>NC_056520.1:15188513-15205238 GCF_014905685.2 Nematolebias whitei
AGCTAAAAGCTAAAATTAGCTCACAGCACCTAAAACCTAAACTAGCAAAAATGAGCAAAACTTTTTTTAAACGTTAACTGCAGCACAAGTAAAGCTAAAAGCTACAATTAGCAAAACAAATATCTGCAAAATAAACTGCACATAAAAAGATGAAAATAGCATATTTGCATCTACTTAACCAAGTTTTAGAAAATTGTTTTAAGGAACTGAAGATATTTTAATGTTTTTCGATGGGTATGACTGCCAAAGTGGGCACTATGTAGGCAACAACATGCACAGTCTAGAAACGCTCGTTTGCAAGCTTTGAAGACAAAAAAAAGTTTTAGAAAATTGCTCTAAAAATGAGGCGAAACTTAAATTCTCCGAGACTTCAACAGAAAATTTGCAATTTTGAGTCGCCAACTAGTTTCCACCGTTCGCCGCTTATTGAGACACCGGCTTTCGGTTCATCGCTCCGACTTATTTAAAGGGATAAAAGAAAGAGCTGAGCATACCTGTACCGTTTCCAACTGCCTGCAAAGTGGCGTCAGGCCCCAGGACATCAAAATCATCTTTTATTTCATCTGTAGAGAAGCACAGAAGAAGAAGACAAAGACAGGAGGGTGAGTAATGGTGACAACGAGGCCTTTAAGAAGAAGAAGATGGTATGTGGAAAGCAATAAAGGCACCGCTGTGCGTCGCCGCGCGCCATAGCATTTTCAGCATGCTTAATGAATGCTATCGTCTGGGCCAGACAGTGACTTATTTACCTTTAACATGACAACAAGCAGCAGGGGAGGAGAAAGAAAGCCTCCACCGCCGAACACGGCGATTAAATACAACATGGAGCACATCCACCTGAGCAATCACAGAGCTCCAGCCAACACGCAGGCTGAGCTTATTACTCCCCGGCTGTGACGGCCGCTGCAATCCTCCGCATGCACCATCACGCCGTGTTCCAGCATATGTCGTTTTGGTGGACGCTTTCATCCGACGCTGCTTCGGCTGTTGTAAGCGGACACATTTTTGTGATTTGCCACAAGCCCTGGCAGAGAGCTGGCGCCCCGCTCCTGGAACTAAAAGGAATACAAGCCAACGACCACAAATGAAGCGTTGTAGCTGCAGAAACATTTCTCGGCGGCAGAAATAACCCCCCACTGGTCAGGGCAGACCTCAAGTGGGCGGGCCCGACGAGTCAATGTTTTGAAGTGAGCGACGAAAGTGAAGTCTTTAATTCTGGGGTTTACGTACAGGATGCTAAAGGAGAAAGTGCATTTTTAACCATAAGTAGAGATCTAGGTTGTTCGTTGCCATTAAAGGTGGGCAACGATGTAAAAGCCTGTTTTTGCACATGTCTCAAATTTTTTCACTTAATCCCCAATCACTGAGAAGTGTCCGAGGAACTACCTCTACAGTTTTGGTCTACAAAAGCCCAGTTCTTCCAGCCTAATCAGGGTAATGGCATCCATCCTGCGCAGACAGGCAAATATTGTTTTGGCACAGGTGAGGCAGCAGTAAATAACCAGCAGATTGACAAGCTCATAAACAAACCCTCTTCTGACAAATCCTTCCCCTCTTACGGTCAACGGGAGGACACAGATCGGACAATCAGCCTAAGAAGTCCCCGGTCCCTCCTTCCTGCCTCGGTGGTACAAATTAAATCAAGGTGCTTCCGAGAACATGTGACCTTTGTTAAAAACAATAATAGAATCCAACATTGTGTTCCTTGTTAGCTCTTGCGCTACTGCTCTGACAAGGACATTACAAGTCCTGCATTGTGAAGGGTATTTTTTTTTCCAGGATCTGATTTATCTGAGAGACCTGTCATTTAAAACAGTTGTTAGCTATCCAGCACCTTCCGAGGTGGTCCGGACCCCGTTTTCCCCTCATATGTTTGGTATTCTGAACACAGTCTGTCCAGAGCGAGCTGAAGGAGCTCCTACTGAACTGAAGTAACCCCACCAAGGCAGTAGAGTGGACATCTGGAAGTCCAGCTGATTAAAGATCATTAAATGGCCATCCTTGGGGATCTTATAAAGATACTGTGTTTTTTTGTTTTTGGGAAAGAGAGTTAATGAATTGTTTATTAGAATCCTTTTTAGAAAAAAAGATCAGTGTTGTCTGGATTTTATTAATCAGAGTGGATTACCAGATGTTGTATGGCAGATCAAAGTTCATGCTCAATAATCCAGGTAAAAAAATCCAACTAAGTTCAGTCAGGTCCTCTGGACGGTTTCTTTTTTAGTTGTTGAGATGTTTTGTCCTTCAATCAAAGGACTTTATCAATCTGAAGAGCCACAAACGAACTCAGTCACACAAGCAGCACACTCCCTGGCTATGGCTGCCTCAGAGGAGTCGACGGGGGAGAGGGCGGGCCCCATAAACCATCTCATCACCAGTAAACTTGTTTGCTCACTATGGGAGTGTGCTGCTTGTGTGACTGAGTTTGTTTGTGGCTCTTCAGATTGATGAAGTCCTTAGGATGAAGGATGAAACATCTCAACAACTAAAAAAGAAACCGTCCAGAGGATCTGGCTGAATTTTGTTGGGTCGTATGGCAGAGTTTCTCTTTGGTTTATTATTTGTTTTTACTGGTTTTGGCCTCTCTGCGGTCACTGGTAACTATAATTTGCTGTCAATCAGAAGCCAAACATCCAAACGTACTGCATTTCATACAAGATCATTACCAGACCTGCTGATGTTTGGGGTGTTGCTCACTGACAACCTTCTATGTGACGTGACTCTGTGTGTTTCACCACCGAGTGTGAACTGAGGCTGCACTCAAATCACCCAAAAACGGATTTGTAAGAACAAATTACGAACGGCCTCTGACTGTCTCTATGGTTTTCGGCTTGATTTGGAGAAACCTGGATGAGATAATACCGGAAAAGGTCGTGGGTGTGCTGTTGATAATAATGCTATCCTGCTTACATTACTCCGCACAAAAGCCAGAAGCAACAAGGCTTTTTATTTTCATCTGAAAACAATGGGCTCCATAGCTGTGGAATGCATTCTAGGGGCTCGCAATTCAGGGTTTGCTTGAAATTAAAGATGTGGCCTCGGTGGTGAGATGATAAATACCCCAGTAAATAGCTGCAGAGAATAATGACAGACTCCACTGGAGGAATAGGTTAACTTCCTCCATGCCAGAATGGCTTTTTTCCCCCCTCTCTGATGATTGCACATCTTCCAAAGCTCCACTATGGGAAACTGTTTGCACTTAAAGAATGTGTTGGACAAAACTCTGAGCTACTATCAAAGCAAATCTTAGCTGAATATCAGTAAAACTGTTTGAATTGTAGCCATTTTTATGCTTGCCAAAGTAGATTAGCTGTGGCGGCCACCTTAAATCTGGTTGACTCCAAAAGTTTGTCAAGTCTAGTTGTATATGCAGTAATTCTTTACAGAGAGTTTTATTAAAATCCCTCTTTCGGTTCATGAGTTATTTTGCTAACAGACAAATGCACACAACTACATGATTCTGCTCTACTATAAAAGGTGGATGATCGTGTAACTAAATATACCTACAAGTATCAGGTAGTGTGTATAAACCGCCTTCTTTAGTGCTCTAAACAGAACTCCCTCACACTTCTGCGTGCTCGCTGGCACAATGTTTGCTCTGGGTAATCAAATTTGACTGCATGCTTTTGGTCTGACGCAAGGGGATGACCAGTGGGATTAACTGGCCCTTCACTCTCCCCTGTTTACCTTGGAAAACTTTTGTTATCTGTGGTTTGAAGGGAGGGATGGCTGCTTCCAGTAGGAGGTGGACTTACACCACGTACACCTCTCGGCTGTGGCCTCTGGCACATGTATACGCGCAGATCCGTGCTCATTCTGGGCCACAGTCAAATGGGACAAAGTATCATTGTGGTGAGGTTGGTTTCTATGCAGAAATGGTCAAAAGACGCCCGATTTTGCTAGAAACTGCATGGTTTTGTCATACGTTTTCACTAAATATCTATTTATGCCAAAATACGTGTGCGTATTCTTACTCCTGGGAAGCAGTTCAGAGGTAACTGAAGTATGTTTTGTCAGCAGTAAATCACACAAAACTCAAGGCGGTAAGGTACACACCTCCTTGAAGAGTGATGTTGAGGTCTGAGAGTCGACACGAGGCCCAGGAGGAGTCCAGACTACCTCGGCCCCGACTGTAATTCCACCTATTTTCATAGTGGCTCTGATGGTGTTTATTTTGAAAACATTCCTATTTTTATGGCCGGTCACCGAAGTCGCTTTAAAGTTCTGCTTTTGTGCTTTTAGCCTCGGTTATCCTGAATCTGTCAGGTTTTAGTAACAAAATCACAGGATTAGACTTGAGGTTTAGATATTTTTAGAAATACAAGCGTAGATTAATTTATTTGTACCCTTTCATGGAAGAAAGACAGTGAAACTGATAAATCCAGTATTAACTGAAAGTCACCTAATGAAAATCAGTCATTGCTGCTCAATTCAACAGAATTGTTTCAATGAACAAACTTGTGAAAATAGCCTTAATAAAGTGCTATGTGTTGTCATCATTGTATGTTGCCATACAAAGACGAAATTGGCTCTCTGCATTTAACCCATCGCACCTGGGATACACCCAGGTGGAGCAGTGGGCAGCTATGTAAGCGCCCGGGGAGCAATTTGGGATTGGGTGTCCTGCTCAGAGACACCACAAAATGTGCAACGACCGGGGATCGAACCCAGGATCTTCGGGTACTGAGTCGGCTGCCCTACTCCTATGCCATCTCAAAATGGATGCTTTCCTAATTTAATATCGTGTTGCATTATTTTTGAGTCAATCACTGCAATCAAGTGATTTCTGGAACTCTCTGAGACGTCTCCACCTATCCTCAGGTATTTTGGTCCACGTCTTGTGATTAAACTGCTCTCCAAATTGTATGTTTCAGCTCCTTCCACAGATGTTCAACAGGATTTAGATCGGGGCTCAGCAAGCCACTTCAGAACATCTATCCATTATCTATCTTTACCCGCTTCTTCCTTTTCTGGTTGCCGCGGGGGTCACTGGTGTCCATATCCAGCTATCTGTGCGAGATATGGGATAGATCCAGGACGGGTCGCAAGTCCACCAGTCCAGTGTTTGGTTCTGAGCTATTTTTGGTGTTTCTAGCAATGAGTTTTAGGTCATTATCCTGTTGAAGGACGTGTGACCTGTGACCATTACCAGGTTTCTGACATTGATGGCACATTTCACGCCAGAAGGCTTTGATAGTCTTGATGTTTCATTGTACCCTGCACAGATTCAAGACACCAAGCCTCCTCCATGTTTTACTGTAGGTACAGTGTTTTTATTCTTTGTTTCATTGTTGGGTCTGAACATAGAGCTGATGGGACTATTTGCCCCCCCCCCCCCCCCAAAAAAAAAAAAAAAACAGTTTTCTCCCATCTGTCCAAAGGACGTTTTCCAAGAAGCTTTGTGGTTGGTCAATACGTATTTTGGCAAATTTCAATCTGGCTTTTTTACGATTTGGTGTATTCTTTGGTCATCTTCCTTTCAGTTTGGCTTAAACGGCGATCAATGATGCGATCTTTCACTGATGACCCTTGACCTTTGAGTTCACTGATCTCTTTGGAAGCTGTTCTTGGATTTTTGGTCTCTATTAGTATAATTCTCCTCTTGTTGCCATGTCCAGGGAGATTAGCTAGTCATGGGGACCTTAAATTTGTGAATATGTACAATATGTCAGGGACACTTTCATAAGTATGTCTTTTTAAATAATTTTGTTGAACCAAAACTCAAAAGCAATGACTGACTTTTATTTATTTTCAGTAATATGTTTTCTAATATTACTTCCGTCAGTTTTGAGTTATTTCAGTGACCATTGTGGGTGCAAACAGATTTATCCACGTCTGTATGTTGTCAGTCACAGCTTTATGTGTTTTCACATCCAAATAATCTGAATCCAACTCTTGGCGGCTGCTATAGACGTCTAAAACACTGCACTTATTGTAAGACATGCTCGACTCCTGGACGCAATTGATGTTTAAGTGACAGCTGCAAAACTTGTGAGATGTGCAAAGAAAACAAAGAGGCCCTGTCCAACCAGAAACACAAGCCAGATTTGGCAAAACCACATCCGGAACATGGAAACAAGCCAGCTGTGGTGTCAGAAAAGAGTTTCACGAAACGAGAGCAGGTGATTTGTTTGAAAACGTCTGTCGGTGATAATGATGTCATGTTTCTCTGGCACATCGCGTCCAGCCTCGCTGTGGGACTGAGGAATGTCAAGGACGGAGACAAGATTGTGCCCTGGAATCAGGCGCGATAAACTTTCTTCTGCTTTTTTCCCTCACTTTGCCTTGTAAATACCGTCCGAACCTCCTCTACGCGTAGACTACACTCAGATATTGGTGTTTTCCTAAACACGTACAGTGAAATCGGCTTTATTCGTTCTCTCCTCTGAGACCTGTGGAACAACTCCTGATAGGGGAGTGACGACCAAATCATGAAGGAAGGAGGGAGGGTGCGAACTTATCTCAGGCCTGAGCTATGTGCTGAGGTATCACTGTAGACACTAAGGCACCGCGGAGGGGGGAAAAAAAGAGAAGAAGAAGAAGAAGCAGGGCTGGGAAGCACGGCACCCACAAGATTGGGAAAGAGCCTCCCAAACGCTCTAATGAACTTGACTTGCTCTCTGAAATATGTCAGCCAGTTTATCACACAAGAAGCATATTATCTGGAAATTGCAACATAGTTGAATTACAGACATTACGGCACCGCAGGTCTTTATCAAATAAACAATTACCGTATGCAGTGACAGCTTGTTTATCCTTTATCTTGATTTATTTACCAAACTGTCTCCTGTTCTTTCCACCCCTTAAGGACTTGATATGAAGTGAATGCTGATACACAATCTTTTCCCTTTTTTTGTATGTGTCCCTAATAAATGCACAACCCCCATATTAAAATTTAAGCCTGCCTGTTTCGTGCACAGCTAGTTCATTAGCAAAAATGAATAGCGAAGCCCGGCTCATTTAAATGGGCTGTCTTACATGACTTCTCTCCATACTCTGTTCCCGTCACATGCTTCCAAGAATCATTGACTCTTATTATACATGTAAATGGCTATCATAAAAATAAAAATTTCATTTAAGATTGTTAATGACTTTTTTGCAGCAGTCTGGCTTCCTTTAATGATTATACCCTGCCCCCTAATTAAAAGTATTTATCTTTCAAGCATCCGTGACTGGCACCCTCCTGCCTCGGAAGGAGTCAGGGAGGGGGTGATGGCTCAGGAAAAGACGATCAGTCAGTCAAGTCTGTGAAGGTGCAACCTGCGGAAACTTCTTTTTCTACATCACTGTAAATATCTTTTGCGAATGGGCTTAGAGCGGGGCTTTTTCTCTAAGCTGGGGAACCAACTGGTCACCGCCGCCTCACGGAGAAACTGTTTGTCTGATGCGGGGGGTGGGGAGCATCGTCGGGGACGCTGCCGTCAGACCTGGCTCGAGCGCTATTTGCAAAATGCTTTGTGTCGTTTGTTTAAGTCTACACCAGCACCAGATTGGTGGGGGTTTATGGCATAAGACAGTTCCACAAGTGGCAGGATGTGCACACAAAGTATCCAAGAGTCAGCTTAGCGCGGGTTCTTGTGATTGGCAGCGCACCTGAAGCCCACGCATCTGGTAACGCACACCAGAACCCATTTGAAACAACTTATTTAGAGAACACATTCATTCCTTGGAGAGTCTTTCAAGGAATACGTAACTTGCCATCTTTTGTAGATGAGATGTGATAGGGCTCAGTCTTTTGAATGCCTGTGAGCTACCACCACACCAAACTATATCTCTATATATGTTAAACTGATTCAGTATAGGTATCCATCCATCCATTATCTTTACCTGCTTCTTCATTTTCAGGTCGCGGGGGTCACTGGTGCCAATGTCCAGCCATCACTGTGCAAGAGGCGTCAGTATCTAAAATCTATCAGTTATAAGTATTTTTGTGTAAATCAAGTATAATTCGTTGTGGCGATCATTTCGAATTGGACTGCCTCCAAATGATAACAAGTTATAGGAAGGTACAGTATATCCAGAAGTTATTTTCAGGAAGTTTAATTTGAATGATTCAAGAGATATTTTACTGCATCCGACACTCACCGGTACCATCGACCGAGGCACTCAAGATGTCGTTGTCAGGCCAAATTTGGTCCACGCCACTGTCCCGCATCTCGTCATCCTCTTCGTCCTTGGTCAGCAGGCCGTGGCTTTCGGTGCGCGGCGACGCCTCCGGATTGGTGAGGCTTCCTGGGCTGCCCGTCCCGTTGATCAGGGGGTCCTCCTCAGACACAGGCAGCTTGTCCTCCTCCTCGGTCTCTGAGCCCGTCTCCACCACGTTCTCGTAGTTCAAAGCTGTAGGAAGAAAGGGACGGGATGTTAGAAATCTGGCTTTTGAGAAAGGGTTGAAGAAAGATATAGATGCCCCTCTTGTTTTTACTGTTTTTGGATTATTATTTTGCAGCGTTACAACCCGATTACAGCATCTGCGTCGGGAATTTGTGGCCGAACCGCGGCAGTGGGAGGACAGCTGTCCAGGAGCTGCCAGCCAAAATAGCCACTAATTTTCAGTCCTGCTCGGATGCCTCAGATGCCGACAGGCTGCACCTCCGGAGCATACCGCTCAGGTTTTACATGCTCCACATGCAGCAGCACATGAGTGGTCGCTATGCACACAAAAGGCTTAACGTAAGGTAATTAAAACTAATCACTGCGTAGGTCCTGTGGATGTTTTCAGGTTTGCATCACCAGTGAAATGAAACCATGAAGAAAATTAAAGGCCTAGCCTTCCTTAAAGACGTGCAATCTCCCACCACCTTTCATGGTAGAGTTTTAAAGTCTTACGTTGAGAATAAAAATGAGCTTTTTGAGTGAAACACTGAAAACTACATAACTGGAATGAGCTGTAAGCTCTTGGAGTATATGCTGTGATTGCTTATAAGCCACTACCACACCAAATTTGAGCTCAGTGTCTTTCAAACTGGCTACGTTTTACCCATTTCAGTGTGCTTCGGCGACCATTTTGAATCAGGTTGACTCTTAAAAGCGAATCAACTGTAGATGTGTATCCAAATATTATATTCTGAAAATTTCATTAAAATCCATGTAGTGGTTCGTGAGATATTTTGTTAACAGACAAACATGTGTGAAGTAGGCTGAAGCACACATATAAAAAAAATAAAGGCTCCTGAACAGCATCAGCAGGGCTCGCCTGTTTCTGCGGTACCCAGGTCCCTGACATATGTCTGCTTTTCCTAAAATAGACAGCCTGTAAATAAGGGCTGTGAACTCAATCAAAGGTGGCTCTCGTGCAAATTTGTCACTGCGCCGTCGGCTGTTTCTCGGCGAATACACGGCGTAAATCACAGCCGAAAATGGACGTCAGTAGACTTATTGGAGCAGCGCAGATGGAGCGCTGGGCGAGCCCGGAGCATGGCATCACATGAGGACACACCTCACTGGCAGCTCGTACAAGAATGTTCTGTGGTGAGAGGGCCCCGTCTGGGGAGGACCCGGCCACCACAGCCAGGAGGTGGAGGCTGCTTTCACATTTATTTATGTTTCGGACAAAGACGAGCATTTCTCTGAAAACAATGCAAGAACTTTGTGACCCTGGGTATGCATATCACTCGCCGCCTATCTTGCCTCAGTTTTAGAGTTACACAACAAACCTTGAAAACAAAGGTATGAGAAACTTCAAGTGATACTGCAAGATGGGTACTATGACACCAAATCTTAGCTCAATATTAGTAAAATTTACTGGATTCTACCCATTTTTGTGTTTTCTAAATCCCGTCGACTGTGGCAGCCATTTGCAATTGGTGGACTCTGAGTATTAATCACTTGTAGATGTCCATCTTATGGTTATTTCCTGAAGGTTTCATTAAGGTTTAGCCAGTAGTTCATGAGATATTTTGCTAACAGACAGACAAAGTTAGCTCCAAAATGAAAGTTCATGCTCAATAATCCAGATTTTAAAAAATCCAACAAAATTAACTCAGGTCATCAGGACAGTTTCTTATTTTGTTGAAACGTTTCATCCTTCATCCAAAGGACTTCATCAGTCTTTATGGCTCCTCGGGCTGATAGTAGCAAATCAGCTCAACAAAAAAAGAAATCATCCAGATGACCTGACTTAACTTTGTTGGATATTTTTTTTGCCTTCGTAAACCATTAGTCTTTGTGGGTCCTCAGACTGATGAAGTCTTTTGGATGAAGGACAAAACATCTCAACAAAAAAAGAAACCATCCAGATAACATGACTTAACTTTGTTGGATATTTTTTAACTTAGTAAACCATTAGTTTTTGTGGCTCCTAGGACTGATTGTCCTTTGGATGAAGGACAAACATCAACAAAAAAGAAACCATCCAGATGACCAGACTGAACTTTGTTGGATATTTTTTTACCTTAGTAAACGGCTTCTCGGACTGATTAAGTCCTTTGGATGAAGGACGAAAAGTCTCAACAGTCCAGATGACCAGACTTTTTTTTTTTTAGCTCCAAATAGTTATTGGTTCAAATTTTATCAAACATCTTATTCAATTTGTTAGTGCTCAAAATATGTGTTGTGAATAACTTTCAGCTACTACCACTCCAACTTTTACCACAGTATCTTAAAAGTTAACCGAGTTATAACCATGTTTGTGTTCTTTCAGATTACTTAGCTGTGGTGGCCATCTTAAATGGGACAGACTCTAAATATTTATTGAGTAATAACTTTGAGAGTTTTAATAAATTGTGTCCAGTGGTTCATGTGATATTTTAGTAACAGACTACAACTGCCTGCCTTCGCCTTTCAGCGTTAATTAAAACGTTTGGGTTTTTTTGGCCTGAAAGTGTCCCCTGCTCCTTCCCAGAATCTGGAGGCCCGACCAGATGAAGTCCGTGCACGACATTTCTGAAAACATTATACATATCAAAAGATAAGCCTCCCCACGTCTCCTCCTGACACGTCTCTGTGCGATTGACTGGTCTGCACTTGCCTTCAGCGAACAACTGCACAACAGGTGCAAATTAAAATGAAAACAGGGCTTTCAAACATGGGAGGGGAGGCAGGACGGGCGGGAGGAGGTGGAGGGTGGGAGTGCGGTGACCTGCCTCGAATACCAATCGGCGGAGGAAACAAAACCTTTTCAAGAGGTGTGATCACAAGGGTTTAGGCAAGTTCAGACTCAGTAATGCTCCTTATGGGTGACAAAAAAGGCAAACCGAGGCTGGAGACCCAGGAGTGGAGGGAGACATTGGGGATTCCTGGGTGGTCCGCATTCACCTTCATGCAACTAGATGCGTCCTGGAGTTAAGAACGTCTAAAGTAAAAGACATCTACCTGGGTAAAGTGTCTTACCAGAACCCATTGCTTTAATACACTCAGTTCGATCTTCTCTTAGTTGCATCATCCCAAAACTGTTCTCACCATCAGCTCTGTGTCCCCCACCCCAGCTTCCAGAGAAGAAGAAAGGGGGAAAGGGGGATACTAGAACAAAAGACCAAGAGGCTTGGGAAGCTATCAACCCGTCCCTGTGAACCTGATCCCTGGATGCAGATTCAATGACGGCGGAGCAGGGGCCGCCTGAATGAAATTATCTAAGGCTGGACAGGTTCTAAAGGGCCCATTCTTCCCCAATAAAAGGAGCGGGGGAGCTTCTTTTTGTTTCCGAAACACATCCACCGTTCCTGACTTCCCATGTAGGGAACGAGGGAGAGCGGCGCTGCAGATCCAAGCAACTTTTCCAAACTTGTGGCTATTTTAAGTTTGAAACACTTAACATCTTTTTTTTTTCTTTCTCTTGTGAAGTTTCGTCCTGGAGTTTATTGGGGGGGGGGGGGGGGGGGGGGGGGGAGGTGGGTGCGAGCACGGGGGCGTTGAACTGTCTGCGAAAGCTACAGTAGATGCAATCTTCTCCGAACGTCAGCTGTCTACCTCCAAGAAGGCAAAATGACAGCGGGGTGCTCGTCAAGTCAAATGCGTAGTATTAACACGGAGAAAGCTGCCATTGTTGAGGTGCCACCGCTGACAGGAGCCTCTCCCTCCCCAAGCATGAAGCATTTATTGGTATTGTGTCACGCAACAAAGTAATTCTAACCTACTAATATTTCGCAGGCGGCTATTCCATCTCCCCCGAACCTCACTCTTAATCAGCCTTTGTGTTGCTTAGGAGAGAGGAAAAAAGACAAAGAGGAGATAATGTTTACTCCTCAAATGCCTCTTCTATCCTTTTCTTACCTTAAATGTCATCCTTGACAAAAGCAATTACGGATGACGTTTTATTTTTTATTTTTTTCCCCAGCTACCTGTTTGTCTCTTTTGACTTGCAGATAATTAAAATGACACATGTAACGGCGTACTTCTTGTCTAATATCAGGTTTTCTGACATAACCCTTTCACAAGCTTGGCATTATTCTGCCACTCAGCGAAAAGAAAAAAAAAAGTACAGAGCAAAAACCAATAATTTGTATTGATCCGTGCAGCTAGAAGCACCAACAATCAACGGCTAGGAGACTCTGAAGGGAAGACTTACAGAGAGAGGAAGAAACAATGGTGACAGAGTTGAAGTGGCTTTAATCTAGTGCCTCAACTCCAAGATGACTGTATTTAGAAAGCATCAGGTTTGACAGCACAAGCTATGAAAAACACTTTCAGTCTGTGAGTTATTAACACAGATTAGTTGCTTTGGGAGCACTTCTAGGAGCACATGTTGAATATAAAGACAGCCAGTTACTCAGATGTATGAGAAATTTTGTGCTTGAATGTCTGAATAAAACGTAGAGGTGATAATAACCTTAAATGGACATGTTTGAGATGGGAACTTTTATGTATATTTTTTTTATCAGAAACTGGTTTGAATCTCCTCGGCGCAGTCTAATGTATAAAAAAAAGCGTCCATTGAAGGCCTAAAGACGAACGTTAGCAGTAAATTTCAGCATACAAATCAGTTCCCACTACGCTGTTAACCCAAGTTCACAGGTGTTCCACCTGCGGGGTGGGAAGGGAAATCATTTCACGGAGCTAACAGGTATAATCAGATTTACTTAACAATACCCAAGTCCAGAACTCACAGGAGGCTGCGTGAAACTGCTCAAGTGTCTGAGCCAGAGAGAAACAGAGCTGGATATGTTCAGCGGGGCCAGCGGTGGAGGTGATGGCTGCAGGGAGAATGACTAACACCCACGTTGGCGCTCTCATGCAAACCTCGGCTGACTTTTTTTTAAGTCAAGTGTCGAGGCTTAGCTCCAGGTGACACGCTCGGCCTCCTACGCCGATAATGAGCCAGGACAGTCTCCCTATTGGACGGTAACTGCTCGCACTCGCTCCCTGTCTCATGAATGTGAGCCAAGCGGATCACCTGGATGGCTGCGAGGGAGATGGTGGGGGAGATACAGGAGCACTCCGTTAGCCGGGGTGAGAGGTTCGTGTGTGTCTGTGTGTGTGGGAGGGCATTAAGGTGGAAGCGAGGTCGCTGCCTCGTGGCTACGGCCGACGGTTGTGGATTCTCACGATGACCTTTTGTCTGCTGTTGTTCCTGTCTGCAACAGTTTAAGCACTTCCTCGGGTCAGTCTCGCTCCTCACACCAACAGAAAGGCAGCATTTTTTTTTTCAACATTTTCTCATTTTTATGAGTTTTAGATGGTCTCCGTGTGTGATGTAACGTTGGGTTGTAGTTTGGAAGGCTACTCTTAGTGCAGAAAAAGAACAATCAGACTCTTTAACTTTTTCCTCTTAGAAAACAACATATAACTCCAATTGGAAAAAGTCGGGACAAAATATTCAAACTTATTATATTCACAGTAGAATATAGTAAGTATAATAAGCGGAGGAACTAAGAAATTGTACCTTTTTTTTTTGGTAAAAACAAGGGGATTTTGAATTAGATGGCGACAACACTTCTTTGAAGTTGTTCCAGGTCCATGTTTACCACTGTGAAGCATCCTTTCTGGAGTTTTTAGGGAAGAATGTCCCATTCTTTTTTCAGAAGGAGGATTCTAATGTCTAACAGTCCTGGGTCTTCTTTACTTGATGTTATTTTAAAACCTGTCTATACTTTTCTGCATTTAAGGTGCATTCCAGATGTGTAAGTTGCTCACGATAGAAGGACTAATGCACCCCCATACCATCATAGAGGCAGGCTTTTGAACTGTACGCTGATAGTAGTCTGGATGATCACTGTTTTATTTGGCAAGGACGAGGTGTCTGTGGTTTCTAAAAATAATTTCAAATGTAAAGTCGCATGACCACAGAACTGATTTCCACTTTGCCTCAGTCCATTTTAAATGGGCTTTGGATGGTGTTAAAACATGGCTTATGTTTGTAAGATAGAGCTTTAAGCAGCATTTGTGGATGGCACGGTGAACTGTGTTTACAGACAATGATTTATCAAGCATTCCTGAGCCCATAAAGTGATACCCAGACCTGTTTTTAATGCAGTGGCCCCTGAGGGTCCAAAGATCAAGACCATCCAATAATGTCTTTCATCCTTGTGTAGTTTAGAGATTTCTCCAGATTTTTGAAAACTTTTCATGATATGATGTACTGTAGAATTCAGGGGTTCCCAACCCTGGTCCTTGAGGAACACCATCTTGTGTGTTGAAGTTGTTTCTCTGCTCCGACACACCTGCTTTTAATTCATGGGTGATTAACAGGCTTCTGCAGAACATTAGGAAGTAATCAAATAACTGAATCAGGTGCGTTGGAGTAGAACAACTAAAATATGCAGGATGGTGTTCCTCAAGGACCAGTGTTGGGAAACACTGAATATTCCCAGTTTTCCACAGAGGAACTGTGAACCTCTGCACATTTTTACTTTTTTGACAAGCAGGATCTCTAAAAAGCTATATCCATACTCAGTCCTCTTACTGATCTGTTGCTAATTAACCTAACTGGCTGCAAAATTCTTCTCTAAATGTTTTTTTTTCAATCATATCAATTAGTTTTCCAGCCTTTTGTCGCCCTGTCCCAACATTCCTTTTTTAGACTGCTATTCAATTCTTAACCACTTTTTTCTCCCCTTCCCATAAATGGTACAATTTCTTAGCTTAAACACTTGATGTGCTTATTATGCACCATTGTGAATAAAATATGGGTTTATCGGATATTAAAATCACTGCATTCTGTTTACGTTTCCATTTTACGCGACTGTTTCTTTGGATTTGGGGTTGTGTCGTCAGGAAATGATTGCCCTGAAAAAGCCGCCCGGTGACTTGAGCTCCAGCCCGAGTCAGAGCATACAAAAGAAAAGCAGACGTGTTTGGATATTTTGTGCTATCTTGTCTCGGTATAATGGTGTGATGGAGCACGAGGAGCACAAGGGGGCAAATCGGGGCCAAGTCGGTGAAAGGACGGTGGCAGAGGGCAAACAAAAGCTCTGAAAAGAGACGGAGAGAGTTGAGGGGTGAGGGCCGGGGAGGGGAGCCGGGCGACTTGGGAGAGACGATGAATGGTGAAAACTCACTGAAGTGTAAACGCAACCTGTGTGTGTGTGTGTGTGTGTGTGTGTGTTGGAGCGTCTGTCTGGGCAGCATGTGTCTGTATGGAGACGGGGGAGGGGTATCACTAAAAAGTGGAGTGAGGGTTTGTTTGACAGATACAAGTTGTTGAGGGCAACACTTTTACTTTTTTAACACTTTAGGTGTTTGAGGGATTTGTTTAACCTTCGATAATACATGTTTTTTTTTTTTTTTTTACCTTAAGTAACAGAAAGTTAAACATGTCTGTCAAAGACGATAATTCAACAAAACAAATTTGCAGTTTGCTGCAAATAAGGCTCCTAAAAGCCATAAACATAAAAAAAAAAATACAGTTTTCCTCGTAAAAATTCATCTTTATCTGGATGTAAAAAATACTTGTCAAATATTTTTTTTTAAGTTTTAAAAAAATGAAACATTTGCTACCATAAGATATATCACTTTTAGAAGGTTTGGCTCATTCATTAATAAACTTGAACAACTAAAATATATTAGTAAAACAAGCTGTAAACCATTATAATATGAGATATTACAGTCGTTTAAAATCTTCGGAATAAACTTCAAAACAGCAACTTTCAAATATTTTTGATTTGTTTTATAGAAACTTGTTGGTGGACAATCAAACACTTTCCTCTGGGTGTTTGCGTTTGTTTCTCTGTTAGCAAAATATCTCATAAACCACTTGATGTATTTTATTTCAACTCTCAGAGAGTAGTCATTGGCTCGATGACTACAGCACTTTACCTTTAGGAGTCAACCTGAGTCAAGATGGCTGCCCAGCTAATAGACTTTAATGAAAATCAATGAGGCGATAACTCAGTTATTTAAAAAAAAAATCTGCTCATATTTGGTGTGGTAGTAGCTGGGAGTCATCCTCAAAGCATAGTGAGAGCAATAACAGATTACACAGGATATGACGTTAAATACAGTATATATATATATATATATACACACATATCGAACACCTCCTCCCTCGATAGCTGTCGGTATGGATGTAGCATGGGGCACAATACAAACGTGCTAGCAAAAATGTTACTAGTGTACTGCTCCGCATCCCACATCCCACCCCCCGTTTATTAAAAAGTGGCAGCAATGCAGCACTAAGCTAGCGGTAGGGCAACACAGATGTGACTCCACCCCCCACCCCCCACACCACCCAGTCTTTGTCGATTAAAAATTGGCAGCAACGTAGCGCTAAGCTAGCAGGCGAGCAACGCAAACGTGACTCCGCCCCATCCTCCTCCACCCCATCCTCCTCCACCCCTCACCCCTGTCAACAAA
>NC_056520.1:15210238-15214397 GCF_014905685.2 Nematolebias whitei
CTTATTGTGCTTACAAGGTAGTAACTTAGTCTGAAATGTTTAATATAACAACTCTAGATGAAATATAAAGGTGAACAGATTTGGATCACTATTTGGCAAGAAAATGTTCAGTTTTGTTTCTGTCACCCTTAATTAATACATAATAAGCAGTTATTAATGATTTATAAAGTGTTTATAGAGAATTAATAACTATGTATTAGCCATCTATAAGAGGAGATTTATTGTCAAGTGGTACTTGGATTTAAAAAAGAATGATGTGGTTGAAAATAGGAATAAAAGCTTCGTGTTTGTTTTGCTGCAGGAGGAGGAGAAAGTTCCCTTCAATAGAGGGATTTAATTCATGAATTCTTCCCTGGGGAGGGAGGAGAATATCTTTTACCGGGTGCTTGCCAGGGTTCTCCTGTGGTCAGCGCTCTCCGATAATAATGTGATAGCGGTGAAGTGTGTGTGTGTGTGTGTGTTATCTAAATCGTTCCTCTTTCTCCTGTTTCTCTTCATCTCTTCGTCTCAGAGGGGACACGGTGGCTCGATGCCACGAGTCCACGCCCTACGTGTGCGACACGCATCCTTAAAAATAGACGCGCACACACACATGTGAAAACATGGCATGTGGAGGGTTTGTATAAATAGGAGCACACATGTACAAACACACACACACTCAGGTGGTGGAATCTGCTGACTGGGAGTCTCGGTTTTTTTGAGTTGAGGAGGGAGTTGTTATCAGGTCGGACGATTATAGAAGTTGACTCGGTGTGTGTGTGTGTGAGGGACCCGGTGCGGCCTTGCAGCACTGTGCTCAGTGACGCCGTGATAACACATCTGCTTTGGGTTCATCTGTTTATGAATAACTCTTATCTGCCGTACGAAGTGCAACAGATCCTTCGTGTGTGTGTCGCTGGAACTCTTTACACAGCAGGAGAGGCGACGATGAATGAGTTCAAACAGTTAAAACAACATTTTAAGCTGCTAGTCGAGTATTTTTCTAATTTCATTTTAGTTTATTGCATCAAAGCTATGTATAAATATATATGTTTTTAATAAAATACAATTTAGATGGTAGTTTTATGCTGCGAAGCCATGAGAGTTTGAACTGTCAGATCTGTTTGTTTAAAACAATTTAATTAGTCTTAGATATATGTCTTGTTTGATTACCGTTTCTTGCCGTGTTTTTTTCTTGTTACATTTTCAGATTTTTTATTTCCTTGCTTTCGTTCTTTATATATTTTGTCTCGATACAGCACTGACTAATGCAGTGGTTCTCAAATTGTGGTCCCCGGACCACCGGGGGTCCGCGAGCCGGTGCTTGTGGGTCCGCAATTATTTTTTATTTATTTTTTACAAGCACATAGATGTTTAATACAACATAAAATAACGAGAATAAACTCGTAATAAGGCCTGGGTCAGATCGCACCTTCTGTGGACAGCTTCTAATGTGCTTATGAAGTAGTCTGCTGTCACTTTTGAGTCACTGTTTGTGAAATATGTCTCTGTCCACATTATGTCACGACTAAATCCGTCAATGCAACCATTAATTGCAATACCATACGGCTTCAGTTTTTCATAAGAATCCATATGCAACAGTGCGTTGGGCCTCCTGCTATTGTACTACCGACGTCAACATTCATCATTTTAGCGCAGTTGTAAAACTGCTTCTTTGTGTCAGAGTTCTGACAAATATTACAACTTTATTCTGATAAATATTACAACTTTATTTTGGTAATATTACAAGCTTATGATTGTATCATTTTGACTTTATTCTCGTATTATTTCTACTTTATTCTCGTAATACGATGAATAAATTCTCATATTATTTTGACTTTATTCTTGTAATTTACGACTTTACTCTCGTACGACTTTATTGTCGTAAATTACAACTTTATTCTCGTAATACAATGACTTTATTCTCGTAATATTGCAAATTTATTGTCGTACAACTTTACTGTCGTACAACTTTATTGTCGTAAATTACAACTTTATTCTCGTAATACTACAACTTTATTCTCGTAATATTGATTTTATTGTCGTATGACTTTATTCTCGTAATACAATGACTTTATTCTCATAATATTACAACTTTGTCGTATGACTTTATTGTCGTACGACTTTATTGTCGTAAATCATGATGTTATTCTCGTAATACTATGACTTTATTCACGTAATATTATGACTTTATTGTCGTACAACTTTATTGTACGACTTTATTGATGTAATATTATGACTTTATAGTCATACAACTTTACTCTTGTAATATTATGACTTTATTGTTGTACAACTTTATTCTCAATACTATGGCTTTAATCTTGTAATTTCATGGAAATCACATCTACTTTATTCAAAAAATTTTGGGGGAGGACCCCTAGACTCCCCTGTAAGGGGTCCCTGAACCCAAAAAGTTGGAGAACTCCTGGCCTAATGGACGAAATGTTACTTTAATACACTAAAGCTTAAAATCCTCCAAAAGAGGAGCTATAGTTACAAAAAAATCAGGATTTGTTATTGATCAATCAAGCTTCATTTGCTTCAAAACAGCAGTTGGAACCAAAAATATTGGCACTTTTATGAAAGTACTTTAAGGAAATGCAAATTGCCCACCAATTAGTGCTCAGAGTATATCACAGGGATGACTCTCGGCTACAACCACACCATATTTTAGCTATACATCCTCAAAAATGACTGATTTTAGCTATTTTTTTGTTTGCTACTACCATTTAATTGAGGCTGCCATCTTAAATTAAGGCTATAAACAATTCTACAATTGACTACCTGAAAGCTTACTTAACATCCATCAATTGGTTCATGAGATATTTTGCTAACAGGCAGACAAATAAACCCATACACAGCAGCAGGTCATAATAGCATGTTTTATGGTGTAAGAGCACCATCACAAAGAGGAGCAACTGAGTTTTCTTTAAATCAGGGTGAACAGCTCTTATCTGACACCTTCAAGCCTCTTCTGTCCTCAGACGAGACTCAAAGACGTCACAAGAAACAACCTGATAAGTTTTATCGCGGCTGAAGTTAACAAACCATCCGCTCAGGTGACAACGCACCACAAAAAACTCTCCGTTTCAGCAAAACGACGATCAAAAATCCAGCAATTCTTCATCTCTGACGGCCCCCGTGTGCCTCGCTTTAATAAAAAAAAAGAATCTATAAAAATAAATTACTCACGCTAAGTATATGCAAATTCAAATGTAAGCAATCATTGCAAAATTAATTTTGCCAGAACTGATTAAAAGCTTTAATAAATCTATATACAGTATTGCGCCAATCTGATATTGTAAATTTATTACGCTGCCTGTAAGATTAATTAAAAACGCGACTGTAACATATTGCACTGCCAGGCCAGATTACTGTACTTTTTTTTCTTCTTCTTCTTTTTTGTTAATAACAGTTAAGCAGAACCTGAGCTGTAATTACCAGCGAACAGAAGCTTTTTGATGCTGATTTTCTTCACAGGGACGGGAGAGAAGAAGGAAAAAAGACAACAAATTAGGGCAACTCCTCTTAAATGGAGTGCATCTATTTTGGGGAAGGTTGGTGGGGGGGGGGGGGGGTAATCAGTGTTTTAAGTTGTATTCTTAAAGAAATACATCCACAAATTAAATGCATTTGTCGCAAAGACCAGAAACAAATCATAAAGAAACAAAATCCGCCCAAAATATTCTCATATCATTGTCTTGATTTTTTTTAAATTGCCGTTCAGCAGCAGATTCACTTATTTTTATGTTATCAGCCTATTAAATGGTCCGTTATTAGTTGTTATCATCCCAATAGTTAGCGTTCAGACTGTCCCACCTACCTCCTAGTAGGTTTAAAAGGAACATTATTTTCGTTATCGCTGATTATATGCAGAGTCGCATGTGGGTAAACCAGGAAGTGTGGTTTTTTTTCAATTTATGTAACCCTTTTCCTAAACCTAATCTTACACCTGACCCAGAGGACCAACCCTAAACTTAGCCCCCTTACCCATGTGCCTAAACCTAGCCAAGTCCCTAAACCTAACCCGAGACCCTTTACTCTGAACTTAACCATGAGAGCATATTATTAGCACTAACAACGTAGCCTATTATCAGTGCTAACAATGCTAACAACGTAGCCTATTATCAGCGCTAACAATGCTAACAATGTAGCCTATTATCAGCGCTAACAACGCTAA
>NC_056520.1:15214407-15228794 GCF_014905685.2 Nematolebias whitei
AACAACGCAGCCTATTATCAGCGCTACCAACGCTAACAACATAGCCTTTTATCAGAACTAACAATGCTAACAATGTACCTTTAAACCCACTAGGAGGTACAGGTGGGGCAGTCTGACCGCTACATATGGGGATGATAACAACTAATAATGGCCATTTAATGGCTGATAACATTCGAAGCGGGTGTCTGCAAACTCACATTTAAGAACTTCCCATCAAGAAATCTGGAAAACTACCGGAGGATCCGCTTTCAAACTGCACCATTTTATATAATTCAGGAGAACGTTAGTATCAAGGGTGGACAACTTATTTTTAACAAAGGGCTAAATCAAAATTATTAAAGCAAAATGGCCGCATGGAGAACTGAAATATTAATGTACGTAATTTTTCCAGGCTTTTTCTTATTAGCTTAATATACAACAACAACAAAAAGTTTATTCGAGTTTTGGAAACACAAATTAAAAAAAGTTTGAGCCTATCTTAATCCAAATGATTTTGATGCATCTGTCCAAGATGTTTCATTCGGGTTTTCATCAACTTATTTACAAACTGTTTTTACGAGGATATCCGGGGCCAGATGGAGATGGTCCAAGGGCCACTTTTGGCCCACGGGCCATATATTGCCCACGTCTGCTTTATAAAAATTAAGTGCCTTTAAAATCTTTTACCATTTGGTCTGGGAGTTGAGCAAGGCGCCACTGTTGCCAGGGTTACGGTTTCAACATGAGAAACTTTGGCTTAGTTGGGTAACACATGCAAGCTGATAAAAAGACATCACAGAGGTTACAGGCATTCATCCCAAGATTTTTTTTTTCTCGTCCTAAGAACGGGGCGCCAGATAGCAGAAAAAACAACCAGTTTGATCTGGCCAAGGTTGTTTTGCATTCTTGTCCACAGTGATGAGGCTATGGCCACGTTTATCTGAGCAAAACAGCACCTGAGAGCTAAAACAAGAACTCCTCGCTGCCAGTCTGTCCTCAAAACTACGAAACAGACGCTTCAGAGCCGGTCGGACATTTTTTACTTCGCCGTCAGGAGATGACCAGTTGTTTTACATGAAAGTAAAAAAAAAAAAAAAATGGCAACAAAAACAGGCGAGAGTGGGACCTCCTGCTGTCATGAAACTCTGCCAGTCACCAGCTGTTTAAAGGTCAATCTGTGTGTGTGTCTGTGGTGTGGGCTTAAAAAAAGGTGGGGGGAAGGGGGGGAGTCAAGCAGAGGCCTCAGATGGACTAAAGAGATCAGACAGGATGAACTGGGAGGGTAGGGGGTCCAGGTGAGGGGCCACAGGAGGGTGAGGAGGAACACTGGAGCCTCTTCTTCTTCTATGGTCCAAGCCAATCTGGGGGCCCGGGGCCCCATTCACATGTTAATGAGAGTGTAAAATCACATCTGTTACCCCTACAGATACACACACACTAACACACACACACACAACAGATCTTTGTCACCTGAATAGCATCCCCACCAGGTATCAAAGAAGCACCAGGAAATGGGACTTGTGTGTGTTTCTAATCACCAGCAAACAACCAGCAAACTGGGCTCTTTCCCATCTTTAAATCATACACACACATGCACACACACATTGAAGATACCTTGCAGAGAGGGAGAGCGCTTGGAGAAAGGCATCTCTCTCTGACACTGTTACCAACCTCCCAATTAGCTACTAGCCACCCGGAGGAGGAAGGGGGAGGGGCATGTGAGGTTTGGAGAAACAGGGGGCATAGCTTATTGTCACAGTAACAGCTCAAGTGTTTAAAACCATCTCCTGGAAGCTGTTTATCCCACCCCCACATGCCCAAAATGGTTGTATTCCTTTAGTTCAATCTTGGCAGTTTTTGCGATCAACATGGTCCGAAGAAGTTAATGTTCCAACCCCGTTTTTCTCTTTTAACCCTACCCCTGTATTTTAAGGCACCTCTTGAGCCTTAATTTGAAGTGACAAAAGGGTTGCGCTTTACAACTTACAGTTGAACTAACTCCTAAAAGATCTTTGTTTTTAGGGATCGGATAGCGCTACTACATACCATTTCACCTACCCCTTCGATTAGCATTTGGCGGAATCGTGCAAGATGTAGTAGTCGGGGTAAATTGATGGAACAAGTTATGAAATATGATTTTTTTTAGTGACACATTGGCCTCTGATTCAATATCACAAGAGGTATTAGCATGAATATAGTCCAATGAAATGAACCAGATTGTTTAAACAGAAGCAACAAGTATTTGCCGGAGTTTGTCAAAATTCTTGAGGTTGTTCGCAAGAAAAACGGAGAAACTCATAGGATTCTGGATGTTTTGTAATAAGTATAATAAATGTCAAACACTTTTTATGTTAGCCAATTGCTATAATCTGTTTTGTAGTAAAAATGTCAGTATAGCCAAGGTAATACTTTGTTTGAAGTGTGACCCTAAAAATAAATCATTTTGCACATTGTGAGTCCAAGATCACAAAAAGATTTAGGACACCTTTAGACATTGTTATAAATTGGCAAAAAGAGGGGCTAGTTTATCTTATGAGTGTCCAAAAACAGAAATATATGACATACAGATGTGAATTAAATGGTCTTAAAGGATTCAGGGATTTTATTTGGTATAGATGTTCTTTATCTCTGTGTATACCCCTGCAGGTTCATTCACATGTATACACCTACAAGTTCATTCACCTTGTATATCCCTACAAGTTCATTCACCATGTATACCCCTTCTATACCCATCTATAACAACTCTTCAATGAAACCAAGATAACAAGCTACAGCAATATTTAATTTCCCTTTGGGATTAATGAAGTATTTTGAATTGAATGACAAGGGTTAGGTCAAAAAGGAAGAAAAGGTTGAAGAATTTACGCTCGTATTAAGGCATCATTGAGAACTGAATGCACACCTTCTTATTTACCAAAACATATTTGTGTGTGTGTGTGTGTTTGACAAAGCCAGCGGCAAGGTACGCCAGGTGTAAGATAGCAGCGAGATGACACAACTTAACCTTTCTCTCGATCTCTGTAAACGGCACCAACAGGCAGCGCTGCAGTCGGAGACCCCCAGAGCCCATGACTTATACATGACGTGGGAGGAGGTAAACAGGAGCAGACTGAGGCAGTTTGTTTCTTTTTGTTTGTTTGTTTCCTTGTTGCTTTCTTTTGTGTGTGTGTGGTTATTTTCATGTTTTACCTGTATAGCCGCAGGTGGGCGAAAACCACACTTCTAATTGCATGGTGGGAGATGAGACTCAAAGCAGCTACACCTTAATAAGGAGGATTTTCAGTATAAACCCAGAAATAACAACCTTAGTGGTGCAAATTGTTTAACTCCACTTGTGCTGCCTAAAATCGTCTCATAGCATTATGTATTTTTATTTTATTTTAGACATGCAATTGAAGAAGGAAAGAGGCATAAAACTAAACAACATGGCAACATATAAACCTAGATAATCATGCTTAAGTTATTTAATGAAGTCCAAGGATTGCGGTTAGTTCACCTGATGGGGTTCCAGTACAGCCGTTTAGGTCAAATCTAGACAATATTGTTATGCACAATCTCATGCAATGTTGTAAGATGCTATGCTAAGTGAATGTGTTGTGGATCACTCTCAGATACCACATCAAATTTTAGCTCACTGCTTAAAAAATTGTCCAAGTTACAGATGTGTTAGTGTTGGCTAATGTCAAATAGCTGTGGGAGCCATCTTGAATTGGATTGATGTCAAAAGGTAATCAGTTATAGATTTTCAACTAATACATTCGACGACTTTCTTCAAAATCAGTTCAGTGGTGCAAGAGATCTTTTGCTAACAGACAAACGGGGGTCCCTCCAAGAGTTAATGCTAAAGTTTAAAGCTAATATCTTGAACAATATGTTGTGCTCACAGTATGTGTTGAAGACTATGCTTAGGCACCAGCTTTTAACTAAATGTTTATAAAACTGGCTAATTTATAGCCATTTTTGTGTTTTTTTTAAGGTTAGCTGGCTGTGATGGAAATCTTGATTTGAGTTGGCAACAAAAGTTAATAATTTATAGAAGTACAGTTAATGATTATTTCCTAAAGGTTTAATTCAATTTTATCAAGTTCAAGTATCTTTATTGTCATTCGCATCACATGTGCTACATGAGGTGGAACGAAATTACAAACTGAGGGTCCGAGTTACACCCAAAAATAGCAAAAATATAAAGAATATAAAGAAACAGTACATAAGAATCTAAGATATATACTAAGATATACGCTAAACAAACGCTAAACGATACGCTAACAATCAACGATATACGCTAAACAAACACTAAACAATACAATAAAAGATCTAAGATATACACTAAACAAATGCTAAACGATACGCTAATGATCAAAGATATATATATATATATATAAAGATATATGCTAAAAGAACACTAAACAACACACTAAAAGATCTAAGATATGCATATGCTAAACAAACACTAAACAATACAATAAAACATCTAAGATATATGCTAAACAAACGCTAAACGATACACTAAAAGATCTAAAATATACGCTAAACATGAATAATGTAAAATAATATGGTTTCTTAACCAGTAGCCTGAACATGAGTCTGTAGTGAGTAGATGGGTATGAATGAATGAATCCAGTAGTTCATGAGCTATTTTGCTAACACACAGACATGAACAAAAACATTCTTGTCACCCATGACAAATGTGTGTGTCGGTTCGAAGGAACATAAAAAAGTGACTTTCAGACAAAAATAATTTTGTTACAGGTAGTGAACATGGTGTGATCTCAGTCCTGTATAGATAGATGGCTTATAAAATTGAGAATCTCAACTGCCACTGGCTGCCACACACACACACACCGCATACGGTGAGTAAAAAGGAAATTTTGATCTAAGGCTTTCCCCCTACCTACCCTTGGGTTCTGCCTCCCTGTGTTTCTGTCAGTCCTCTCCCTTTTTTTTTTTTTGATCAGTGGCTTGAAAGAGTCGAGCGCTCAGGTACCTGGGGTATGCAGAGGTGCTAATTAGCTTGGCAGGATAATTGATGTGTAGATTACACTGTTGAACAAATGCTCTGACTTGTTTGTTCTTCACACTTCTTCTTGGAGGGAAAAAAAAAACCCAACAACAACAAAAAAAAAAAACCTCTCCAACAGCACCTCCCACCCCCCGTTTACTTCAGACCTAATGAACAATTTACCTGGCTTGTAAAGGAGATGGTTAAGCCTGCCAAGGCAGAGGGAAAACAAAGGGGGAGGGTTGCAGTGAAGTTCATTTCCCACAGGTGGAGCGACGGCCTCCCATGCTTCAAGACCTGCCTCCGCACCCCGGTGTTAGTATTACTGGTTGTGAAAATTGAGTATACACTTTGCCAGACCCTTAAGGAGAGGATGGCGAGCAATTCCAAAAGGGAAACAATTTTCAAAATGAAAGAGCATGCCATTACGAGTGCCGGTAGGCTTTCATTGTTCTGACCCCCCCCTTCCTATAATGCTATTTCCTCCATCTTTTGTCTTTGGGATGCTATTATTAGCCAAGCACGCATGTGAATAACCTCCCCCTCCCACAGGCGTCCGTTCAATAGGGTTTGAATTTGCTCATTAACGGCTAAGAATCCGCAAACACATTCGCCGGAGCTTTTTGCTACTGCTAATAAACTAATCATGCCCTCGCGTCTAATTGGGAAATAGAATGAGGGGAAGAATGAGAGCTTCGCCTGAGGATTTTCAGAGCCGGGTTTTTCCACCGCGCTTGGCAGAGAAGTGGAGCCCATTAGCAGGACAGATGTAGAGGCAAAAGGTGAACGGCTGAGATGTCGACGCTTTGCCACGCTGCAGGACCGCCCGTAATCTGTCACCCGCACTAGTTTACAAGTTAAACACATTATTGTGTTTATTGAGTTTCATTTCTAGAATGCATAGCCCCGGCTGCTTTTCTCTCGCTCTAGCTCTCTCTCTTTCTCTCTCTCTCCCTTGTGGAGCGCTTACAAACCTGCCAGGGCACTGTCACTGCATGAAAGCCATTAGCATTTTTCTTGCAGTCCTGATTAGTCAGGCTGGCAGGGCAGACACAGAGCAGGAAAACAGAGAGATAGGGCAGCTAAGCCAAGGCAGTTTAGATCAGACAGAGAGTCTTGCTCTCATTGTTTCCTGATACTTCCTTCATAACCCTCTGAAACCTTGTCTCAGTGGCTCAAGAAGCCCCAGAGGGCTTCACAGGTCTTCAGCTTTCACATATCCCGGAAGTCCTATCATTTTTATTTTCCTGTGTAAGGGGTAAATAATTTGCAGCGCAAAACTCTTGATTTGACTGAGAAATTTAGAGCCAAAAAACATTGTTCAGCCATAAACAATTCTCAATAGTGCAATCTTTGGGTTTCTGTTTTATTTTGTACGCTTACACCTCGGAATTTCTATGTCAGTGTTATAAAAAGGTAAAATAAAAAAAAAATAAAAAAACACGAAGGCCCAGTTTTAGATCAACTCTAAGACAGATTAACATGTCAACAAAAACCTGTTGCTGCATATTTGGACTACACCAGATTGGGAGACTTGCTCACTAACTGTCAGTTTCCGCTGCCAACCTGATAGCTCCCCTCCAACATCCTTCAACCCCGCCCGGCAAGGCAGTCAACCTCCTAAGCAGGCGGGCACTTTCTGTTTTTATTTTGTTTTGTTTTTCCTCCCTGCCTTTTTCCTGTCGCCATCTCGGTATTTAATCTAACACCGGCAGGCGGCAAGAAGGGTTTACTTTTCCCCCTCAAAGACAGCTTTGCGAGTCAGAGAAGGCAAAAGTGGGAGGAAGAGAGCCGAGCGCTCAGGCGGGGAGGTGCAGGGGGAGTCTGGGCAAGGCACAGGAAACCTGGGCTAAGCGTCACTTTTAACAAAAGCCTTTCATCTTTCTTTCTGCCTTCTCCCAAGACAGTGCTCTTCCAGCAGTGGGATCCTTTAAAGTACATACCTGATAAGGAAACTTTTTTCTTCCCTTTTGAGAGAGCAAGAAGGGAAAGTATCCCCTCTCCCACACACATATACACACACCCCAGTGTGGCTGAAACCCTCAAATCGCTTTGAACACCAGATACTGTCCCTTTCATCCCTGGCAAACCGGTTTCCTATGGCTATTAGCTTATTCAAAACAGGTAATTACGGCGGGCAAACAGAGACGCCATGGATCATAGCGAGACACTTGGGCCCACTCCACCTTTGCAATCAGACCTTAGCTGGGGCAGGGGTAGTGAAGGATCCATTTGTGGATAACTGCACCTAATCCATTTTAGTCAGGAGTTGCTGTGACAGGACTGTGTGTGCAAAGGAGAGGGACCCATGGGATGTGTCTGATGGAGAGGTCATAAATCACAGGGAAGAAGTTGAAAAAGTCCCACAGAGGGAGATGTAGGAGAATACGATGCGGGGGTGGGAAAGGGGAACGCCCCCTTTAGAAGAAAACAACCAAGGCTATCATCACCTCAGTTAAAATATCAGCGACTCAGGCTGGTGAAGGCAGGGCTGAGAAACAATGCCCTCTTCCCTGTGGTTGGAAGAGAGAAGGCCCCAAGCAGAACCTCGGGAGGGTGTTTGTTATTGCGGGACAATTCCCTCAAGTGTAGTTAACATGGACTGAGCTGGTTGGTGGGCATTTTTATCCAAAGACTTCTCGCTGCATACATTTTTAGCATGGCTGCTCTCAGTGGGAGTTGGACGAGCCTGGCCAGGCCGCTCAAAAAGGGATTGAACCTCTAACCTTGGTGGAGCTTATCTCTAGCATAGAATAAACCACAGAAAACTTCAAAGAATCCATTAATATTTAAGTAAAGGGAATAAAGGGATAGTCAAGTCACTTGTGAGGTAACGTGTAAAACAGTTATCAATAGTTAGTACTTCAAAGAAAAAAGTTTGGAAAAAAAAGGCAAAAGACTAACCAAGTGAGGGCTCATTTTTCATTTTATCAGTCTCATAAAACAGTTATTTCCTGAAAACAACATACCAGTATGAAAGAATATACAATGGGAGTTGAGCAAACTTTTGGATGGACTACATCAAGTGGACTGAAACATTTGCATCATCTCAGCACCATGGGTTTATAACAAAATACAACACTCTCCCTATAAGAGTAGTCTTGCATTGTCAAAATTCAAGACCACATACACATGATGAAGATTAGAAAAGGGACAGAAAAGAAGATAAACCCTGATCTCAGGAGCCGAAACATCCTTTGCGTTTATCTTCTCATCTGCACAGGAAGTAAATGGTGCCCCATGGGAGCACTCACTCTTTCCTTCCTTGTCTCTAATTTTTTTTCTTCTCCTTTGTTTGTTGACTCAGGTAATGAAAACAGAGTGGCCAACAGAGATGTTTTTATGTTGTTTTCATGACCCGGACGACTTGTCAGAGCCTCCTGCGATGCTTGTTCGAGCCAGAGGTAAAGATCCTTAAATGTTCAATCTTGACTTTTTTGCCCTGCCTACTCAAATTTTGCAGTAAGCTGTTGCATAAGACACTTGGTATCTATGATAATGGACAGATAATTGATCCCATGGGGAACCGTTAGCACAGGGAGAACTTTTTTACCCTTGCGACACAGGAGTATCTTTGCTCAAACATTTTTCTCCCTCCTCTCAACCTTTCCTCTAATGTAACAGATTCTCTTATCTGTTCAGGGCATGATGAGAGGTGCAAAGGGATGGGGTGGGGGCAATGTCTACAGATTTTCCCAGTTGACAACATGTGTTCACGGCGTGACAATCAGCCACCCGTTGAAATGCAGAGAGCGACCAATCAGGCTTTAACACGTTTGCTCTTCTCTCTGAATGTAGCTTCTGAGGAGCATCTCCCACCTCTGTGTCTCTACCACAAATTGGCTTCCAACTGGAAGCCAAGAAGCCGAGGAGCCATTAGATGGAGGAGGGCTTTTAGGCAACCCAGTGGTTCATGTGTCCAAATCTTTAGTCTGTGCAATGCACACCAATCAAACATCTTCATTAGAAAGAAGCAGTTTTCCTTCCCACCAAAATCTGTTGCAGAGTATTTCATAGTTCTGCATGACTCAAGCATTTACCTTTTACCTTTTGTATCAAATTTGCAAGAGACTTTGAAGGGCAAAGGTGGAGACTAATGTTTTAGCCTGTACCTGTGTGTTTGGTTTGCAAGGAATGCTCAGTCTTCTGTCTGAAGGGAGCCTAACAGGCAAAATGGCTATGCTACCAGGGAAAGCAAAAGGAAAGCCCCTGCACCTCTGCACAACAACATGTCTGATTGTCAGCAGAGCCCATCTTCAATTAAACAAAGTCGTAATCTGTCCCTGACAGAGCGGATTAGGTATGTCCTGATGGGGCCCTTGCAAGGGGGTAGGTAGAGAAAAGAAGGGTTAACTTCATTTCCTGTGAATACACCCTCTGACACAGTTACCTGACTCAGCTCAGACAGTCAGCTGACTTCTCTGCAGGAATCAAATCCCAGCCGAGATAACTGCAAATCATTTGTCACCCTAAGAAGCAATTCCCTCCGATCACCCACGAAGAGAGTGCCAGTTTATTTCAAGATGCTGTCAGAAAGGAAAGAAATTGCGCATCCGAGTTCTGTTTTACTCCGGTTCACCCTTCCCCCTAAAGGCATCCCTCCCGAGGCCTGTTTGGAATGACGGAACAACAGCTGAAGAGATGGGAAAGGATTCTGGGACAACACCTGACTGCATTTCCTCCAACACCTGCGTCTTAAACAGGAAAAAAAAAAATCAAGTTTGGGAGAATTTCTGTGAGAACATGTGGCCCAGAAACATAAGAACACATAATCACACAGAAGCTTTGGAAAAAAACACACACACACACACGGACAAACAAGCACACACACACACACACACACACACACACACCATGTCCGTGCAGCTGTTTCCTTCTGGGATTCCTTGAGTTGTTACTCTGACTCTCACTGCTTTCCCACTTAGGAAGTCATTTGGACAAAAAGGCTGAGCCCCAAAGATTTAAATTCTCCAAAAGTCTCAACATGTCTCCAGATCTACAACCATGACGACCAAAGATCTTCCTGCCCCGCACTATGATCAACCAGGCAACGATCATCTGCACATTGCAACAGGAAAACGTTCACTTTTCCCCCAGACAGAAGGAAACAGCATCTTGTAATGTTCTGATGAACTTTGGCTTTTTCTTGAGCAAGAGGAGACATTTCACCAACAGTGTCTGTTTTCCTTGAACGTTGTGTTGCCTTTTTGTATAAAAACAACTATTTTTTTTCCAAATTCTTGCCTCTGATTGTGTTAGCTACATCTATCAAACTGTCATATTCACAAAGAAAGAGTTAATCCTTTTTAAAGCCACACAAAAATGTTTGCCGGCTGAGCGTCATCCAGAACACACGATATTGCAAGAGATTTTCTATTTTACACCGTTACTCTGAAGGTTGGACCGACATGGCTATAACTATCAGATCATAACATAACCATAGTCTAAAACTTCTTGCAATAAAAGACAGCGGGCGATGTCCTTTCCTTCAAGGAGTGCTAGGCCTTTCATAGCTTTTAGTGTTAGCTGACTGGCTCTGGGACAGCTGCCCACATAGCATTGGCTACGCTTAATTACATTATACACAGTGTGGGAATAGTCATAGCATACAAGAGCAGCAAATTAAAATAAAGAGAAAAAAAGAGACATTACTGCTCACGAGAAAAAAGAACCTCTGACACTGAACCAATATGGCAATTTATTTAAAAAAAGACACCGTCCCATTTGATTAGCGATGCTAAATTAGCGTCAGTTCAGGAAGAGGAGTCCAACCTGAGAGGAGATCAGTGATGCTAGCTCGTTGATGGCATAATGCTAAGTCTGTGCTCTGCAGATAAGAGTGCCGTACGGTAGGCCCAGAGCTGTTTGTGTGGATGTGTCTTATGTGTCAGCGAGTGGGGGGGGGGGGGGGCTGAGGAGGAGGAGGAAGAGGCATGTTTGTACACAGATATAAGTGAGTGTGTGTGTGTTTGCATGCACAACAAACGAGGAAGGTGCTTGACGGTGTGAAGAGACATGTTGAGGAACAAAGCAGGCCAGAGAAGAGAGAAGCAATTAGGAGTTAAAGAAATATTTAAGGATTTGGTAAAAGATGTGCGTGATGAACATAGAGAGGGGTTTTAATAGCCACAAGTACTGGTGAAGAATTAAAGGACCGCATACAGCAAATGAATACCTTCTTGAGTTGAGTCAACTCACAAAGGTATTTAGTTCTAGAGCTACATCCTTTCATACAGACTGATATTTCAGGTACATACTTTCAGAAAGTTTTATTAATGATATTTTGCTAATAGACACATGGACACACAAAACACCATTATCTTCCGCCTTCCCCATTCGGCAGTGATTATCAAAGAGGAGACACAAGCTATGACTTTTAACCAAGTACTCATGGGATTTTTTTCCCTCAAACTGAACTGAATAATGTATGCATACTTTCACTTGAGCATGATGAAGCAATTTTGGCCTTTGAGACGTGTGATCCACTTCCTGCACGCCTGAATAATTCAGACAGCCAGGTGGAGAGTCTCAGAATACTCACTACTATCTTCTATTCGGGAAAATAAAGGAGCTTAACTTTGATTCCAAACTGCCTCATGAAACATTAAAGTAGGTGTTAAGGACAAGAAGTGTGCTGTAGTTTCTGACACCTGATTTAAAAATGAGAATTTACTTTTAAATTGGGAATCCTTCCTCTATGCTACGTCTTCAGGTTTAGTCCACCGTTGTCCTCTTTGCAAGTCACCCTGGATAAGCGCATCGAGTAAATGGCAAAAATGTAAATGTAAAATGACAGGCCCTGGAGATCCCCCTGCCCTGGATATGTGTGTGTTCCACAGAGTGCAGGTTTGCCCTTGATAAAAAAAAAGAGAGGAAAATATATTTACGCCGAAAAGGAGAAAACTGAATAGAGGGATTTGGCATCACAAAAGTGTGTCTGACAGGTTGAAGGGCTGGAACAAGGAGCGAGCGGACACCTTGGTGGGTTCCCCGAAGCGCCATCTCCTCAGCAGATATGAAAGGTTGAATAAATGACACCCGGAGCAGAAATCCCCCCTTGCTTCTACCTTAACTGGCCCTGTTTGAGATGAATCAAAATAAAGGCCTTTAAGAAACATCCCTTGCCACCTTTCATGTCAAAGATTTCAATGCATCTGATGACAAGTGACCTAATTAAAGCCAATTTGATCAAATCTTAAAATAATGTGACACAATATGATTATTGCTCAGACTATGCATTCTGAGATATTCTCAGCTAGTACCACATCAAATTTTAGCTCAAAATCTGTAACATTCTCTAAATCCAGGGTTCCCAACCCTGGTCCTTGAGGAACACCATCCTGAATGTTTTTGTTGTTTTTTGTTCCTTTGCTCCAACACATCTGGTTTTAATTAATGGGTGATTAATACGCTTCTGCAGAACACAATGAAGTAATTAAATCACTGAATCAGGTGTGTTGGAGCAGAGAAACATGCAGGATGGTGTTCCTCAAGGACCAGGGTTGGAAACCACTGCATTTCTGTGTAGGCTAAGATTGGATGGCAGCTATCTTGAATTGGGTTGACTCCCGAAGAAATTGAGTTGTAGAGGCACAATCAATGACTGTTTTATGAGTTTTGTAATGTTTGGATGATATTTTGCTAACAGGGTTAACTCTAACATTGCCAAGGTTTTAGTCTAATTCGTGTTGTGTGAATTTGGTCGACTCCAGAAGGTCACGAGTTGTAGATGTAAATCCGATGAATAATTTCTAGAGTTTTAAATGAAAATATACAGTGTAATACAGACCCTTTGCCGGGAAATTTACCACTCAAGAAAGAATGTATTTATTGTGTCCTTCCTTTTTGCTGATACTTAAATTTCCCATTGGGATGAACCAGTGGTTCCCAACTCCAGGCCTTGAGGAACACCATCCTGCATGTTTTAGTGGTTTCCCTGCTTTAACACACCTGATTTGAATAAATGGGTGATTTACAGGCTTCTGTAGAATTTAAGAAAGTAATCAAATCACTGAATCAGGTGTGTTAGAGCAGGGAAACAAGTAAAACATGCAGTATGGTGTTTCTCGAGGACCAGGGTTGAAAACCACTGGGATAAACAGACACTGAACATATCAGAGGTCGTGCTGCTTTACCACACAAGAACAGACCCAAGTACCGGTCCCTGTGGAACCTCTAAATTACTTCAAACTGATGCAGTAAACTATAGCAAAATGCATAATAATGTGTTTGCTCTGCGGCAGGAGAGAAAACCGAGGCAAAGGTTTCTCAGAGTCAGGCAGGGGTGTCGGTTTCTCTCTTTCCAATTCCACACCACCACCCCTCCACCCTGCTGCTCTGCTCTCGGTGGCCAAACAAAGAGGAGGATGTTTTGTCAGAAAAGTAACGAAAATCAATAAAAGCAAGACCCCACCACCAACCACCTGGCCAAAGGCTCGCAGCATTCACACACAGTCCTGTGAGTTCTCCCTCCTCTGGTTTTAGCTTCCTACGCCACGTTGGAGCAGCTGGGCTTCTCCCACAGAGCTGCCCGTGGGCAGTCCGCCTTCATCTGTTGTCGGGGCAGCAGGTCCACAGCACAATCGGACACCATTACTACTACCTATTTAAAGCAGAAAGTGTAAACACTAAATTTAGCTAGGTTTTTTTTCCTGCTATCGTCTCCAGAGGCACTTATGTATGCAAATGTTAGGCTTGAAGCTCAGATTATACCAAAACAAGTGAATTTTCTCCAACATAAAACAAAAACGTCTACATTGCTACTAAGCACCGCTTGAAAACTTTTTTCAGAAAACATTTAAATATATGATTTGAACAAAGTTCTTTTTGTTGTTGTTTTGCGTGCATATGGTGCTAGATTTGCAGGTTATTTTTGAAACCACAAAGGTCAGCTTTCTGACACTGGGCAGTACGTTTCACTCCAGAAAGCCTTGATAGTCTTGAGATTTCACTGTACCCTGCACTGATTTGTCCCTAAACTTCTGAAAACACACGCAGCTTTGCAAAGACCCATCCAAATAGTATGATGTAATGTGCTGCTGAGTACGGAACCGTGTGCGGTGCATTCAGCAACACAGGTCTGTGTTGCACACTGTTTGTACTGACAGTTTGAGTGGGGAGTGGGGGGCTCAGAGGGAATCGGCACACTTCTCTGTAGCTTTTTAGCTAGCGCGTCTGTGTTGCACGCCACTAGCTTAGCGGTACGTCAGTCCTTGCAGTTGCCGACCGGGGTGGGGGGTTCGTTTTGGTAGGCAGGGCTGTTGATAAGGAGGGGCGCCCTGCTTGTATAACGGTAGAGGAAACACAGTATATACATACATACATACATACATACATATATATATATATATACATATATATACACATATATATATATATATATATATATATATATATATATATATATATA
>NC_056520.1:15228804-15255636 GCF_014905685.2 Nematolebias whitei
TATATATATATATATATATATATATATATATATATATACATATATATTTATATATACACTATATATATGTATGTATGTATGTATTAGCCTGACATCCTTTAAGAGACTCTCTGAGTTTTAGCTGAATGTCTAAAATATGACTTAACACTCCCCACCCCTTCCCACTCTGACACACTGTTCTGGAAACATACAAAACAACAACATAAAACATAAAAAAAGAAAAAGAAAAGCTAAACCAACTCAAACGGTGACTCGCCCAAAAACGCTGCTGCAGCCTCCCACACAAGACGTCTCGATCTCCCTTTCACCCAGAGGTGCGCGGTTTGACCTCCCCACCGGAGTGACTCAGTCTGTGTCTGTGTGAGTGTGTGCATTTGTCAGTCTGTTAGCAAAATAGCTCATGAACCGCAAGACGGATTTAAATGAAACTTTCACTGGGTGCACATTTACAGCGGACTAACTTTTGGAGTTAGTCAAGATGGCCACCGCAGCCTTGGAACAAACATAAATGGCTATAACGACGTCTATTGTACACTTGGTATGGTAGTAGCTGAGAGTAAAGTTGTTAAAACAATACAAAATAAAAGTTTTTATTTGAATGGACGACATTTTATTGTTTAGGAGGAAATAAGTGAAGCTAATAGCAATCCACTCTCACCTGCCTCAGTCGTAAGGTGGTGGTGGGGGGTGGGGGTTGAGGACAAGGACAGGCATGTTTTGTTTTTTTAATCAACATGACTCCTGTGGTTGAAAAACTAGACAAGAAAAGGCGCCTGAGTGAGAGTAAAAGGGAAGGGCCCTTGACGGCGACGATACCTTCAACCAACAAAAAGAGACAAGAGGAGTTATCACAGGGAGGCTGCGGGGGTGGGGAAGGGGGGTGGGGGTTCTCTGTAAAAGGCAGAAGTGCCATTCACTGCCACTTAAACCCGCACTCCTTGCGCAGACTAAAAATAGCAAAAGTGTTAACCCCGTGCCACCCAGGAGGAGAAAAAACTAAGAAAATAAAAGCCTTCAGTTGCACGTTCTCCGTTATTCATTTTATTTTGGAAGCGCAAGATGAAAGTCTGAGGCCAGCAGATAGAACGTATCGGGGGTGGGGAATAACAATCAGAGTTCAACAGGTAAAAAGTTCAGGCTCCAGAAAAACGTCCTCTACCCGCTGATTAGCGTAATCTGGTTTTCAGGGACGTTCGTTGCATCTCCTGGCGCCTGACTGCCTCTCACCGCTCTCTTGTTTTGATATGTCTTCGTAAAGTGTTTTTTAAGCTACAGTGCAATGGGTTAAAAACATAAACACGTTTAGTTTTGCATGTGCATGAAGTCAACCAGAGGGAGAGGGAGTGGGGGGGAGAGAAGGGGTTTGCTTTGTAAAAATGTCCACTGAAATCTTCCAATAAGGGATTATGACACAGATCATAAATATACTCAACCTTATAAATATTTGAGCTTGGCTACTCCCCTTGCCTAATGTGCTGTACAGGGCCCTAATTAAGCCAGTATCTGATACATGCCACTGCATAATGATGTGCGGGTGTCTGGGGGTGGGGGCAGCTGGGGACAAAAGTATCATCCGAAGCGCTCGCTTTGTAATAATGATAGCAATGTTAATGACGGCGCTGCTACTTCAATTAAAAGTACTTAGCTACACCGACGGATGACCCCGGCTGAGTCTGTGAGAGTGGAGAGGTAAGCCGGCTCCCTCTTCCACTGCGGAAAATCGCCTTTTATCACGTCTTTTCCAACTATTGTTGAGGCTAATTTCGTTAAACCCAATGACAATATTGGGCTTGTTTCTTTTAGACGTGAAAAAAGTTGAATTAAAGGCTATTTGGCATGACTTTAACGCTAATATACCTGCCCAGTACTGGAAGGTGAAGGCGGATTGTTATGATTTTGCTTGTATCTTTAGGATAACCGGACAAATTTTACTGGAACTCTCAAAAAGTAGTCGTTATATGTACATCTACAACTTACAAACTTTTAACAACCTTGTTTAAGGTGTTTGCTACAGCCACTTGTTTAATATGAGCCGGATCCTACCAGAACAGGATCCGAGAATTCTGTTATTTTGATAGGGTGCGTTCTAGTAACTGTTTGCTTGGATCCGGCAACTCTCAAGTGTACTAATAATAAAGTTATGAACAAATATGACGGGCTTGAATGAATAAAACTTATATTGGATATGTGAACTGAAAATAATTACATAAACACTCGTTTTAAACACAACAGCCACTTATGAACATACAATCTGCCTCTTCAAGTAGCATATCCGCGTCTACCCTTAAAAAAAAATCTCCGGCCCTAAAACAGTGGTGGGGGTGAATGCCGAGCTAACCAGGCAGTCGTACGTGGCCAGGAGCCCAGACGGAGGAGGCGCCTGGAGGTTTCACATGTGGAGTCGGACAACAACGAGCAAGGACAGAGTCGTGCTCGGAACGGTCAAGTAAGTGGGGGTGGGGTAGGATGCTTGACAGAAGTGTTTACAAATGTAAGTAAATGTAGATGTTTAACAACCCATTAAAATACATTAAAATGCAAGAAATCACATCTATTTTATTCAAAATTTTCTGGGGGAGGAACCCCAAACCGCCCCGCCCCCAGCCCGCTTTTTGCATTCCAGCATCAATTGATTTACAAATTAAGCCCCACATATGTCCTTATAAATATACAAATCCAGTCATTATTAGATATTTACCAGAAATTTGTTGCGGAACTTTCTGTAAGTCAGTCAAAACACACGTAATGAATATAAGATCATCTTGGTTTCCACCATGAAAAGTGGAAGAACTTCATACATTTTCTTAAAAGTAATTGAAAGTTGGCATTTTAAATGACTATCCTGCACAAAATGATTGAAAAACAGGGAGTTTCATACACAATTTTCTTACAAATACTTCATTTTTGGAGGGAAAAATAACAATTTAGGGGTCAAAGTAATACCTAAAAGCTGTTTATCATTGAAATCACTGGAAATGAACAAGCTGTAGCTCAAATAGAAGCATAATTAAGATATAATCTCTTTAATAGGCAATTGATAAACTAAAAAAAAATACATTTTTTGGCTTTTAACAGATTTCACGAAAATAAAAGTTCAAAATGCACAGGTAACTTTAGCCCAAATTTCTCTCCTTTTTAGAAACATTTAAGGTCAAATTTTAGGTTAAAGATGAACTTTGGAACTTGACATAGTAGTTCAATAGTAACTAATGCTAAACCTCAAGATTCTGGATGAATTTTAATCCGAAAACAAGCGTTTAATTATATAAGTGTGGGTTTTTGGTTTATGCTCCTTAAACCAGGCACTGATCTCCTTGTCTCACTTCCCTTCTTTGATTCCAGAAGCACTTCTCCCCCCTGCCCTTATCGCCGCTAAAAAGCCAACGTTACTGCTCTATTTGTAAATTTCCTGCTAAATTTTGCAACAGCGAATGCGGCAGAGCCTTTTCTGCTGATGAGGTCCGTTTGCCTTGCGCAGGACTTGCTTTGCCAAGCAGTATTTGAGCTGTGATTCACTCCGTAACATCCAGGTCTCTGTTTAAACCTGGCTGACACCGGGAGAAAACCTCTCACTCTTAAACTAACGTTCCTCCAGTAAATTATTCTAATAAAAAGGCGATAAAAGGTTATGAGACAATATATGCGGCCATTTTTAAGCTTTTACGGCACGTGGTGAAAGCTCAGTATAAAGAGAGGAAACCTGGCCTCGTTTTAGATCTTGGAGTTTATACGTATTAAAAAAAGGCTGTATTATTTGATTTTTTTTTAGTTTTTTTAACAACTCTACAGGGAGGAATCCATTCTAGACCGACTCGATTCTTCTGAGCTTCCCTTAATTTAACGAGTTGACTTTTAACCTCGAGAAGACCCGAGACTGACTTCGAGTTCGAAAAGCCAATGCATTGTCTGGTGAACTTCTGCTGCCTCAGCTCCACTTTTTTTTTTTGGTGGGGGGGATGGGGAGGAGGGGGGACCTGAAACTTCATTTTACTGTTTGATTCATGTGCTAACCAGATGATCAATGCAGATTAATTATGTAAAAGACATTTTGGCGCCACGCCACTTGCAGCAGAGGTTAAAAAGAAGCTCTTGGCTTGAATCAAACGCCACGTGGGCTGCAGACTTGCTCAGGTACTCAGGACTCATTCAATTACTGCACTACAAAGCTGCACAGAAAGCATAATATCTCCACATTCACACACACACACTCCCCCCAACTTGTCTCCTCTGACAAGCTCTTATTACTGAGCAAACACGCCTGCCAAGTAGCCATGAAGCAGAAACTAATAAGCACATTATTGTATTTACCTTAGATAAGGTGAGACGCCCGAGGTGATAAAAGAAAGATAACGTCATGTTTGGACAGCGGCTCAATGCACATAGAGGGTCTTTTAGTATTTGGCAGCAGGTTGTATACGAGAAAATCAAAGAGAGACAATTTAAGCTGCGGATCAGACGCGCTCCGTGAATGGGGCAGGAAGTGACTGAGCTAAAGGTCAGAAGTGAGTCCCCCCGCCACGTCAGTGAAGTGAAAGCGGAGAGGGCCCCTCAAATTTATCACCTATTGAACACAGTTCATGGCCGGCCCCTACAGATGGCCACCTCGACGCTCTGAATATGAGCAGAGAAGAAGAACAAAGCCGCTATCAATCCCGCAGCTTCCCGATTTGTGGATTTTTTTCCCCCTGTCCCCCCGGTGGCACCCATAGTGTGCCAGATGTGCGTCCCCCCGATCCTCAACTCCCCATCCTCCGCCTGCGTGTGACCCAAGACAGGCCCCGGGCAGATTTCTGGGTAATTTCTCGCTCACATCCCACACCGTCGTTCGCGGCGCCTTTTTGAGGTGAAGGAAAGTGACAGCACCGACTCTCCGGGGCAGAGCTTCCCAGCTGAGTGGATCAGCGGTCTGAAAATCGCTTATGAATAGTCATTAGACCTTCATTACAAAGCCCCCTCGCTACCCACTTCTTCCTGTGCAACCAAATGCCTCTTGTCATCCTCACAAGGTGTATCATTTAATTGCCAATTGATTTTTCTTCCCCTCCTCCTTCTATATGACAACATGTCACATAGCAAAATGCAGCCTCGACCAGCCCTAGGCGGCCACATATTCCTGGCATCCTGAACCGCCCTGAATTTTCTTCAAAAAGAGACAGGATGCTTCAACCCAACGGGAGCTTAAGCGCTTCACACAATAATTAAACCCAATGCATGTGAAGACAGAAAAAAAACATTTCTTTGTGTGACAACCGGCAATTGTTTCTTTGTGACCCATTTTCTAATTCAGAAGCTTCAAAGCTCCAAGGGGCAAACACGCCTTTTTAATGTACAGGGTAAACAGTCATGGTGGCTTTTTATAAATATCTGTATACTTTGCCATTCTACTGCCAGTACCGCCAATCCTGTGGGACAATCGTCTCTGAAGCCGTAGGTTACTTTGCCATTCTACTGACAGTGTCACTGTGGGACAATTGTCTCTGAATCTGTAGGTTACTTTGCCATTCTACTGACACTGCCACAAATACTGTGGGACAATCGTCTCTGAATCTGTAGGTTACATTGCCATTCTACTGACAGTGTCACTGTGGGACAATTGTCTCTGAATCTGTTGGTTACTTTGCCATTCTACTGACACTGCCACAAATACTGTGGGACAATCGTCTCTGAATCTGTAGGTTACTTTGCCATTCTACTGACACTGCCACAGTAGGACAACCATCACTGAATCCGGAGGTTTCTACAGCCTGTTGTATTTGCATCAAAACCCTTTGGTTTGGATGTCAGGTGCACTTTGCCTGGGGCTTCAACTCCGGGGAGGACTGTGGACTTTACCGGGAGGAAAGTGTTGCCTGTATTTAACAGAGCAATTTCATCCCGCCTGCACGCGTAGAGGATTGAGCTTCGTCTTGCCTTCAAATGTGGCAAATCAGCACAGTCGCCCCCTTTGACACGAAATGCGGCGCGATTATCGAGTTGGTGCAGCCTTAATAAGCTGAATAATGAGGGAATTTCAGAAATGCCCAAGCACCATTATACCCCAACAATAAGAGCTAGGAGTGAGTAAACCAGTGCGGGGCAGAAGGTAGGCGTCGGGGATATAATGAGGCTACTGTGTAAGTAATGTAGTCTCTATTGTATACCCATGTAAATGCCCATTTCTTCACATGCACACCAATAAGCCAGTCAGATATCTAGAAGAATGGCACACACTGTGGCGTTCTTCTTCTTTTTTTTTCTACTTCACCCCTCTCCCTGTCTTCCTTCTCTCTTGTTATTTGTCTCTTGTCTCAGTGGCAGCCGGTGACAGTGGCTGGCAGCCGCCTGGCTTCTTGAAGGCAAACATTACAGCGAAAGATGAGCTGCAGGTGTGCCAGACTTGTAAACATGCGCTAATTACACATTTTTCCAGCAGATGACAATGAGGTCACTGAAATAATTGTTGTTGTTTTTTTCTGGTTTCATGCCCTGACTGTACACAGTAATCTAAGTGAGCCGCTCTGCTGCTGTTAACGCAAAATAAAACAAATTGAAACAGATTTATTGGTATGGAACATGTTTTACCTGCCATTCTTAAGCGGTTTAAAAGAATGTACGAGGACAATTTCTGCATAGTTAAGACCACCAATATTTACATTGGCTGTTCATTTGAAACCATTTGTCCTTATTTTTTGAAAAATGAGTCACCGGGACAGTAAATCATGTCAGGTACCTCGCAAATCATCCACTCGGCTGGCTCCGTTGATTCAGCTGGAAGATGGCGGGGGAGGACTGTTTCAGGAAAACAATCTCTCCCATGTATTGTCAAAAGGAGGAGGGTGAATAGGCACATACATCAAAAGACCTGCCAAACAATTGTCTGTTTTTTTATTAATAAGCTCAGAGTATCGCTGCCGGACAAGGCCAGGAAAAAGTGCCGGGTTTGCACTCTACCCCCCAATCTCCCCTCCCGCCCCGCTGCACAATACAGGTGCGCGATTTAACAGCCCCGCACTTTGTTGGGATGTGTTTCCCTGTAGCATAAAGAGACTTGTAAAGCACCCTAATCTGTCAGGCTTGGCTCTAAAGAGGCAGGAGATAGGCCTCCGCCAGGACGCCTGCTCCTTTTCAAGCCGAGGTCACAAAAATCCAGGTGGATTGCGAGCCCGAGCCAAGTCCCTGCTTTTATTCCCTTAACGCAGTTAAACCCATGAATACAGATCTCCGTGAGCCCGCCGAGGTTTGGCAAACCTCCAGAGGGAAGCTGAAGTGAGCAATCTCCATCTTAGCGGGTCTGCTCTGCCTAACGTTTACCACTAAAAGACACCTTTCTTTAAAAAGTGAACAAAGCTGCAGGTGAAGGAAGAGTAGCTCCACCATTTGAAAGGTTCTCTAAAAACTTTGGAACTTTAGCTTGAACAAGATCTCAGCTTGAAAAGCAGTGTACCTAACTTATCCTTCTATACATTATGCCTAATAGTCTTTATTTATGTATTCCTTGTAAAGGCAGCTGTTGGGACAGCAATGAGCCCCAAACGAATTTCCTCAAAGAAAAAAGTTGTCTCATTGCATCATATTCATTCAACCTTAATTTATACAGGTTAATCCCATTGAGCCTTGGGGACTCATTTACAAGAGAGACCTGATTTTAACAAAGAATATACAGTATATCAGAATGTATCAGATACAAGGTATCAGAAGAATTTACCTTTTTACAAATGTTGTACATGCTCATCGTCAGTATTTTGCAATGCATTGTAGTCTAAATACATGCATGCCTACTTTTTTGGTGCCTATTTTTGGGTGTAACTGGGACCTTGAGTACATAATTTTGTTCCACCTCATGTACCACATGTGATGTTAACGACAATAAAGATACTTGAACTTGATACTTGTCTACTTCCGGTTCATTGAAATACACTTAGTCTAAACAGTGTTCATATCTATGCATGTTGTATGCAGTCACAAAAAAGTTCAATCATGTCATCTGGACAGTTTCTTTCAGGAAGAAAGGTTTCATCTTTCATCTGAAAGACTTCATCAGTCTGAGGCCTGCCAACAGGATCTGTCGTATTAAGTAGCACGTTATTGACATGTTTCAAACCAGTCTGCTGTGGAGTTCCCAGAAAACTGGCTTTACAAGTTCAAGTTACTTTATTGTCATTCACATCAAATGTGGTACATGAGGAGGAAAGAACTTGTGTACTCAAGGTCCCAGTTACACCCAAAAATAGAAAAAAATATATAAAGTATAAAAAGAAGCAGTATATAAGGATCTACACTAAGATATATGAATGCTAAACAATAAGGGCAACAGTCATTCCGACACCCGGGGACATTGCACATTGATGATATTCCACTATCACAATGTAAAATGCCAGTAAAACCAATTTATGAATATGACTGCATATAAAAATAAATAGGAAAACAGGTGCAATGACCAAAATACTTCAGTTGACTCCCACCTTGAATACCGGAAATGGCTATGAATGTACTTGGGCACATCTAGCCCAATTGTACTCATGTGCATTAGTAACTGTAAAAAGGTTTATTAGATTGTATCTTATTTTATCGTATAACAATGCATTATGTCATATTATATTATATTGTACTGCATCGTTTTGAATTGTCTCCTGTATAATAATTGAGGGATTTCACTTAGATAGCATGTTTTAATAGAAATTTGTACATGATTATGAAAATCCAGGGGTTTCTTAGAAACTATTGTTGGCCAGATCACCTCATTAATTTTTTTAAGACTATCATGTAAAAAAGCTTCACTTTGCTTTGATTAAAAGTGGTTCATCTTTATCCACTGCTGGTGAAAAGGTAAAGGGCTGTAATGTTTGTGCTCGTCTTGAGAATTCGTCATGAACCAGTGATGAGATTTTAACGAAACTGTCACAAAGTCAACACCAGATGGTCTGAACGAAAATAACTTTTGGAGTTGATCCTGTTCAAGATGGCAGCCACATCTAACTGACATTAGCCACTGTAAAAAAATGTTATAACTATGAGTTTTCAACATAAGATGACCTTGGATTAAAAGTCTGGCATGAAAGGTGATATAGGTGGTATGGATTTTTTTAAAGGAATGCGATGCTAGGTCTTTAAAATGTTTCTGTGGTATACAAAACCAATTATTAGGCATAAGTTTTACAGACATAAAATAAGCCCAAAAAAATGTTTTTTGCTTCTTGGAGTTACACTTAAAGTTGCAAAAATTATCTGTTTTCACGGAAACGAACACTGAACTGGACTTCTGTCTGCTGCACTTTGTTTAAGCATCTTTTTTTCCTCGTCTTTATGGGGCGGGGTTTGAAAACTAAAGGGGGAGGAGGAGGAGGGGGTGTAATCCTTTGCCGTACATTTTACAAGCTGTTCATATTGATTCCCACCGTGGATGAGAGAGGGGCGTCTCAATCTCAATAACAGCATTCCATTATATGGCAGACGACAGCCGTGCCGAGTGTGCATCTTCCATGCAGCCACGCATTTAGAGTATTATCAAATTGATAGTGACTCAAATTGATTTGGATAATGAAGGTCGCTGCACCTTGAAATATAATGGCCACTTATTGTAATTACCATCACAATTATCAAGGTCACCGCATCAAAAACAAAAGGAGTTGACATTGTGACCACTGCAATGGAGTCTGATGAGCCAATATTTGTTATTCTGATCACAGAGAGGTAACACTGTTATACTTTATAGTGGCAGGTCGTGATAAAGGATCAGATTAATCCTCACCTGATTTGATGGGGGTCACTAATTCTCAACATTAGATACGACACATAAACAGAAATTACATCCTTGCTTTCATTCAGGTACAAAAAAAGACTCATGCTCATCACTCTCCCATTTTTTCCTCCTCACTGCCTCTGATGGCCATCGGGCATGTCAGGAAAAACAAGGATGGCATTCTTATGTCATGTTCCACACCTCAGCAACTACAAGGCAAAAATTCATAAAATAATGAAAACAAAACTCTGATGCAAACTGACCTGCCTTATAGAAATAGAGGAAATAATAGGGATGCCTGCCTGCTATCTCCCAAAAAAAAAAAAAAATCAAACAATGTTGAAGTGTGTTTCCTTTCACACAGTTGAGCCCGCAATAAACCCTTGGCCTTTGTCTCGACTACACCGAGCTGAAGGATGACCTCAGCTTTGAAACAATAAAGTGCCTGTAATGGTCTCTCCAGAGGCCAGTTGCCTCAACTTTGTTCTCCTGAAAGTGTGAGAAGAGAGAATAAAAGAAGAAAAACAGTTAACTTTAACCAAGTGCACAAGTTTAAGGCATTTAAGTTGCAATCTAAGGGGAGAAAGGGGCTTTCTCAGGATGTTATGCAGGTTAAAAGAGGTAGGGCAAGTTAAAAAAAATGAGCAGAAGTGGCACAAAGGTGGACAAATAGCTAATGAAAGTGTGCATGTGTATTAGTAGTAGTAGTAACAGTGGTGGTGGAGGGTACTAAAGGGGCGGAGGCATGGCAAACTGCTAAGAGGATCAAATATCGAAGCACAACAAAAGCTGTGTCACAGGGGCGTTTGAGTCACAAGTCTCCCTTCAACAACCCCTCCTCCGCCACCTCGTACCTCTAACCTCCTGTTACCACGACAGCGCTCTGCCACAAAGACGGCCCCTGATATGACAAAGAACAAAACGGCAGACAGATGTAGGTATTGTCATGCAGAATGTTCCCTCCCTCCTCCTTCCCTTTCCCTCTGTCCCTCCTCCTCCTTCGTCAGTGCTCTCAGAAGGAAAAAAAACAAAAAAAACAACAACCGGCACTTTTGCCTCAGACACCTCTAAAAAAGGGCAGCAGAGTTGCTGCCCCATGGTTACCGCCGCTGATGGACATCGAGTGGTCCAAAACCCTCTAGTTACAGCTTTGAGTGACATAGAGGTGAAGCCAGTTTTGAAACGGACCTAGATGCAGATTTTGGCTTTTCAAAGCCAAGCGATAATTTTAACGTCTCCGAAGGTGGTAGTTTGCGTTGATATTTTTGAGCATAAAATGTGTGCGCTTGTAGTGCCAAAAAAATCCAAAGATTTTGGTTTGTTTTATTCTAGTCGGGATAAAAAAGCCACAGCCTTACTTAAGATCCCGACTCTGGACTGGAAGCCAGACTAAAGTGGAGATTGCAGTTTCTTGAGGCCAGCTGATGCATTGATCTAGTTTCAACATCAAACAAGTTTTATTTTTAGATTGTTGGTGAACCGAGTCCGACTGAAATGTCATGGTTTGCTTGTTCAACTGGTTAAGAAAGAACTGAATTTGATTTAAACTCATCAAAAGTGGAAAGCAAGGTTTCGCTTGGGTGTCTTTTTTCATTCAGGTGTCGGGTCATATGTGTCGGGACTGGCCCAAGTCCGAGGTGACCTCTCAATGAAGCCGGGGACGTATTATTACAGCTGGGGGACCTGTGGAGAAGTTGGCGTAGGGACCAAGTCTGATTGATTCAGACCAGATGGGTGTCCGGACACGTTAGCAGCACAGTGACTGAAATAGCTGCGCGCCTTCTCACCGCATTCCTCAGGAACACATTGTGCATGCGCTTCAAGACAGACACGGATAAGTTTAGGATCATTCCCTGATTTGTTGGGGCTAGACAGGGCAAGGTTTTAATGTGGTCACCCAATAGTGCACACTGACATGTGAACAGTGTTGATTTTGCTCTCTACTTAACGAGTGCACCGAAATAACAAATTGCTTAACACAATAGGAGTTGATATGACCAAAGAGGTACCTTAAATTAGCTGGGGATTTAGTCTAATTGGTGAAAGTCATCTGCTTCAACCTTCACTGTGCTAAATCCCCTGACCCCAGTCTAGACTCAATTCTTGACGGTCCTGAGCTTATATCTCGGGTACGGTGGAGGAGAGACAAATGCGGTGCGGCAGGCCAACGAGAGGCCTGTCTGTCTCTTGGGTTTTAATGGTGGGTGGCAGGGCAGGCGATTCCTGGCTGCAGAGCTTGACTTTATTCCTGAGAGGGAAGGGGATGCTGGAGGTGGGGCGAGGGTAGGAGGCATGGTCCCATGGGGTTAAAGGGAAAATGCACACAATCACACACCTCAATTGAATTGTTGTTACAAGAGACACATAATAGCTAATTTTCCAGGTCTGTCCTACCTGTTTTAAAGATTTACATGAATGTTTTTGAATTTATTAACTCTTGGAACCTTAAAATATGGACGAAGTATAAATCCTCTTCCGCCTCTACCTCATCTCTTCTGCATCCTTGCTTTCTGGGTGAATTGGATCCATCCATCTACATCAGTTTGAGGGATTTGTGTTTAGAATTAAAAGAAATGGGGTGCTTACACCCCATTTAAACAAAAAGTGGTTCCATGAGATGACAAACTCATTCTCATACGCTCAAAACTCTCAAATAAGGCACATCTACGATTCATCCCTCCTCTAATTCCTGATGAGTACTCTTTGTTTCACTGTCTTTTTACAGCCAGCAGCTGCTTTCCTCTCCAGTCTGTTCATTAAAACTCACATCTGATATCACTCTATCACTCGCCACCAAAACCTTGAAACTGTTGAGAAACAGTGGGAAGGGTTTTAGCTTCGTTCTGCACCATTTAGCAGTGAGCTTGTTGGATTTCACTCAGTTACACCATGTATCAAAGGAAGGGGAGTCTTAACACACAAAGGTGCCTCTACACCTTAGCAATGACTTTAATCTCTGCCCCGAGGCACCAGACAAACTATTCTTTCCCCAGCGAGGCACCTTGCGTAAGATGTCGAAATCAGCTTACGACATGATCTTTTAAGAAAGCTCGCTCTTGTGTGCAGGTTTACAAGGTGTGCACACTGCACAGGAGCAGAGTGAATGCCATTGTGATGGGAAGAAGATGAGCATCCTGCTCACCTCCTGATCACAAGCCCACAGCACTCAGATACACATAAACAAAACCAGGGAGCGAGGCTTAATGCATAACTCTTATTTATGTCATTCAATTTAGCCCAGCTCGCCTGGCAATTCATTTTCATGATCAATTACAAAACCTTTAGGCATCTGTAATGCATTTGGTTTGACAGGGCACATTCACAGCCGCTCGCTCAAACACACACACTGTAAACTAACTGCCTGTGCGAACAGGTTGGCTAATTTTCTCGCTTTTCTGAGTGTATTGGTTTGGATTTTCCCCTCGGGAGTCAGCAGTTACCTACACCTTTGATGCTAATAGCAAGCTTTGTGTTGTTGTTGGGTTTTTTTTCCCAGCACATGTGCAGATGCAAAACAGGTGGTAAAGCTGTTTTCTAAACTGAGGTAAAGGGGTTGCTTTGACATAACAATAAAAACTTGAATTTTCATTGTCACGAGCTTGATTTTGAGTATTGGACTCAAGATGTTGAAGTTCTCCTTGGATGGATAAGATTAGGAATGAGATCATCAGAGGTACAGCAAAGGTTGAACAACTGGGAGATAAAGTTAGAGAGGCCAGACTGAGATGGTTTGGACATGTCCAGAGGAGGGACAGTGGGTATGTTGGTAGAAGGAAGTAAGGAAAAAGACACAGAGGAGATATATGTAGGAAATTAGAGAAGACATGGAGGTAGTTGCAGTGAGGATAGAGGATGCAGAGGACAGAGATGGAGGAGGATGACTCGCTGTGGTGACCCCTAAAGAGGGAAAAGCCGAAAGAAGAAGAAGAAAAAAAACTCAAGCTAAACGAACAAAACTATCTAAGCTAAGCTAGCTTGAGTCAAATGGCTTCGATGATCTCATCAGACAAAAACTTGAGTAAAAACAAGGCATCAGGAAAAACTATATATTCCTGAACCTTTATTATCCTTATGACGTTGCTTTTGAGTGTTTGACTCAAGTTAAACAATCAAAGCTAAGCTAAACTACCATGAGCCAAACGGCTAAAACCGAGAGTCTTGCTATAGGAAAGTTGAGAAAACATACGTGTCATGTTATTTGAAAAAGTATCTTTTGACTTTTAATTCTGAAGAAACTGTTTTCGAGTTTTCGACTCAAGCTAAGCTTGATAAAAACAAACAAAAAAAAAAGACAAACACAAAACCAGCTAGTAGCTTAGCTAGTAACTTAGCTAGTAGCTTGAGGAGCTTGCCTTCATAAAGTAATTTAATATTTCGGAAGTACAAAAAAAAATATAACAAGTGATAACTGCTTAGAGTCAAAACAAAGTTGTGTAACTGCGCCTGACAGCTGGTGTTTCGCGTCTTACTTTGATTTCTTTTTTGTTATTGTTCGACTGGCCCCAGGAAATCCTTCGAGAAAATGGATCAAATTTTTCATCACACTCATCAGATACAAGAACAAAATCATTGGTTGATCAATTTCACCATTCAAATCTGTACTATTTTTTAAAAATCCAAACACTGGCTGTTAAAAAAAAAAAAAAAAAAAAAAAAAAAAAGCTTGGTTTCGGTGACGTTTGGTGTCTAAAATTGGGACAAACTAAAAATAAACGTGTGGCAACTGGATGTTCCACGCTAAACTACATTAACAATAAGTGTTAGAATAAAGAGCCAAAGCTGTAGCGTCTCAGAGAAGAAGGCATAAAAGAAACAAAGCACTGGAAAAAACTCAAGTTTGTCCTCTGCTGTTTCTCTATTCTCTCCTCACACCTCCCTCAAACAGGTTCGATTTTATGAATCACTGCTTGCTCCTCAAGGGAATGCATTGTGCATTCCTACAGCCGTGGCCTCTGCTCATATACAGGGATAATTCATTTCAATATTTATCTCCATGAATATTTTCTTCTTCTTCTTCTTCTGGTGTGTGCGGGGGGGAAAGAAAAAAAAAATAAGGTGGAAATCACAAAACAGGTTCGGCGGGGTGTGGGGTGCGCCCGGCTGCAGCGTGGAGGTGGGGAGCTTGGAGGAGATCATCAGAAAGGGAAATTGTGCACAGCAGGAAGAAAAATCATTGCGTTACCCCAGGTGAAAAATATTGTTGCTTTGCTTAAAAGTGCATGCAAGGCGAGCTACATTATTAGAATGTTTAAATATTAATTCTTCTGCTGGGTAGTAAAGATGATGGAGTCGCCGAGTCAACTACTTTGTTTTTCCTCCCCCTGCTTGTAGGCCACAGTTGCATTATTTTTTCCCTCCATCTAACCTTGCTTTGTTCCCCATTCCTGCAGAAAAAACACACTTTGCACTCAGGGTTGCCATCGTGTTAATTTCCGATGTTTAAACAAAACACGGTGTGCGATATTACTGGAAGGACGTGAGGGGTATAACGTGTCAACTTTGATCTGAGAATCAATACTCCTCGTCTTCGCCCTGCATGAAGGTGAGGTCACGTTTCAAGCCCTCGGAGGAGCCAGCAGTTAAAGGTGCAACATGTATTTGAGACACATCAGCTTTTTTCCCCATATTGGTCAGGAAGAAGTTTCACTCCCAAAACACAATGAATAAATTCTAGAAACTAATTATCGCCCAATGCTCATTTCCGCGCATATAAAAGTAATGTTTAGTAAAATGTGTCTGAAGCTTCTCATTCATTGAGAGAATGAGGGTAAGTGTTTGCCCAACAAAACCAGGTGTGATTTACAAGGATTTGCAGGTAAAGGAGGAGGAAAAAAAAAAAAAAGATTTTAAAGCCGGCAGATTAAAGTAAAAAATACAAAAAAAAAAGACAGTGACAAAAGAGAAAGATATGGAGATGCAAAAGGAGAACAGCACTGAAGCTGAAATGGTTTAAAAGGTGTTTTCTGGTCTTGAGACGGAAAAGGGTAGAGTGCCCTCTCCGGATTGGGGAGGAGGTCCTGCCCCAAGTGGAGGAGTTCAAGTATCTTGGGGTCTTGTTCACGAATGAGGGAAAAATGGAGCGAGAGATCGATAGGTGCGGCTTCTGCAGTGAAGTGGGCGCTGTATCGGTCTGTTGTGGTGAAGAGAGAGCTGAGTCAAAAGGCGAAGCTCTCAATTTACTGGTTGATATACGTTCTTACCCTCATCTATGGTCATGAGCTTTGGGTTGTGACCGAAAGAACAAGATCTCAAATACAAGCGGCCGAAATTAGTTTTCTCCGCAGGGTGTCTGGGCTCTCCCTTAGAGATAGAGTGAGAAGCTCGGTCATCTGAGAGTAGAGCTGCTGCTTCTCCACATCAAGAGAAGCCAGTTGAGGTGGCTTGGACATCTGGTTAGGATGCCTCCTGGACGCCTCCCTGGTGAGGCGTTCCAGACACGTCCCACCGGGAGGAGACCCAGGGGAAGACCCAGGACACGTTGGAGGGACTATGTTTCTCGGCTGGCCTGGGAACGCCTTGGGATTCCCCCAGAGGAGCTGGCCCAAGTGGCTGGGGAGAGGGAAGTCTGGCCCAGACTTCCTACTGAACTGCCTCCCCTCCCCTTTGACAACTTCTGATACTGATGTAGCGCTAAGCTAGCTATGCTTATACAGAAGCGCTAGCTAAAAAGCTACAGTTGCAGTTCGATTACCAGCCATTCCCACATGTTGTGGTGTCTTTGAGCAAGAGATCTAATCCCTAATTGCTCCCTGGGCACTCAATAGCTACCCACTGCTCCACCTGGGTATATCTCAGGTGCAATGGGTTAAATGCAACCAATTTCATCATTGTATGTTCCCATATAATGATGGCAGCACGCATTTACTTATACAGACGTAGCCCTGCGTCTCCCTCACGCTGATTGTTTCCTTCACAACCCCCCACCCATTCGACAACTTCCGGCACTGACATAGCGCTAAGCTAGCTATGCGCAATACAGAAGCGCTAGATAAAAAGCTACAGTCGCGGTTCGACTCCAAGCTATTCCCACATGTCGTGGTGTCTCTGAGCAAGACACCTAATCCCTAGTTGCTCCTCGGGCACTCAATAGCTGCCCAGTGCTTCTCCTACGTGTATCTCAGGTGCAATGGGTAAAATGAATAGAACCAATTTCATCATTGTATGTTCTCATACAGTGATAACAACACATAGCATTTTACTTATATAGACGTAGCACTCCGTCTCCCTCATGCTGATCCGTTTCCTTCTCAACCCCCTCGCCCGTTTGACAACTGTCAGCACAAACAGTGCACAACAAAGATGCATCGCCCCCTCGTCAACAAAAATCACGAAAGAGATGAGCTCCCTGCCAAGGTAAGTAACCTAGGAGAAACACTGACTACTTTCATCTTTCGATGAGCATATACTGTAATAAAAAAAATGATATCAACTTCTGGTAAAAAAAAATAAAAAAATCTTTCTTTGACTTTAGTCTACTTTTGCCAGCACAACCACTGATCTAAGAACCCATGCATTTTCTCAGGATGTACCCTGGTTGATTCTCTGGTTTCCATTGATTAATGTGGAGATTTGTTTTCATGTACACATTACTGGCCTGACGGAAATATTCCAAAGCAGCAATTTGCTAAAGTTTGAGCAATTTTTGGTGTGGTCAGATTACAAAATACACATTAATCCCATCAGTTAGTTAGTGAAAGCATTTAAATCCCAAATAATCTTGAAAAGCGAGCCTGCAGGGAAACAAATTCCTGGCTTGCCACTCTTTTAACAGAAAGGACCGTCACATTGAGACCTGCAGGCTCTCTCCGTCCATGAAAGGGAGAGTGCCGTCACTCCCAGCTGCCCCCTTCCCACCCTCCACCCCACCTGAGAGCGATTGCGATGCATGTTCCAGTCATCCATGCAGAAGAAGCAATACACATGTCCAGTGTACAGCCACTTTAAAAGCTCATCAGGCGCGTACACTGCTTGTAGGAAATACCTTATTCATGACAGAGCTGGATGTAGCCTAGGTAATTACTTGAATCAAGGTGGCCTCGGAAATGTTTAAATCTACAAGGACTAAGAGAAGGCATGAATAATGCAAAATAATTTGCATCTAAATTTTTTAAGTGCGCTTTATTTGAAAAACTAAAACGCGGGCTTCGATTAAACTTTGATGAGTGAAAGCTGAGCGCCGTGTGCGCACACATTTGAAGAAATTATTTAGAACGGAGATAAAGAGGACAGAGGAGGCGAGGGAGGCCAGAGGTAAAGCCAATAAATAATAATTAAAAGAGAAGTATTACAGGGGCCCGCTGTGGGGCCCTGAAACAGGTTGCAACGTTTACACCGCCTCCGAGCATCTCGTTCGGAGGGTTCCTTCCCCTCAAACACACATTTTTACAGCTTCAACCTCTTGAATATTTATGAAGATGTGTTGTTCACAAAGCAATGTTTGCAGCTACCATCGGGTCTGAATGTATGTCGCCATCCGTGTGCATTACAGGAAATGATGGGTTTTGTGTTGAGTGGTGCATGTAAGGAGGTACTACAGGTGCTGTTTGCACACGTGCATGAGCAAATGGGAGTTTAAGAGCTTACCTGCTTCGGAGCGAAGAGGCGCAGGTGGATGACGGAGGAGCACCGGTAAAGAAAAAGGAGAGAAATCAATTAGTACATGAACAGCTTCGCTCAGAACGATTACATCTTTTGATTTTTTTAAAAAATTTTTTACTTTGTGTTTGTTTAGCCCCAGAAAGACCTGATTTTTGAAGGTAGGAGAAAATTTCTACCCACCAGGTTAGGCGTAAATGATCGTCTTGATCGGCCAGTTGCGTCTAAATATTTTTACACTAAAACAAATCAGTATTCTGGCAAAATTTAGGAACAAACTTGGGGAGCGATGGGGTAGAGGTAGCGCAGCTGATCTAGGACCAGAAAGTTGTCTCTGAGCAAGACAACTAATCCCCAATTGCTCTCTGGGCGCTTACATAGCTGCCCACTGCTCCACCTGGGTGTATCCCAGGTGCAATGGGTTAAATACAGAGAACCAAATTCGTTTTTGTATGGGAACATACGTTGATGACAACACATAGCACTTGATCTGACTATTTTAGGCTCATGTGGCCCCACACAAAAAAGGCTAATCTCTGGAGGCTGGAAGGAATATTCACAGCTCCGGTTTGATTTGAATGACAGCCAAAATCAACCCTATGGATTTAAAAATGTTCCAAACGTTCAGCTTTCTGTCAGGACTCAGTTTAACAATTTCAGGAACCACATTAATCAACCAAAACAGACAAATTTTGTAAACTAGAAGAAATATTACAACAATGTTCAGTCAGGTCATCTGGACGTGTCTTTTATTGCTGAGACGTTTCGTCCTTCATCCAAAGGACTTCTTCAGTCTGAGAAGCCACAAAGAAAATGGAGTCCCACAAGCACCAAGTCCAGTAGTGGGAAACCCCCCCCCCCCCCCCAAAAAAAAAAACAGTTTGCTGGTGATAAGATGGCTTCCAGGGCTCACCTTCTCCTCTGTCAAGTCCTCTAAGGCAGCCATAGCCAAAATAGTTCATGCTCAATAATCCAGGTACAAATCCAGCAATGTTCAGTCAGGTCATCTGCACGGTTTCTTTTTTTGCCGAGACGTTTCGTCCTTCATCCAGTTCATTCATTTTGACTGTTCTTTGTGGCTCCTTGGATTTAAGAAGTCCTTTGGGTGAAGGACGAAACGTCTCAGCAAAGGAAAAACAAAACAAGAATAAGCCATCTTATCACCAACAAACTGTTTTTTTTTTCCCCACTATGGGAGTTGGTGCTTGTTGGGCTCCATTTTGTTTGTGACTCCTTGGACTGAAGAAGTCCTTTGGATGAAGGACGAAACATCTCAGCAAAAAAAAAAAAAAAGAAACCGTCCAGATGACCTGACTGAACATTGTTGGATTTGTACCTGGATTATTGAGAATGAACTTTGAAGAAATAATTACCCACCAAGTTTGGTATTATTGACGGTCTAGATCAGCTCAAAGGGTCTAAAATATTTCCAAACAAATCAAAATCAGCATTCTGCCGCAAAATCACGGTCAAACTACCAATTTAAGGCTAGAAAACTAGCATTCTTGGTAATCAATAATAGACAAGAACACAGTCTAAATCAGACCAGTTTGGCTGTGTATTATTGGTAAAATATCATTTATCAGCTGACAGAGCTGTAAACCTCTGCCACCATGATTTCTTCAATGGTTCGGTCTCTTCAAATAAAAACACACACATGCACACAAACACACACACCTCTCCCTTTGTTACCCAGACCATCTATCTGCTTTTCTCTCCAGCTTGGCCTGGACTGGGAGGGCAGAGGAGGTGATAGAGAAGAGTAGGGGGGTAAACAGGAGGAGGAGGTGGTGGGTGTTTTAAAACAGAGGCTGAAAACAAAGGCCCCTCCTGAGGCTGGCCCCCTGCCCGGAGGATCACCTAGTCCCAGGCTACCCTGCTCCACTTTTCCCACGCTAACCTCCGGCCTCATTTGCATCCCCTGCTGCCCCTCGCAGCGATTATTTTCAGGTGAGCTGCTCTCTATAGAGGCTTATGTGTGGACGTCCCCGTTTGTGTCTATGTGAATGTGAGTTTTTAGGTGGTTTTATACCCCCGGGTGTATCCACGAGTCCTGGTGCGTTTGTGAGCGTCCACCCCCTCCCCTCGATCCTGCTCTTAATTACGACTGACTGGCACCAGACACAATCGCCCCCTTAATTCGTTCCCTCCCCGCCTCCAGCAGCCCGCGGTGACCCGAATCATCTCCCAGCAGCAGCTGGATGAGGACAACCTTGTCCGTACGCGATGACGACTACAGACGGCGATGGCTGGGACAGAGTTGCGCTGTCTTCCGCCTCTACGAACACTGCTCGGACTGTCGGCGCTATTATACGGCCCTTTTCTATAGGCTACAACAGCCCTCTGTGAGCTACTGTATGAGTCCCAGCGCGGCGAGAAGCAGCAGTGTGTCCTATTCATTCATTACCACAGCTGTCGCACATGTTAACTAGACTCAACAGTCAACAGCGTGAACACTACAGGCTACAACACAGTCATAAAGAGCAATAATGGTGCCTACAGCACGCTCACTGCAGGACGTCAGCACCATTCTACGGTGCACAAGGCGTTAGTATACAATGCAAAAACAAACTACTACGTTATCCTTTTATTTTCATTTGAAACGCCCTTTTAGTACCCATCTATACCGTGATGCCATGCTACTTTACCTATTGTATGCTGCTTACTGATTAGTTCTTTCCAGTTACTCTGAATTTCTGCACAAATGTGACCTGAAAATTCATGATTTTTTTTTTTTTTTTACAGAAGTCCTAAAATTAGATCAAACGAACCTAATTAAACATATGGGACTGAGTTACTTTGTTAAATTATTTATTTGTTGCAGGGGAGCGACTCAATACTGCGTGGTGACAGAAGCGCGCCGAATTTCCACAAATTCAAGCAAAGTTGCACTTTCGGCTTGGAAGTGCTCAGAGTAAAGGTACTTTTTCTTGTATTTCATCAACAAGTAAAGGGATTTTATCAGTATGTTTTAGTATTTGTGATAATTACACACATTTTAGGCGGATTTAGGAAAAATATCTTTCGATGACGGCTATGGATGCGCTTCACAATGATCTCAAATATCCCAAGTTAGACGCATCTGAACATTATGTGATCATAACGCTTCGTTCTTGACCTTGCACATGGCCTCTTGGCACGACAAACTGCGCTCAGGGTCAATGCATTTATGTAAAAATGTTCAGATTGTTCTCCCAAACAGACCTGAACTGTCACCCCAGCTGTGTCGGTGCCTTGTTCCTCCCACTGAGCGCTGCAGACAGAAAGCCCACTGATCTCAGCCACAGCGCTTCTTTACAGAGGCAGCAAACAGACACAAACAGCGTTTGTCCTGCTGCAGCCGAGAGCCGCGGCTCATGGCGGCACCTTATTATTTCCCATCATCCCGGGCTGCGAACTCTCCGAAAGGTAGCTACAAGGCAGGAAACAAACACGCACATGCCTAATATAATTGTCAGAGCCTGTCCCTCCCCGACTCGAAGCGGAGTCAGAGAAGGGTAATTATTGTGTATCCGAATGGGAGGATGCAACCAACTCTGGCTCTGATTAAAGGGGACAGGAGAGGAGTGTTGCCTCCCTCTTGCAAGCCAGCATTTAGGGGGAGGCGCACCTTTCACTGGCCAAACAATGTCTGTCAGCCGCTATCAAAAGCTGCTGTGGGAGGTAGCCAAGGTGCACAGGCTGCACTAAGAAATGGACACAAATTGGGCGAAAAGAGCCCTAACTCTGAAAATGTTACACTTACAGCAGGTTTGTGTCATGAATCTTGGTGTCAGATGGAGGAAATCCAGATTATGTTGTACCTGGCAGCTCTTTGGAGAAACATAACATGAGAAAATAATCCTTCACATGAGGAGAAAAAAAAAAGGAGGAAAGATCCTGTCAAAATTGGTCTTGTCAGAGCTTTTTAGTTGGGCTCTGTGTCACGCTACGCTCCTCGTCCTGCTTCACTCCCTTCACCTCATTTCTCCTCCCCAGAGGTTACCATCTGTACACCAAACCCATCCTCCATCCCTGCTGCACACTTCACCAATGTCTGGTTATTTTTTTTATTATTATTATTTCTGAATAAAACAGATCAAATTCTTCCCTTAGATCAGATATGGGCAACACTCTTTTTTTCCAAATAGTTGTATTAAGACGTTTAAAGCAATCAAAGGGTATAGAGAATTGGACACTTTTATTTATGACAGATAACCTAGAAGACCTTTTTCAGACTTTTTCTTCTTGTAGCATGGTTAGCGTGCTTTATAAAAACAGCTTTCCAATATCTTTTAGGAATATAAGACATATTCTGTAAACTGTCTCATGTCACATTCTATTATACACGTTAGCTTAACATGTTGTACATGTTAGCAGAAATATGCAAAACAAACGTATGTATTTGTGTTTCAAAGTCTTTAAGGTTCAATCTAGTTCTGGAAAGAATAATCACTGTAAGAAAAAAGAAAAATCACTGTAATGACACTTTAATTGGTGATATATGACATCTGTGCTGCTGATCTCATGCTGCTGATTATATCATGCTACTGATCTCATGCTGCTGATTATCTCGCATTGCTGATTATCCATACCGATGATTATCTCATCCTGCTGATCTCATGCTGCTGATTTCATGCTGTTGATAGCCATGCTGCTGATCTCATGCTGCTGATCATCAATGCTGCTGATTATCTCAAGCTGCTGATTATCTCACGCTGCTTTATTCATTCATACCTATCTGCTCACACAGGCTCATGTTCAGGCTGCCGTTTTTACATTGTATTGTTTCACATTATTAGTGTTTAGCGTATATATTATACCGTTTATCGTACCGTGTAGCGTATATCTTAGATCCTTCTTTATTATTCTTTTTAAACTCTATATTTTACTATTTTTGGGATGTAACTGGGACCCTGTGTAAATAATTTAGCTCCACCTCATGTACCACGTGTTGAAAAGGACAATAAAAGTGACTTGAACCTCACTTAAGACATAAAAAACATACTTTTTAAAAAAAGTTTTGCATAAGATGTTTAATTAAAAATTCCTCAAGTCTTGTTGATAAATCACAGGTTTTTTTTAAATCAATTATTTAAAAAAAAGTTGCTTTCATTTGAACAAAGTACATCAGGGGCCTGATGGCGATTGTCCAAGGGCCACTTTTGGCCCCCGGGCCTCAAGTTGCCCACGTCTGCCTTACATTCACCTCTGAAGGTAAAATAAAAACCAAGGGTGGGTCCTCTCCTCCGCCTTTGAAGTTCAAAGGAAGGAAGTTGGCCGCCACTCGAGACGTTGCAGCTAATTGTCCGTGGCAAATGCAAAAGCATGATCATAGAGCAAAGTGAAATCACATGACGGCAAAACTGGGAACATATGCAGAAGTCTCATTTAGTAAACAAATTAGCTTCAAAAAAAAAAAAAGAAGAAGAAGACGACACAAATCTGTCTTCTTGCACGCCGAGTCGAGTTACCGAGTCGTGGAGGACGATCGTCTCGACTCAATTTTGGAAAATTACTGCACCATCCCCACATGTTGCCCCCCCGCCACCCCCCCTCCAACCCCCCTGAGAGAGTGCAGGAGAAGAAAGAAGGGAGGAAGAAGAAGAGAGAAAAAAAAAACTTATCAGCAGCTACTCCTCCTTCATTTTATTTCATTTATGAATTACAAGGGAAGATGCCATTATATATTATTAATTCTCTGCCGTTGCTTTGGCTCTGGCTGCTGCGGCGGTGAGCTGCGGATGTCGGCGGCGGTGTAATTACGTTCTAGCCGGGCAGCCATCCGTTTCCTTTCAAAAATTTACAGGATTCCTAATCACGTTGCTCATTTGGGTGCACGGTGGCGGGGACGGCGAAACACAAACAGGGGCACGTCTGTTTGCACGGGAACACCTGCTTAGCATTGATAGCAGATGTCAGTCAGTGAACTGAACAAAAAAAAAAAAAATTTAAATAAATAAAGTGTGGCGAAGGGAGGGGGTGGAATTAAAAATGCAAGCATCACCAACTTCTTATTATTTACTTACTCTGAAAATGAACTAGCGGAATTGGGGAAGGAAAATCCTGGCAAACGCCAGGGAAGCTGGGATCGCACTCCTTCGTCTTCCTTCCTGCAAATCTCTTTCCACCCCCCCCCCTGTATTAAATCCAACTCAGTAGTGAGCATCATTTTTTTTTTAAACCGTCCACTGTTTTCCTGTCTCTGCATCGAGCGCAGGAGTTTTATATTTCTATCCGTTTGCATCAGTCATTGCTGCATTATTCATTTGCATTACAGCGTGCAGTGGTAATTAAATTTTAGTCTCGGATGCTGCTGTGTTTGAATGAAATGTGTAGATTTTAATGTGTGTGTGTGTGTGGGGGGGGGGGTGCACAATTATTAATCTGCACCCGCACTTTCTTGTCCTCCGCGTGTTTGTTTTTTGATTTTAGCCTGAGCTTTTTCAAATAGTTTATTGCGCCCGCCCCTTTTTCTAAAGGGCTTTTTTTTCCTCAAGAATAATAGCGTTGAGTCAACAGCTGCATCGACAGACGTGTTTCAGCTGACGCGTTGTGCAAGAAATATTTGATGCCTCAAAGAGAACTGTGCACACGCAAAAACACACACACACAAAAAAAAAAATAAAATCCAAAAAATGGCCACAGAAAGACCTTTGGCTCACAGAGGGAGCCTTGATGAACACCAAGGTCACCGCCATGATAACGCAAGACATGAAGCAAAGATAAGTGCAGTTTCGGAAAGCACAATGTACTTTTATTTTGGCAGCTTTGGGTCATTTGAATGTTTGGAGCAAAAACAAAAATTAAAATAAGTGAAAAAAAAAATGATTAAAGTGATAAATTGCTGAATTAAAGGTATAACGGTGAAGGATCGCGACAAGTTTTAGGTAAAACCATTGCATGTTGTGATGTTGCAGCTGTTTTAGTCATAATGTGACATCATGCAACTCTCTCCTACTACCATATCAAATTTTATGTCCAAATCTGTAAAAATGACTCAGCTACAGCCATTTTTGTGTTCGCTAATATGATAAGCTGTGGCTGCAATCTTTAGCTGGATTGACTCGAAAATGTCAACAGTTCTAGTTGCGCATACAGGTGTTGAATCTTAAACGTTTCATTAAAATCCGTCCAGAAGTTCCTGAAATATTTTGCTAACAGACACTCAAGTAAACACCAGTAAAAGCGTCCGTGCCCTCCTTTCGTTTTCTGGCAGCAGGTGGTTATTACAGTTCATCTATGAAGTGTTTAAGTGTTAAAGAGGGGAAAAAAATGTAACACATGGTTGTTTTTTTACATGAAAAGATTTAAAAAGTCTGATTAAGAAAAACGTGTTTGCTGATCTTTACTTAGGTTTATTCTTTCATGTCAGCAGTTACTTGTTCCCCCTCGCAGAATGGAAACAGTCATGTGTTTTAGAGCAGAAGTTGGCAAATTTGTTTTGAAAAGCTGCTACGTCCCTCTCTGCTGTGCTTCAGCTCTGATTTTTTTTTTTTATACAACTTCTGCTTTTACACTCCACTTCTTCATAAAATTGGGTCTTTTCAAAGCATTCGCGCAAACATTAAACCGTTTTTTTTTTTTTTACTTTTGAGGAAGTTTTTGAAGACTATTTTCATTTCCATTAGCTTTTTTCTTGGTGTCATATTTCTAAATCTATTTTTAAACACGACTAAGTTTGCGACAAGTAACGGGGATTAAGTTGTAAACTGATCAATGCCGGAACGCAAATAGTGGGCGGGGGAGAGAGGTCCTCCCCCAGAAAATTTTGAATAAAGTAGATGTGATTTCCTGCATTTTGGTGTATTTTAACGGGTTGTTAAACATCTACATGATTGTAAAAAAAAATATTAACTTAAAAATATCTATATACAGTAGTCCCTCATTTATCACAGGAGATCCGTACCCTGAAGCCCCACAATAAGTGAAAAACCGCAACGTAGGGATAGTAATACAAGTAGTAGGTAGTAGTTTATTTTAGTATATATATATATATATATATATATATATATATATATATATATATATATATATATATATATATGTATATTAAAGCTTTATAAACCTTTCCCACACTCTTGCAATATTCTAAACAATGTTTCTAAACTCCAAATGCTCTAAAAGAGCACAGAATGTCATGATTTCAGCTCTCTGCCAGATGCCAGTGCTCTCAGCCACGCCCACTTCTCCGCTGCAGAGCGGAGATCAGCTGATCAGCTGCAGGAGGGAGCTTCTCCCAAGCTGAGGGCTGCACACAGGTGCTAAATCATTTAAAATAATTTATTTTATATAGAAAAACATGCTGATCCTGCGGCTCATGCATCAATGAGCCAATTGTTTGTCATGTCCAAGCTTATTTTGAAAAAACGCAATAGAGCAAGTTCACGAAAAACGAACCGCAAAGTAGCGATGGACGAATATATACATATATATATATATATATATATATATATATATATATATATATATATATATATATATATATATATATATATATATATATTGTTAAAACCTCTCTATCAACCCCTCTATACCAC
>NC_056520.1:15255736-15261743 GCF_014905685.2 Nematolebias whitei
TATGTTTTTTGTTTTTTTTTGCGGACCCCAAAGCACCGGTTCGCGGACCCCTGGGAGTGTGGGGACCACACTTTGAGAACCACTGGTCTAAATTACCTGCTAGGTTTTGAAAAAGCCCAAAGCCTTTCAAGTACAAGCCAAAACATTGAGTTTTATACAATAAAGTTCAAAAATCAGAAAAAAATATTCACAATTAATCAACGGGAATTAAACACTTTCCTGTACTGTTGCATCTTTTGGCTCCTTTCTAGCTACTGTGGACAGGAGTTTCAGCTTAAAATGCTGTTGCAGTTGGGAGTTGGTATTTCTACTTGTGTAAAAACTGTAAATCCATCTCCACAACTTAAGACACAGCAGAAACAAAAATCACGAAGAGTAGAACCTTCACCCGAGTGTAAAGGTGGCTGAAAAGCTTTCGGCAATACAATAATAGACGTTTCCTGTTCGGAGTGCCGTTTGAATGACCCGAAGGAGGTTTGTTTGTGTTTTCAGAGTTGGTTCTGGTACCAGTCTATAAGTCAGGCTGTCAAAGAGACAATGAAAAACCGAGGAAGAGAAAGGGCAATAAACCTTTGTTACATATCTGCAGATAGTGAGGCAAAGAAATACGGAACAATAGTCGGAGAAAGCTGGAGAAACAAAAACAAAACAAAAAAAACGAGGAAGGACAGTGACGGAGAGTGTGAGCGGGTGAGATGACAGAGCAGAGAGTGAGGTGGAGCAGCAGAGGGATGAGCTGTGCCTTTAATGCCCATCTGGCCCGGAGATGTAATAAAATTGACATATTGATTCCTTTGAATTTACGAATGCCTGTTTCATAAACTCCATTTCCAAAGCCGAGGCCTCTTTAGAGCCCTGTCATTTTTCCCCCAAATGGATCAATTATGTGCCCACGTAATCCTGTTACCTGAGGAACCCACGCATACTTCTCCCATTTGCGGCGCTTCACCGGGCGCACAGACTCACATTATGAGCACATAAACAAACTCAAGGTCTTTTTTTTTTTTGGATGGGTTGTTTGTGTGTGAATGTGCGCACCCGTTCCTCCGAATATTAGCGATTGTTTTCTCCCCTGGTGTCGCCGTGTGACTCTCTTCCGCAGGGCTTTAGGGAGGCTTCTCTTGTTTTAGAAGTTGTCAAAATCCCTTTTACCGGTGTAACAAAGCCACAATCTTACCACCTTGACATTAACACAAACATCGCAACCCTCACTAAAGCTGCGTGAGCAGAACATTAACTTCCATCAGGAAATGTCTCACCCCCCTTTAAAACACACAAGACAAGACGTTTACAAGCTGCGGGATGGTTTTCTTTGATAAATACACCTTCTTCTCTCAGCTGCGCCTCAAGGCATAAACAATAAAGAGTTTGCGTGAACACACACAGGAGATTTCCTCATCTGCTCCAAGATAAATATGCTTTTTGTGGGTCTGAATAGATCGGAGCGAACAGATCCAAGGGTTGAGGCTTCATTAACCCTCGAAAAACCCAGTAAAGCATTTTTCAAAATAAAATTCAGGGTGTGAAAGCATTGTTTTTGTGAACCAAACAATGCAAAGCTATGCTTTTTTTATGGTTGTTACTCAGATAAAGTTTTACTTCTCCAAAATATAGATCAGGGCAATTCAACTGGTGGTCCATGGGCCAAATCAGGTCCACGGGTGCGCTCAATTCGGCCCACTAATGGATTATTTTTTTATATAAAATTAGATTTTAAACCATAAAACAAGCTTACTTAATGACAATAAATGCTGGATGTCTGGCCCCTGAGCTCTTGGCTTTCAGTAACTGTGGCCCAGTGGTGTAGTCTACGTGATACTCTGGTATACGGAGGATACCCACTAGAAAAGCTCAAGAATTTCAGTATACAAGTGCCCAATGATACATGGCATATCATTAGACACATGTCATTGATACGTTAAACGGCAGTTTAACACTTACGTAACAATCTATCGGTGCGCAGCGCTTTGCTTTGATAATGTTGTATGAATTCTAAAACATGTTTTTAATACAAAGCCAACAGTTGTACAAAGTTTCTTGTCATCAGCGAAATTTGGAAATGTTCAATATGCTTAAAAATCAAAAATAAATTGATGATTACATTGTACTAACCGGTTTACTTTGGTTTCTAAGCAAAGTATACCCACTACAAAAATGTAGACTACACCACTGCTGTGGCTCCCTGAGCAATTTAACTGAATAACCCTGATCTAGATTGATAATACCTTTTTTTATGCTGCTTACACCTTGATTGAGCCCTACAGGGATCTGCACTCGAACAAAAGTCCATAAAACAGCCAGAAACAGAGCTAAAATTTGTCTCGGCTTTGCAACAACGACCTGAACAAAGTGCTAACCCATTCTCCTGTACATCCTGGATGAGGCGGCGGGATGGTATTAACATAAAAGACAGCTACAAGTGGTTACAGGTGAAACTGTAAATGTTACAGCGATGCAGAGGGCTGTCGAGTGGAACGGGAATGTATGAGGAGTGACAGATACGCTGCTGCACGGGAGCTCACTGGATATCTATGTTACTATCGCACATTGTTGTAAAGCCGACCAGGAGAGTCGAAGGGAGGGGAAGGGAGGGGAGTCAGCCCTCGATCTTATTTTCCACACTCTGGCGAGCTACAAGCGGCTCAGTTACACTACACTTGCACCGAACAATCAGCCTGGCAAAGGTTCACAAAACGACGAAATACCTTGTCACTTACTGCCTGACCTGTTCAGCAGAGTGACTCAGTGAGGAGGAGAAAAGGAGGGGATGTATGGGAAAAGTGGAGGAAAAAAGTCATAAAATAATCATGAAGGAGCTCAGTGATGAGCTTGAAAGAGTTTTGGAAGGATTCCATCGCATTCTTCTTCTTGTCTTGTGCAAGAAAAAACACAACGGTAGGCCATTTAAGTCAACGTTCCGTCTCTTGTTTTGGCAGGAGTTGTTGAAATATTCCTATCTTGGGTATGCCGAGACTTCGCAAATCTTAATTGTGGTTTGAAAAATGGCTGGGAGGTTAAATCGGTGTGTTTAAAGACACCCGAGATACAGAAGCCGGGGTTCAGAGAGGTGTGAAGTACAACGTTTGTCACCAAGCAGCTGTAGAAAATTCCAGGAGCTTTGAGGCGATTGTTAAAAAGTGAAGAGGAGGTGGGTTATACGGGGCTGACAGGCAGCTGAGTTGTGGTTACTGGACCTAATCTAAAAGAAAAAGGCCCAAGTTATGATCGGGTCGACAGAGTATGTCTCAGCAAATTGGCTTTTCCTTTTTTTCCCCTTTTAACCTCGTGCTGGCTGATGCTTCGGCTCCACGGTTGCAGAAGCCTAATGATCTACGGCCTGCTAGCTTGCCCTCTCCTCCTCCCACCCGTCCAGCCCCCCTCTTGCTTCTAACATTTGGGAAAACTTCAGCTGCTCCTGTCTGCTTTTAGCACCAGTAAGATTTTTTTCAGAGAAATCAGTGCTTGTCAAACATACACAGTCAATAGTGCAAACACACAGAATTCAAGAGGAACCAATGAAACACGCACATGGGGAGTTCAGAGAAAGACTGTGGCCAAGTTCTGAACATGATGGAACATTTTAGCTCGGTCTCATTCCAGGCTTTACAGTTCTCCGCGGCCAACCATAATGGTGGACAATGACAGGTAATTAAAGGAGGGGGAGCCGACGCTAGAGGATCAGAAGTTTCTGGAATCTCTGGATGGGATGGCTTGCGTCCAACGTCTTGAATGACGGATTCCTCTCTGACAAAATTATAAAATGCTCAAAAACATTTGACTTTATTAGAAATTTTAAAAAGGGGCAACCATGATTGTACTGCAAGGCCATTTTACTCAACTTCCTACTCAAACTGACACTTCTGGAAGAGTTTCTTGATTGCTCTTTTCCTCCTCCAACCTCCTCCTTCTTTCAGCTTTTCCCTCTTCAGCGGTCACCACAGCGAGTCATCCTCCTCCATCTCACTCTGTCCTCTGCATCCTCTGTCCTCACTCCAACTACCTCCATGTCCTCACTAACTGCATCCATATATCTCATCTTTGTCTTTTTCCTGGCAGCTGCATTTCTAACATCCTTCTACCAATATACCCACTGTCCCTCCTCTGGACATCTCAGTCTGGCCTCTCTAACTTTATCTCCCAGTTGTTCAACCTGTGCTGTACCTCTGATGATCTCATTCCTATTCTTATCTATTCTTGTCACTCCTAATGAGAACTTCAACATCTTCATATCTGCCACATCCAGTTCTTTCTCGTGTCTTTTTGTCAACGCCACTATCTCCAGACCATACAACATGTCTCACCACTGTCTAGTAAACTTTTCCATAGACCTTTGATGATACTCTTTTGTTGCAAATCACTCCTGAAACTTTTCTCCATTCACTCCATCCTGACTAGACTCTATTTTTCACCTCTTTGCCACACTCCACATTTTCCTGGACAGTGGACCCCAAGTTCTTGAAGTCCTTTGTGACCTTTGCTCCTTGTAGCCTCACTGTTCCACTGCCCCCCGTCATAAAGTAAAGTGCTATGTGTTGTCATCATTGTATGTTCCCATACAATGACAAAATTACTGGTAGTTCTCAGCATTCAACTCATTGCACCTGGGATACACCCAGGTGGAGCAGTGGGCAGCTATGTAAGAGCCCAGGGAGCAATTAGGTATCTTGCTCAGAGACACCACATGTGGGAATGACTGGGGATCGAACCTGGGACTTTCGGGTCCCAGGTTGGCTGCCATACCTCTACATCTACCTACCTCTAACTCTACCTCATCTTGGTCCTCTAATTCATTTACACATGTACTTTTCCCTCTAAGCTAAAGGTGTAGATGTCTCTGTTTTGTACCCTTACAGGATTTAGTCTTGGGTGTTTGCACTAGTTAGCATTGCTTTTGAATGCTAATGAAGAACGAGAACAAAACAGCTTCAATATTTTGCAAACAGCTTCACCTGTATGCTATGGGACCAGGGATGTGGAGGGCAAAGGGAGGTGTGTGTGTGTGTGTGTGTGTGTGTGTGGGGGGGGGGGGGTACCCAGCATTGCAATCTCTTGTGTTGCACAAACTCCCCCCTTTTATAAATTACCTCATCAGTGAGTGAAATTAACACCGATTCTTGCAGGCAATTTCTCAATTTCCAATGCTAATTAGCTTTCTCTCTTTACTTTTAAATTCTGTAGCACCTGTTTCGGGGGGAAGACATCTTAGGCAGTGCAGGCGCATTTAATCACAATTTTAATTAACCATCCCCGTAGATGTGAAAGAGAAGCAATTATAATGCAGATGAATGATGATTTTTCCACATTAAATTGTTTTGTTTCTTCGTTATGTTGATTGCATAAATACTGGCGCCATTCAGTTTTTATCTACTGTAATTTTGTAATTGTTTTGCAGAGAAAAAAGGGGGAAAACCAGCGGCAGAAAGGGTTTGGATGAACTGACAAATTGTTTTATTTAGTTAACCAGTTAATCGCCAGAGAAGCAGGCTGAGGATTTGGCAGGAAGCTATTTTCTTTGGCAAAAATATAAATAAAACACAGACAGAAACTTTGTCAGTCGTCCTGAAGTTTACTATTAGTGGGGGGACGGCGCAGATTACACCCTCGCATCTCTCATTTGACCTTAACAAACTATTAAACCAAATGAAAGTCATCTACTACTTTAACTACAGAGCATACAGCCGCGAATGAAAGCACAGATGGGTGCTACCGGAATGGACTCATAATCTTTATGCGCTCGTGAAAATATCATTGCGCTCAATGAAGGCGCTTTCGACTGCGTTTATAGCTCCTTGTTCTCAGAAACTTTGCTTTTACGTTAATGTTGGTGTCGTAAACAAAACAAGAACAACGTAAAGATAGGATCTCTTTGGCGCTGTTACTTTTTTTTGGGGGGGGGGGGGGGGGGGGAAAAAAACGGAAAACGTCTTTTCTTTTTGGACGGAAAGAAAGATCGTTCTACAACCCCACATAGATTAGATGGGCGTCGTGGAGGGAAAGGGAGGTGTTT
>NC_056520.1:15261843-15262944 GCF_014905685.2 Nematolebias whitei
TCTTTGTGTGGGAATCTGGACGGTTGACGATGTCCTGCATGGTCTTTGGGGAGGTTGGTTGGTTTGTGGGGTGGGAGTTGGGGGGGGGGGGGGGGGGGGGGGGGAGTAAAAAAAGTTGAAACCTTTGCTTTTTAGCAACAGTCTTGAATTATGCTTGAAGACTTGACTTGGATTGTGTATTTATGAAAAAAGTAAAATATCATACCATAAGTAGGTTCTTTTTCTATCTGAGGACAGGGCAGAAAAACAACTCCCAGAATCCCCTTGTGCACCCCCCCACCCCCACCCCCCAGCAACACTCACTCTAATCCCACTGAGCACTGCTTTCAGTTTGCCCAAAGACCATGCAGGACAACTCCAACCGTCCAGATTCACACACACACACACACGTTTGTCTTTCCATATTTACGGGGACTTTGCAATGACTTCCATTCATTTTTCATTAATTTACATAGCCTAACCCTGACCTTTACCCCAACCTAACCATTACCAGTACATACCTAACCCTAACTCACAAACAACACTTGAACATTATGGGGACCAGACTTGGGTCCCCACAAAGAGTAGTTGGTCTTAGGTGTTGAAAAATGGACCTCGCAAAGTAACATAAACAAGTACACACACACACAAATTGTGAGATTTGTAGTTTTCCAAGTGCAGGGTCGCTGATATCAAACCGAGCCTGGGCTGACGTTTTATCCCAGACAGACACAAACTCGACCACAGCTCTGATTCACTCTTCACGTATTTTTATACCAGCCTAAGGTGGATCTGCAACAGAAGATGTTTCTTTTTGAACATTAGCTTGAAGTAAACAGAGCATTAAATCCAGAAAAACGGGTGGCGGAAAGGGGTGAGGGGTGCTGTACGGGCACAGGACAATGGTTCAGCCCAGCATCTCCAAGCCTTTGTTCTCGGCTTAACAAAACTCTGTCGTCACACCGCTTTACCTCAGTGTCGCCCCGTCGAAACGGCCATCAGCCCTGTCAGAGCACATGCAAAGCTGAAGACGGGGGGGGGGGGGGGGGGGTGTAGATCTAGGAGATCGTTGTGTTAAGAAGAAAACAAGGGCGTGGAGAGACTGGGCTGAACCATTGTCCT
>NC_056520.1:15263044-15269061 GCF_014905685.2 Nematolebias whitei
GGGGGGGGGGCGTTTATAAAGATGGAAGCAAAGGAGAAGAAAGAGGTATGATGAAAACGATGGAAAAGTGACACTTATGGACACTTGGGAGGGAAAGGAAGGGAGGAAAAACAGGAAGACACACACCTCTCCTGTTTAACCTTAATATCTGGTGGCTATGGGGGTGATGGTGGGGGGGAGTTTTCAGCTTTATAACATGGCAACGACAGAACTGGAGCAGCCAGATTCAGTAAAAGTTTCATCACAAAGCGCCTATTTGCGTCCCTCTGAGAGCCACAGCGCCAAGGTAAAAAAGGGGAACGTCAAAAAAAAAAAAGGAAAGAAGTCTGCATCTGCTGTGACTCGTCAGTCTGCCAACTGGTGTGTGAACACGTGTGTGTGTCCATATCTTAATACATGTTATACCTGTGGCCGAAAAACACACGACAGGTACAGATGCGGATTGACCTTCTGTTCCCGTTGAAAACTTTCAGTTCAACCAATCGACAAGAAACATTTGCAACTTCACATCCTGGATCTTTACTTTAAAAAAAGATTGCAACGAAAACCGTTCAATTTGTTTCGCTTTCTTTTTTAAAATTCCACTGAGCTCCCATCGATGCTTGTCTTTAAAACAGCCAGTAAGGAGGAAGACGTGGGGTGTCGTTGGCACTGCAAGCAGCGAGAAATATTTTGAAAAGCCACACATGTTGGCAGGTGATAAAATCCAAACTTTTCCCACAAACGTGAACCAGTTTACTGGGTTGATTTAAAATGACTGATTAGCACTTAACCCCCCCCCCCCCCCACACACACACACACACCCCTAAATGTTGACCTCATAATTCTGGAAGGAGCTCGGGCTTCTGATGCCACGATTTGCCTGCTTTGCTTCTCCTCCCTCCCTCCTTCCACTGTCAGGTTCTGGCCTGCCAATTTCCACTTGAAGCTTGACTGGGCCTGATTTGATGCAAACTACCGTGGGGGGTGAGTCGGGAAGGGTGGGGGCGCCTGATGAACAGTTATGTCAAGTCAATTTTGCACCGCTGGGAAAAAGGTAACCTCTCCGTCGGGGAGAAGACAGTTGGGTAGGAGGAGATAAAGGTAACAATAAAATAAATAAATTAATGGCAAGGTTAGCGGGGCTGCTTGAGGGGGAAGAAAAATGGGGTTTAAGAGGGTGGCAGAAGGGGCGTGTATTCACACCAGGGTGCACCCACCCAACACTGCTCCACCTCACCTCCCTCTGCTTACTGCCTAACTGTCAGTGCGAGTACTAATTGCAGATGTGCCAGTCTGCCATCATAATAAAATCAGAGGCAGGGCGGACATTAAGCCTGGCTGGCTCATTTGTGAGACTGCTGAAAAGGTAGCATAAATGAATATTTCATTACCTTAATTACTAAGGAATACTCCTTTCCGCCAGTCGTTGAATGAGTGTTGCTGTAACTAATTATGAAAAGTAATAACATTAGGGATACTGTGATTGCCAGTTTATAAGGCGGCGTCTGCTTGCGGTTGAGGTATAAACTGTGTTGGGTAACTTACGGTGAGAAGTGGAAGGAAGTGAGGGCTTCTGCGGAAAAAGTGGGGATGAATAGAGTTCGGATTATTTACCACCTTAACAGGTATGGCGGAGTTTAAAAGGGTTGGTGCGTAAATACCTGCACCGTGGATCGGACAAATCCGTTACACCGCGTGCACCTTAAAATGCCTGCAGAAGCGAGTAGAGCGCTGCGAGCCGTGCATTTGCATCACCTCATCATCCTGGATCCTTTGATGTCAAATGCATGGCTCAATACCTTTGTCGGTTATTCACCTCTGCAGCCAGCGGGCACCTCTCATGCCCGGCTGTAATGTATGACCACCGATAAGGTCGTAAGGAGGGGTGTGAGAAAAAAGGCAGAGTACAAGGTCTGCTTTGATGGCCATGCTAATTCCAATACCCCTAAGTAGTAAGAATAACAAAGTGGAGGGGAATTTATCTCAGGAATGCTGGAGCAAGACAGCCGAGCGATAAGGAAGTAGCTTCCCTTGGGTGGGGGAGAAGTAATTAGAGTGGGCTGACTTGTTAGATGACTGACTGGCTGGCTGAAAGGATGGATGGGAAATAGACTCAGAACAGGCAAAGTTTGGAGCAGAAAGGATAAAATCCCTTTTGTGGCGACACAGTTTTGAACGAGAAGAAAAACCTGAAAATGAGAGAAGTTAAGAGGAGCACTCGGTGGTTAGATCGATGTAAAAAAAAAAAACATCCTTGGGCTCTCAAGTCATGAAGCTCTGACCCAACCAGGCTGAGTCACAAGTTTGAACTCATGTCTGTTTCCTCCAACCTTTCTAGGTCAGGAAATACCCTTCCATCTGACAATCCGGCTCAGGCAGCAAGCGGAACCAAACAAGTTATCTCCCTCTGGGCCACACAAACCTCACTTTTATCACCTCATCGTGGCTTTAATACACAGCCCCTTCCAAACCAAGCTCCCCACTTTGCCAAAACTGCAACCACAGCCACAGCTCGATTTACTGTTACCGCTTGACCACCTCACCCAAAAACCCTCCCCCAGAACTGAGCGGGAAGGTCTGGAACGCCCTGCGTGTCAGAAAGGCTGAGGACAGGCCTGTCCGTGCGATTATCCTCCTGCTACCTGAAGAGGTGCTTGTTTGACATTCGTGTCTGGCAGCGACAGGACAAGAAGCGTTCAGGAAAAGAGGGGAGGTGAGGGGGTACGGGCTCTGATTTCCAGTCAAAACCCATTAACACGTGAACTCACCTCTCCGACTCTTAGCTAGACACGTCCACTGACTTGCGCCGTGGATGACATTTTAAAGGGGAAGATGTTCCAGCTCTCCTTGACTCACACTTAGCCAAAGGTTAAACGTACATCTGAGTAACAAGCTAGCGCTGACCGCTTCCTCTTTTTCTTTTTTTCGGCTGCAGCCTCCGGTTAAGAAGGTGCTTGATCAGGGCCCCCGAGATGAAAGCGTGGAAGTGAGGGAAATTTGCGCAACATCAAAATGACCTAATTTCGTCCTAATCTCGCTTGGCAATCGGCTGCAATTAAACCGAGATAACACATCTGAATTTACTTCCATGCAGACGGTGGTGGTGAGGGGAACTGGAACAAAATTAGACAAGTCCTCGTTAGAAAAATTAAATAAATAAATGGGGAAAAAAAGGGGCGCGCTTAGGTGGTAGAGAAGCAGGACACCTTCTGAATAATAAACTACAGTAAGAAAGTGAGTGCTGATCAAATAGCATGTTCTATTAAGTGGAATTAAAGGTAGGACGGTGGGAGAAGGCCTAGATTTCCAGATGTCACAAGCCTTAATCTGCCGATCCGTTATTGATTCTTCCACGCAGCCCTGACCTTGCCAGAAGAGCTCTTCCACCCGACAATCAGACATACATCAAAGAGCGTGTGCATTTCCCTAAATGTGTGTGTGCGCTCTCCGAGCAGCAGCGCCAACATCAGAGCAGGAAAAAAAAAACTGGAGGCTGCTTTCAACACTTCTTTCCACAGAGGTGTCATCTCTGAAGCAGCTGCCGCGCAGACACGGAGAAAACGGGGAAAAAAAAAAAAAAAAGAATTTAATGGCCAACCGAGGTGACTGCTTTCTTTTCACTGTTTCTTCAGAAACATTGTGGAGCTCGTGAACACACACAAGAGCCAGAACGCACTCACACACAAGCACAGACCAGCTGTGATGTGTTTGTTCTTTTCATTTAATCTACATTTAATCCTTTTGTAGCTCAATAAAGACACACTGTTGCTCGTTAAAGAGTGGATCTGACGGGTCATTCCCTGTTCTGATCGATACGGTAGAACCACAGAGATGACAGTGATTCACATACAGAGTGGAAATAAACTAAACACAACACGACATTTGAGCAAATGTTAAACGGACAGAACACAGCAAAAAATTATAAAATGACAAAAAGGAGAGAATCCACATGCTTTGGTGGAACATCTGCCTCGAACTCCTCTTGTGCATCCAAAACGTGTATACACGTACCATTGTTCTGGAAAAGAAGGTGTTTGTAAAGTTGTTTCTTCTGCCTCCCCCCTTCCCCCCACTCTTCCCTACTTCTCCTCTTCGTCATCAACATTTAATTATGAAATCTGAACGTTAGTTTACACCTGCTCAGCAACCTGTCGCCTGTCGCGCCCATGGCTCCGGCGCAAATGGGGAAAAAAGTCGACTCGCGGAAAATATCGGAAAAATCACAGGCAAGACGCGGCGCCGCAAATGAATAAGTGCAAACAGCAGGACGAGGCGGAATGGATGGGCCAAATAAAGACTTTGCGTTTTCACTCGAGAAGGACTCAAATGAGGCATCATTTTTTCTTCTTCTTCTTCGAGAAGAAAATGCACTTTCCTACAACGCAATGCATAAAACATGTCGGCTTAGGGTAAAACGAAAAGTCCAAATGCGTGCGCTTATTTATCAGACCAGTGAAGTTTCAATGTCTGATTGCGTTTATTCATTTTTTTTTTTTTGTAGGATTCACAAAAAGTGGAAACGAGAAAACAAACAAAAAAGCGTGACAAAAGTCAGGGAAGCTTTGCAACTTTCTAACACGAACTGTCCAATCGTGAACTGAACGCTCTCCCCACCGTATAGCATCGTCCCACCGACCTGACTCTTCAGGGAGAACTTCAACAGCTCAGAACAAAGAAAGAAAACTAGAACTTTCACTCCTCACTGCTCTCCTTCATAACAACAAACACAAAGACCCGTGTCACCACGTTGTTTTGGACGATCCCTCGGCTGTTGTGGTTTGAACATAAAGGGAAGTCAGTGTTGGCTCACTAGTGGCTGATTCATGCCTCGGTGTTAGTCAGGCAACGGATCGCAGCTTTCATCCTTCTCTTGGCAGTTGCAGTGCATGTGTGCACCCCCCTCCTTATATAAAGTGCACTTTCTGTGGCTGAGCTTTCCAAAACTGATGCATCCCTTTAAAACGAAAATGTCCCAAAATTTCAAACAGCACCCAGACAGATAGTCAGGCAGTTAAGAGTTAACCCCCCCTATAGCGAGCACCTCCACCCCATCTCTCCAAAGCATGGGTTAATATCACGGGCTGCCTGGTAAGGCTTTATCCAGAACCCCTTGGAAACAAAAGGCCCCTTTTGCAAACAGACTCCTTACCCCCCCACCTCCCCCCACCCCCAGTGTCCAAAGGTGTTTGCTGAAGTAAATCTGCCTAAATCCTGCGCAGCTTGGCCAGGAGGAGGGAGGGAGGGAAGGTGTACCGATAATCCCTCGCTCGTCTTAACCAAAAAAGAAAAGAGGGAGAGGAAGGAAAGAAAAAGTTCTGGGTGAGAAAGAGAAAGAAGAAGAAGAAAAAAAGAATCCATATCACATGATGCCATTTAAAGAGCTAAGGTGCCCCCCTCCCCCCCGCTTTCTGTAGACTTGCATCCATCCTTCCTGGGAATACCGGTGATGAAGAGTTCTCAATAACCGTTGCGTTCGAACTGTGTTCGGATGAGGATGCTCTCTTTAGGATTTCAAACGCTTTCCTCTGAACAAAAATAAATAAATAAAAATGGAGAAAAACAGTGGGATGTTTGGACTTTGTTGTTTTTTGGGGGGGGGGGGGGGGGGGGTGGCCCCATGATGCCAAGCCAACATTGTAGGGGGAGGGAGGACACCATGAGGACACCTGCTCCTGATGCTTATCTGCTCCTTTATGCACAATCCAACTCTGAATTCCTCTTATTTATTTTTTTTGTTTCTTGTCCTCCTTAGGAGTGAGTGGCCACGAATAGTGTGGGCATCTCGTAACACTATCTGTCTGTCAGGAGGGTGTGTGTGTGTGTGTGGGGGGGGGGGGTCCCTGGTATAGTAGGGAGGCTATAAAAGGCTTGTAACCAGGGGACAACCAACAAACAACCAAAAACACCCTAGTTATTCCTCTCCAGCACCCACCCACCTCTTCTTTTTGCCTCCATTTTTCACTTCTTCTTCTTTCTCTCTTTCTCTCTCTCATCCCCCACTCCCCCTTTCATCTCAACACCCCCCCCCCCCCCCC
>NC_056520.1:15269461-15289279 GCF_014905685.2 Nematolebias whitei
CTTCCCCGTCACTATTGATGGTATAAACATGTAAATGAAACACATTACTGCTGACAATCAATTGTCCGTGAGCGCCCTGTGAAAAGAGCCCTCCTCCTCCCTGATATTCCCCCCTCCTACACGTCTTAACCCCCCCATCATGCTGGGAGGCGAGGGCAAAAAAAAAAAAAAAAACTGCCTCTACCTTGAGGAGGAAAAATCTGGGAAAAGAAGGAAGGAGAAAGGCGTGGGAATAATAGAGATGGACAAATTGTTTAGATTGGCAGAAATCTGGCATTGTCTGGGTCCTGAATACCTCCCCCCCCATTCTATTTTCACCCCTCGTTTACCCCCCCCCCCCCACACCTTAATCTGTGGGAGCCTTAATGCAGACAGTTCCATCAAACAGAGACGGGAGGGTTCTGCTTCTTCTGCTGCTGGTTCAGATTATGTAATCCACAAGGGAATGGCCCGACACTCAGGAGTCATGTGGAGAAGGTAGTGGGGGGGGGGGGGGGGATGAAAAATAAAATAAAATAAACATCTGCATCTTATAATCCAAGCAGACGGAGGACGCTAATAGAATCAACAGGAGCTGTTGTTATTTATTTTTAACGCTAACGAGTCAGATCAGGTGTGCGTTCCTGTCGGCCGCTCACAGCTGGGCTCGACAAGCAACACCTGGCGGGGGCCGAACTCTTTTCACGCCACTCAGATCAAGTTTCACATCGGGAAAGGAGAAGCACCCCCCCCCCCCAATATTTGTTGTGTTTGTTCTTCATGGCGATGAACTCAAATCGTTTTTCCCCCCTCTCCTTAAGAGCGCGGTGGTTTGGAGACAGCTGTGGTTAAAGAGGACACAGAGTGGGGCAGTGGTTGAGTAAAGCCACTGTCCCCCCCCCCCCCCCAACTCTGAAGGCCAACAGTTATCCGGAGGAGAATGCCATTACTGTAGCGACAATATTTAATTTTAAAAATCTGAAAAGTATATATTACTTGGAGGGTTTTTCTCGTTTATTTTCCCCCACAGATTTGCAGCAAAACCCGAAGACGCCCGGATCCAAACTGAACTCTTGAATGATTTATCATCGTTCACGTTCGGATTTTACACGAAGACGAGAAACGTCCCCTCGGCGTGCGGTTTTATGTTCTTTTTTCCTCCTGGTTCGAGCTCGGCAGCCGGCCGCCGCGCACGCCTCGCCCTGCCATCCCTCCACCGAGCCAGGCAGGAAGAGGACAGACAAGGGAGGGTGTTGGTGGGGAGAGAGACGAGTGGCCAAGCCTTTGCATTCCCAAAGGGTGGGTGGAGGACAGGGGTGAGGAGGAGGGGAGACATCAGACAATCTTGTTATGAAAAGAAGAAGAAAAAAAAAACCTGTTTATTTGGTTTCTTAAAAGCAAAGCTATTGTTGGAGATAAAAATACTCCTTCCACACTCTTGTCGCCTCTTGTCAGCTTTAAGGGTGTGAAAATTATATTTGCTTTGCTAATATTATTTTATCATTTGCAACAAAAGCCAAGTGTGTCCGTCTCATTCCTCCCTTTTACTTGTTTTTTTTTTATTTTTACAAAACAGGTGGCTAAACAGGCTGAAGAACGTGCTTTTTTATTCCGGTTTTTGCTTAAAATCCAGCACTCTGCTTGGTGTGGAGCAAAAAAAAATAAATAAAAAAAGAAGAAGCTTGTCTGCTATTGATTGGAAGCGATCGATGAATGAAATCTGATCTAGATGAATAACCTGTGGGGGCATGAGATTAAAAAAACCGGAGCAGATAAAGCGAGCGAGAGGGAGCTCCGCTCGTGTTTGGACGGATCCGGAGGAACGGGGCCAGGAAATGTCACCGCGGATCTGCCTCTGGTGGGAAGCAGTGCAGCCAAACAAGGGGGTGGGTGGGGGAAGCACAGAAAGCAGCAGGATAGCCTTTCCCTCCCCAGCCCAGACCCAAATAATATCCAGCATCTATCCGGCAAAGTCATATTTTTTTGTCTTTCCTCTACAGAGAAACTTTAAAAAACGAGTTAAAGCCTCATTTGGAAGAGAAACCAAAGCAAACGTCACCTCCTGTGAATTAACTCGGAAACGCTTTCCCACTTTTAAATATATTAAATTAGATGTACACGTTTGCACGGATTTAAATTAAACAAATTTAAGTCAAACTTTTATATATTTATATATATATTAAAAAACAAAAAACAAAAAAAAAAACATGGGGTCTGCTATACCCTTATCTCCTCTTTATGGAGAAGAAACCCCAACTTTCACATCCACAACTTCTCAACAAGACAAACTATTTCAAGCAGCAACCATTATTATTATTATTATTATTAATAATATTATTATTAGTAATAATAATAATAATAATAGGAAATACAAATAAATGAAAGAAATCAGGTCCAGGCGGGTGGAGCGTCAGTGCGCCTTGGATATAACGGTCCTCCTGCGCACCGGCCGCCGGACTCTCACTCCCCCCTCCCTATTAGTCGCTGCGGAAGCCTCCAACCGCGGCTCCCATCCACAGACAACCCCCCCACTCCCCAAACAGCCTCCACCTCAGCTTCTCCCCGGGATTTTCTTACCGTTTTTCCGCCTCGGATTGGCTTGTTTTCGCCTCTTACACCTGGGGCCATCCGCCATGATCTCCTGCTTCATTGATAAGCGTGTGTGTGGTGGTGAGGGGGGGCTGGGGGGGGGGGGGTAGCGGGGTATAGGGGGGGCGGGGGGGTGAAGATCAGATGGCAGCTCGCATGGACTCCTTGGTTTCAAGCTTGATATCTGACGGGAAACAAACACAGAGGAGCGGAGAGCGTCAGCGGCGAGCGTGCGTAAAAACCTTGGACTTCATGGATTAGGGATTAAAAAGGTGAAAGTGACAAACAAATGAGGGGTGGTGTTCAAAATATTTCAGCTTTGAACAGAATTAATTCGAACTTAATTAAAAAAACAAACTTGTTTTCCTCCCCCTATTTAAAAATAACTAAATAAATAATAACAATTTCCGCCTTCTTCATCCAAGCGTCAAAACTCCAATTTAGAGGATTTGGAGGAAAAAAAAAAAAAAAAGAAGAAGTGAGAGTTTGGAGTGAAAGCGCTGGAACTTCAGCAAACAGTTAAAAAAAAAAAAAGTGCGCTGTGAGTTGGATATAACAACCGAGAGAGGAGGAGAACTGCGTTAATGTGCCCAAAAAATTTTACAAAATAAAAGACTCCGGGTTAAAGCGCAAACTGCGCAAAAACAAAAGATTCTCCAAAAACAAATACAAAAATAAAAAAAACAATAAAGAGAGAAAAGAGTCCGGAGCGGTCCGGATCTCCGTGCTCTCAGCTGGCTGCTCTGGTCTGAGCCGTGCTGAGCAGAGCCGAGCCGTGGGGGTGGAATGGATGGATGTCTTGCTGCACCGCTCGCAAGCACCTCGCTTCTCCGGCACTCTTTTTTCCGCTTGCTTTTAAACGCACCTTCCTCCACCTGCGCAGGTAAGCGCTCCAAAACTGACGCGCGGCAAGTTTGAAAAATCGAACTCTCCGATGGAAATAAAAAACAAAACCAACGGAAAAAAAAAAAATACACATATATAGATTAAAATAAACAACATACCTGTTCTTTTATTTTGTTGTTGTTGTTGATGTTTCCAGGAGCAAATGCGTAAAAAGCGTCTTTCGGACGGGGAGCTGCTGAGGAGGGATGATCCCGGAGCGCGTCCTGCTCCGCCGGTGAGCAGCAAACCTTAGAAATAAAGCCTTAGAAATAGTTGAGAGGAGGGAGGGACCGCTATTCCTGCTAGGGCAGGTTTACAACTGATGTCTTACACCCACTCCAGGAAACAAACCTGGGTAGGGACTGACGTGTTACGCCTCTTCTAATGACATTTTTTTTTTCCCTCTTTCCACCTCCTTTTCTCCGCCGTGCAGCGCAGAGGAGCCCCCTGAAACGCACGCCACCTATCTTCACGGGAGGGGATAATTGAGGAGAGTCAAACGTGAGCATCTTCTGGGTTGAAGTTTTTTTTTTTTTTTTATCCCCTCCCTCCTTTTCCCCTCTTCCCCCCCCCCCCCCCCCCCCTTTTTTTTCTTTCTCTTCCTCCCCTCAATCTCCTCTCTGTTTGGACATCTCTCCGTTGGAGCGTCGGCGCGGAGGACAGTCGACTTCTTCTTCGTTTGTTTTGAAATAAGAGCGCAAACTGCTGGAACTTCACGCACTTCACGTAAGGATGACTTTTCTCTCAACGCGCACATCTGAACCTGTCTCCCAAGTTCAGTTGGGCCGCTTCCCCCCCCCCCCCCTGCAGATTCGGTTTGAAATTATGGCATCAGAGTCATTAGAGTTGCGTCCAAACGAGATCATTTCATCAATATAAGAATTATTAATTATAGGAGCTGCACGCGCCGGCTTGGATTTTTAAGTCTGAGAAACTTGTGTTTTCCTGCTTCCATGTGCACGCGAACTTTGCGCACAGTTCCTTTTAATTTAAGCACGCGCTTATGCTCTTTTTTTTATTATTATTGTTATTTGCGCCATATTGATTTTGGAACGCAAAATTACGCACGAATGGACACTTTTACGCACAGAAACAAACCAATTACACATTAAATGAATTATTACAGAGGTGAGGTTGTGGACTCAGTCTGACAGGATGAAGCCCGCACCTCGGCGCGCGCGCACGCGCGCACACACAGAGATGGGTGGGGTGGAGGCTCCACCTTTGCATCGCCCTGATTGGTTATGTAAATAAAGTATTATTTGGGGGTCCTGTCCTACTGCAGCCCGCCTCTGTATGGCTAATTAAATCATCAATCAAGAGGCTGAGCATGATGCGTGCGAGCACGCAGAGGAGCCAATCAGAAGCCGCGCGGGGACGCGCTCTGGAAATCTTGTTAGAAATTTAGGTACCACTTTAAAATAAGGCTCCCCTTATAGATGGCTAATAATTAATGTTATTATATCCTCTATAAACACTTTATAAAGCATTAATAACTGCTTATTATGCATTAATTAGGGGGGCAGAGACAAAACCGACCAGTTTCTTGCCAGTGAGCCAAATCTGTTCACCTTTATAGTTATAGTAAGCATTTCATACCGTGTAAGCACAATAAGCATTTGTAAACCTCATTTTTTAAAAGATATATTATTATTATTATCCTAAAAATGGTTTATAAATGCTTATTGTGCTAGTCTGAAATGTTTAACATTAGATGAAATATATAGGCGAACAGATTTGACTCACTATTTGGTAAGAAACCGGTCAGTTTTGTCTCTCTGTCACCCTTAATTAATACATAATAAGCAGTTATTAATGCTTTATAAAGTGTTTATACAGGAATTAAAAACATTATTAGCCATCAATAAGGGGAGCCTTATTGTAAAGTGTTATCAAAATTTCTGTTTAATTTGTTTTACTTTCATTGGTTTCTCATTAAAAATACATTTCTCTCACTTGTTTGTTTTAAGTCAGTTTATCCATAAAGGAATCAGAGGGTTGGGAGTTTTTTTTAGGAGGTAAGGTTGGGTTTTACTGAATATTTTACTAATTTATGCCATTAAATGTTGTCCTGTTCCCTTGTTTTTACCTAAAACAAATTTAAAAAAAAGGAAGAAGAAGAGGAGGTGAGGATGCCTCGGCTCAGAAGTGGATCCAGTTCTGAGGTTTTTGGGATTTCTTTTTTATTTCATGCGTAATTTACAGCCCCGGAGTGCGCACGCTTCTCCCCCTTTTCCTCCCACACTTAAACCGTAGACACACGCGCAGGCCTTCCTCCGTGGGGCCACATATTCACCGTGAAAACGGATTACAGTCACTGTGTGACCTATAGGGGGACCTTGTGCTTAATGAATACATTGCTTTAAATCAGGAAGGTGTGTGTGTGTGTATAATTCCAAACAAAATGATCAAATTCTTTTTTCTTGTCAAAATGTAAATGGACTGTAAATGGACATTTTTTGTGTTTGTTGGCTTGTATTAATATTCCAAATAAAACCTACAGCTTATACAGCAAATTCGACTCCATGTTTTGTTTTTTGCTATAATTTGAAATAAACTGAAACATCTAATCAGGAGCTTTTGAGTAATTTTCCTCTTATGTTTTATCCAGTGTGCGGAAGAAGAAAAAACATATTTTTTGTCTTTTTTTTTTTTTACATTTCGACAGTGCGAACAGTTGAAAACGCTGCAGAGAGGCTCCAGTAATCTGTCAGTGTGACTGCAGCTTCTGTTTGTGTTCGGCTGCTGCTACGTGGCTGAACGTCTCAGCGGCGCCGTCCTCAAACCTTCACAGTCTTGAAGATCTGACATTAAAGAAATCTATATGGTTATTGTGACCTTAAAAAAAAATGGGATCAACTACTACTTGTTTTTGTTTACAGACAGAAACAGCCAAAGTGACGGAAAATAGGTCAACGATGACAATATTCACAGAACTGTTAAAAAAAAAACCCTGATAATCTTCACGTTCTAATATATTTACTCGCATATTTGTTGTTACATTAAGGATATACAGAATTGCACATCCCGTATGTTTGAAAAACTATGTAGGAACTGCACCGTTCTGATCAAATTTCTGTTTCATTGCACACTTTGCAATGACTTCCTGTAAGGCAAAGCTTCAAGGTATGAGTCAACAAATCACCCAAAAGTAAGGTCAAAGGTCAAAGAGGAGGACTTCAATCTGTTGGTATGTTTGTCAGACGTGGATCAGCAGCATGCCACTGAAAACACGGATTTTGTTGATCCGGTTTTGCTGCCGTCGTCGGGATCCGGTGAAGTGACGGAGAGAGGGATGCCGATGCAGAGCGGCTCTCACAGTTTGTTGCATGTGCACGTTGTGCATTCAGCAGCTCAGCCGCCAGGCGTCCCTGATTATTGGCCTAATTTAGATCTGTGAGAGTCACATGACGCGGCGGAGCATCCAGTGATGATTCTGTGCCCAGTTCTGCTCTCCGGTAAATTAAAAAAATAATAAAAGGCACACAACAGCTCAACCTACTACAACGTGAGAAATCGGATGATTTTGACCTTAAACTGAAATGAGCTTCAAATGTTCTAATAGACTGTATTCTTCTTGATGCATCAAACAAGCAAAAACCATTTTAATATCACTATTTTAAAATTCACTATGTATCTCCGGTAATTTTACGCAAAAGCCTTCCTCATAAAATTCTGCAGAAATGCCCCCCCCACTCCCCAAAACAAGCATAAAATACAAACAGTCAACTAATTTATTTTATCTGAGGTGAAAAAATGAGTTCTGAAGGTAGAACTATGCTTTTAGAAAAATAAGAAGATGATTGTGAGTTAAACATTTTGTCCGTGGGTCACCGGTAATCTGCTCAGCATCACTCAGAACCAACAACAACCGGGTCAGAGGACACGCTCGGACTGACGTATTTGGCTTCAAGCTGCCAAAAAACATATTCTTCTGCCAACTGGTAATTCTCTAATTGTTGGCAAAAACAAACCTGTAACTTTTCCAAGGAAAACAATGATTAAGCCCATCTCCCCCCATCAGAGCCTGATCAGAGACGAACGTCAGTTTGGAGCAGAATTTAAGAAACCTTTTGGAGGACACAGAAAATCCAAGCACATTTAAACTGAAATTTATAGCCAAGGAAATACAATCTAAAATTGACTTTTGTTTGAAAACGGATCCAAATGTTACATGTAGATATTAAAACAAAAAATGCTTAATTTCTCTGGCATTTAGGCTGGTAAACTCCTAGGAAACTGTATTTCTATTTTGTGTTTGTATGGTTTTACACTCTTCTGGAAGAAAAAAAAAGACAGTTCTGTTCCATTACATTTTCGATTATTGATAAAATAAGAAATATCCTCTCTAAAAATGTAATTTTAAAGAAGTAGAATAAAATGTATCTGGCTCATGTCCGGAGTTAAATCTGATGCTGTGAAATACGTTTTAGTCCCCTAAAGTTTTAATGCAGTTAAAAACTCCAGTGCAACAGAGCGAGCTAAAGGTAAAAAGGATAAATAAATAAATAAAACTAATTGATAATGATAATCAAATTATGGAATCTGCAGTTTGAACCAAGATCCAATCTCCTTCTTGAAAGCTGTGTTCATACAGTCCCTGGCAATGTTTCTGGAAAAAATATAAACCTTATCGGTACCACTTTACAATAAGGCTCCCCTTATAGATGGCTAATAAATAGTTTATAGATACATTATTAATCCTCTATAACACTATAAATATAATCATTGTTTATTATGCACTAATTAAGGGTGACAGAGAGACAAAACTGACCAGTTTCTTGCCAAAGTGAGCCAAATCTGTTCACCTATATATTTAATCTAGAGTTGTTATATTAAACATTTCAGCCTGTTACAGACTGTTACTAAGCACTTTTAAACCTATTTTTTTAGTTTATATATTAGTTGTAGATACTTATAATGCAGTGATACAAGTATAATATTATATGCTAAAGAAATACGTTTACAAATGCTTATTATACTTACAAGGTACTAACAGTCTGAAGTGTTTAATATAACAACTAGATTAAATTTATAGGTGGCAGATTTGGCTCATTATTTGGCAAGAAACTGGTCACTTTTATCTCTCCGTCACCCTTAATTAATGCATAATAAGCAGTTATTAATGATTAATAAAGTGTTTATAGAGGATTGATAACGTATCTATAAACTATTTATTAGCCATCTATAAGGGGAGCCTTATTGTAAAGTGGTACAGCATTATCTTAAACTTTTTTTTTTGTTGTCCATTCTGGTTGCAGTTAATAAATACATATTTTAAACCAACACACAACAAGAAATGCAAGAGTATGTCTTCAATTTGCGACGAAAACAACAGCTAAAACTCAAATACAAGTGCAGCGTCAACAATCATCTCACACCTTACAAAACTTCAGCTCTCTTTATCTGGAGCTTAAGTTTTGAATTTAAAATTTGTCACAGTTGCAGAGGTATGCAGACAAACACAAGGAACTCAAAAAATGCTTAATTTTTAAGCCTTTTTAAACAAAAACAAAAGGCTGGTGTGGCAGCAAAGACTACAAATTAACAAAAACTCGAGGAAATGCGAAGGAAAACCAGACATGACATGAAACACGCACAGTGCCTGACTGAAGGTGGAGAGAATATGAAAGAACTATAAGGACAGAGGCTGAGTGGGGAGACACCTGGGCAAAATGGCAACAGAGAACAGGTGATAATGGGCAGGGCAGGAGCTGAAACTGAGAAAATGAACTGTTATCAAGGAAAACACAAGGAGGCAATGACACAAGCTGAGCAAATAGGAAATGAATAAAATAAACCGTACAAGAAATAAACATAAAATTACCGTAATTTCCAGACTACAAGCCTCTACTTGTTTCACACGCTTTGAACCTCGCGTGCCGGGGCTAATGTATGGATTTTATTTTTTTGACGGGTTAATAAGCTTCATGCTGTGAAAGTGTGAATCGTGCATTAAAGTGGCAGTTCGAGCTCGGTGGGAGGCTTGGATGACTACCGGTGAGAAATCGTTTACCAAAAATGGCCACATGCAAAGAGCAACTTTTGCTCAAGTCTGCCAGTGGATCCTGACAGTGGAGTAGTGTAAAGGAAATCCTCTATCACCAACGGGTTTGGAAAGGCAGCTGCGTGCTCAAGGGCACAGTGTGCAAGAGGAAGATGAAGATAACGATCAATGACTTCCTGGTATTCATTTTTTTTTGGCTGCTTCCTTCTCCAGGGTTCGCCACAGCGAACTAAGCCGCTTGACGATTTGGCAGTTATGCCAAATCAGTTGGCGGATGCCCTTCCTGATGCAACCACAGACCACCGTGCTACCACAGCCCACTTTGTGGAGCAGAGCACTGCTATCTAGGGTGCCCAGAGGAGCAGATGATGGGCCTTGCTCAAGGGCCCAGAGCGGGGCAAATGAGGGTGGAGCAGGTGTGGGTGCACCACCTATCCCACCCACATTTTGATGTTGTCGGTACCGGGAGATGAATCAGCAATTTTCCGATCAGGCTCACTTTCTCTAACCTCTGTGCCACCACTCCCCTACTTCCTGGTATACTGTATTGGTATGCTGTTTTTTATTTTTATTTTATTTTAACCAGTTGTGTTACAGGCACTGTTCAGAAAATAAACAATTTACTATACATATTTGTGTATGTTACGGGTAAATATTTAATTAAAAGTTTTAAAAAAATCTTTCATTGAAATATCTTATGGTGTAAGTGGACACCCGTGGATATTGACTAATGTGGCCTATATTCAGCATGTACGGCCTATACAGTATATATATATATATATATATATATATATATATATATATATATATATTTTTTTTTTTTTTCCTTTTTAAATTTAGTGGGCGTGGCTTATATTCAGGTGCACTCAATAGTCTGGAAAATATGGTAACCTGAAAACAGAAAACTAAACACTGAAACATGGATCCTGACAATTACGTTTGTTTCTAAACATGCACAGCTGTTGATGTACCATGTTAACGCTTGCTTTCATAGTTTATCTCAAACATGTGACTGAACACTACTCACTTTTCCAATAAATTTACAGCAGCACCAATAACAGCTTTATTGTCCAATTCTGGTTTCCAATCTTTGTAAATGTACGGTAATTACACTCGCTAAAAATTAAAGCTGGTAAGTCTGGTTAGCCTTATTGATCCTGGTTCATCTGAATCACTCTCTAAAGAAACCGTTCAAATGAGCCACTTGAATTATTCACATTGCCCCTTTATTTATATACACGTGCACAGTAGTTGCTTTATTCTGAAATCAAACAATTTTCAGCCAGGTCATCTGACCAGTTTCTTTTATTTTTTTGCTGAAACGTTTCACCTCCCATCCAGAAGGCTTCATCAATCGAGAAAACACACAACACAAAACTGATTCTGCCCCAACAGCTTACTCCAAAGTGGAACAAACCAGTTTTGCTGGTGACAAGATGGTCTGTTTGGCACGCCACCTCCTCCGGTGCTGACCTCTTCCTCATCGACAGTCATGTCATACTAGTTCAAAACCAACAAAGTCCATGCTCAATAATCCAGGTATACAATCCAACAATTTTCAGTCAGGTCATCTGGACTTTGTTGGTTTTGAACCAGTTTGACATAATTGTTGACGAGGAAGAGGGCCGGCACCGGAGGGGGCGTGCCAAAGAGACCATCTTAGCACCAACAAAACTGGTTTGTTCCACTTTGGAGTAAGCTGTTGGGGGAAAAATCAGTTTTATGTTGTGTGTTTCCTTGACTGATGAAGCCTTCTGGATGGAAGATGAAACATTTCAGCACAAAAAAAAAAAAAAAACTGTCCAGATGACCATGACTGAAAAATGTTGGATTGTATACCTGGATTATTGAGCATGGACTTTGTTGGTTTATTCTGAAATGTTTATTTTACAGCTTCACACACCAATAAACCAACAAAACACCTTATAGACCATAGAACAAGAACATAACATGTTTAATGTATGTTATGTATGTAAAATATATGATAATGTCTACTATGTACGACTCACTTGTCAGCACCATGTACAGTTAGTCATTAACCTAGTGCAGGGATCTGACTCGTCTGAGTACGAAGCATTTTCAGTGATTCTGCTGTTTTTAATCAGTGTTTGCTAACTAAACAATATGTGTCTAGGGCTGCAAAACTTGCTACAACGGTGATTATCAACTGGTGGCTCATGGGCCACTTCAAATTCCTACAATTTTGGCCAGTTGGGGTGACTTTATATAACAAAAAATATATATATAATGAATTTTAACATTTATTAATAAGTATACATTTTAGGGCTTAAGAAAAGACCACATTCATGTAAACAATGGGGAAAATATATATTTCATACCAATTTTACCAAAAAACTTTAACCCTGAACTCTGCCTTGTAATCTGAGTCTTCCTTTTAATGTTAGAAAAATAAAAATACATATGTATCCCATTTGGCCATTTTGGTGGATATGTATATAATTGTGACTTATTATTTATTGAACTTACATTTTGCATTGTGTTTGGTCAAAGCTTCAAGGAGCCGCAGACCAAGGACCAAAAAGCCACGTGTGGCCCCAGAGTCACAGGTTGCAGACCCCTGGGTTATACCATAAACATAGGTTGCCAACACGTTCATGTGAATTTACAACAGAAACACACAGATCAAAGTTACCTAGGCTGATTCTGTTTTTTTTAAATCTCTGACCTGGCTTTTCCGATATGGCCAATGCCAGTCTCTCTCTAAATGTTATGTGTGATTTAAATTAAATACACTTTACAGCTGTTTTCAAAAAGTTTAAAGTGAATCTACTTTATGTAATATTACATCACCTGTGCTCTAAAGCTTCAAGAGATTCAATGATTTTTATTGTCATCACATTATATGTGGTACATGAGGTGGAACAAAACTATGTACACAGGGTCCCAGTTACATCCAACAAAAATACAAATTGTAAAGAAAAACAGTAATAAGATCCGAGACATGAACTAAGAATATACTACATTCACTAAACTAAGAATACACAACACTAAGAATACACTAAGCACTAATAGTACAAAACAATACGCCAAAACAACAGCAGCACAAACATGAGTCTGTGTGAGCAGATGAGGACTAATGAACACAGGAACATGAAATAATCAGCAGCATGAGCTCAGCATCATAGATAGTCAGCAGCACATATCAACAACCAAGTGGCATTACAGTGATTTTTTTCCACAGATTTTTTTCACAGTGATTTTCCTGGTTAGAGATTCATGAGTCTAACAGCCTCAGGGTAGAAGCTGTTCCTCAGACTGGTGGTTCTGCACTTAATGCTCCTCAGCCTTCTGTGGAGCGGGGCAAAAAGTGTGTGTGCTGGGTGAGTAGGGTCCTTCATGATGCAGGTGGCCCTCTTCCTGCATGAGGTGTAGATGTGTGTTGGTGGGGAGGCTGAACAACATTTTCTGCGCAGCCTTCACCACTCTCTGCAAAGCTTTTCTTTCTGCAGCTGTGCAGCCTACATGCCACACATTGATGCTGGAGCACAGGATGCTGTACCAAGAACTACTGAAGGAAACGACACGAAAACCTCTGAAGAAGACACTTCTTCTTTATCTTCTTCTGGAAATAAACAAAAATGGAGTGGCGTCAAATTTGAGCGGTTTTAGGATTTCTATTTTGTCATTTTTCAACAATGGGCTCAGCATGAGTGGAACATGAGGAAGACCACGGAGAATGTTGTTTTTCACACAATGCGGCTGAGACGGCGCCGTATGAGGTATGAGAAATGCGCGTTTGTTTGCCCTGTGCTGTAGCCCACTTCCTGCTTTTGGAGCGGTCTCCAGTCCACTTGCATTCACACTGCATTTGAACCGCGTTAGAGTTCACTTCAACAGAACCGAGACCTAGGCATTTAGGTGGGCCAGAGTTTGACGACACATTCACACCTACCCAAATGAACCACACTTTCTAAGCAAACGAACTAGAGTTTAATTAAAGCGGACTAAATAGGGCTGGTGTGAATGTACCCTTCGTCTGTGGGCAATAGTTGAAGTTATCATATTGCCTTTGAAACATTTGGTTTGTTTACAAACCTCCAACGATAAACACAATGCTAATCACGTTAGCTTTACTATGGCATCTTCAGTGTTGTATTAGCATCTATGCCACGGCTATTCAATTAACCTGCTCATGGGGCCTCAGTTACTGAAAGCCATCAGCTCAGGGGCCGGACATTTTTTTTTGTTGAATTTATTAACCTTTATTTAACCAGACAAATCCCATCCAGACATCCAGAAATTAAAGTAATTATGTAAATAAACCGGGCAGCACGGTGGCGCAACTGGTAGAGCTGCTGCCTCTCAGCGAGCAGGTCCCTGGTTCAAACCCCGGTCCAGGGGCCTTTCTGGGTGGAGTTTGCATGTTCTCTACGTGCATGCGTGGGTTTTCTCCGGGTACTCCGGTTTCCTCCAACAGTCCAAAAACATGCATGTTAGGCTGATTGGTAACTCTAAATTGTCCCTAGGTGTGAGTGAGAGAGTGAATGGTTGTTTGTCTCGTTTGTCTCTGTGTGGCCCTGTGATGGACTTGCGACCCGTCCAGGGTGTACCCCGCCCCTCGCACAGTGATTGCTGGACATGGGCACCAGCGACCCCCTGACCCAAAATGGAATAAACGGGTAAAGATAATGGATGGATGGATGTAAATAAACCATGAATTGCAATGATCTGCGACCTGGCTGGACAGAAGTCACGGCCCGCGGGTCGCCAGTTGAGTAAAACTGATCTATGCTAATTGTTGGTCAGTGGCAGCACAGAGGTTTTAGAAAGTAGGCTTGTAATCAGAAGGTCGCCAGTGCGACTCCCCGTACCGACAACATCAAAATGTGGGTAGGAAAGATGAAGCGCCCACACTTGCCTCCATCTTCATTTGCCCCACTCTGGGCACCATCTGCTCCCTCGGGCACCCTAGATGGCAGCTCTCTGCTCCACACAGGTGGCCGTGGAAGCTCGGTGGTCTGTGGTTGTGTCAGGAAGGACATCCAGCGTGAAAACAAATGCCAAGTCTTCGTGCGAGTTAGTTCACTGTGGTGACCTCCGAAGAACGGAGCAGCCGAAAGAAAAAAACAAACAAAACTATAGTCCAAATACTACTGACGTAGTTTTCCCATTATATTTAAAATATTACTTTGAATAGGATTACTAGTTAGCTTTTTTACATTTCATAATTGCATACAAAGTATGTGGCGAGGCGCAAAGTTATGAGGATTGACAAAGTTTTCACAACATGCCATCAGTGGAAGGAGTTAGTGTAAATACAATTATCATGACTTTCTGTGATGTAGAAAAACAAATAAAGCTGGTTTGACCACAGAGTGGGTGCACAGAATATAAAAGGGAGGGGAACGTTTTGAAAATGTGCTTCTACAATTCAAAGCAGCTGCCAGGCGGCTGAAACAGCCTCTCGAGTGTTAAACCCTCAGCAAACAGTTTGTGTTTTAGCCCTAAAAGAAACTTTTTGCCCGGGTTTTATAATTTTAATTAAAGTAACGGCTGTCGTTCAGAGGGTCTGAATGCACGACACGACTATTTCAGATCGCCTCTCCTCTGTGCGCTTGTTTGTAACTCCTCCAGCTCCGCAACATCAAGCTCAACGTCTCTCAACGGGGCTCGACGCTGCGATAGCCACAACACACACCAAAAGAATGAAATGAAAAAAAAAAACCTCCAAAGATTGACGGACAATTAGAGACTGAGAGGCGACGGCTCCAGCGTGTGATCTGTGAGAACTCCTCAGACATGCAAAGTGAATTGGGTTTACATTCGCCACGAGCAAGTACGAGTGGAAAGAACAGCTCCTCTCTGAGCTGGTTTTGATCTCCCTGAGTTGGACAAGAAAGCTCGCCAGGAGAACAAGAATGCTGCGTAGCAGATCGTCGAGGAGACAAATGATTACTCCCAAAAAAGTATTGATTTTTATGTTGTTCTTGTTAGCTGAAAACTGAGCCGAGGCTCCCACAAATGACCACTTATCCAACCGAGACACTTGTAGAAAAGACTAACATAATGTGCTTGGCAACGTTGTTTTTTTCCCCCCTTTCCTGTAAAAAGAGGTTAGATATTTTGTGGCTTAACACAAGTGAATAAAACTTTTTCTTCTTTTCTTATAGTGTCAGACATTTTCTCCCTCATTCCTCTAAAATGTAAAAAAAAAATAAAAAACTGTTTATTCACTTTTATCAGTTTTGTTCGTTTTAATTCAATTCAGTTTATTCATATAGCATCAAATCACAATGGAAGTTGTGTCAGGGCACTGAACAGAAACTTTCACATACATATCCTGATGCATGCTCAATAATCCAGGTAGAAAAATCTAAAAAAGTTAAATCTGGTCCTCTGGACATTCAAAAAAAAAACAAAAAAAACAAAGCAAATCAACAAAAAAATGTAGAAACGTTTCGTCTCTCATCCGAGAGACTTCCTCAGTCTGAAGAAGTCTGAGGAACTGAGAGAACTGAGGAAGTCTCTCGGATGAGAGACGAAACGTTTCTACATTTTTTTGTTGATTTGCTTTGTTTTTTGTTTTTTTTTTAATGTCCAGAGGACCAGATTTAACTTTTTTAGATTTCACATACATACACTGCCTGGACAAAAACAAAAAAAAGTCACCACCTGGATTTAAATAAGCAAATAGGTATGAACCTCCTGTTGGATAATTACTGCATGGGTGATTATCTTTCAGCTGGCAACAAGTTATTTAACCCCAACTGGTGTAATGAGTTGCTTCTCATTTCTTAAACAACCATGTTGAAAGACACATGGCGTGGCCGTGGAAAAGATGTCGGTCTGTTTGAGAAGGGTCAAATCATTGGCATCAAGCAGAGAAACATCTAAGGAGATTGCAGAAACTACTACAATTGGGTTAAGAACTGTTCAACGCATTATTAAAAACTGGAAGGACAGTGAGGACCTATCGTCTTCGACGAAGAAATGTGGCCGGAAAAAAACCCTGAATGATCGTGATCAGCGATCACTTAAACGTTTGGTGAAATCAAATGGAAGAAAAACAACAGTAGCACTCAGGGCTATGTTTAATAGTGAACATAAGAACATTTCCACTTGCACAATGTGAAGGGAACTCAAGGGATAGGGACTGAACAGCTGTGTAGCCTTAAGAAAACCACTAATCAGTGAGGCTAACTGGGAAAAAAAAGGCTTCAATTTGCTAGGGAGCATAAAGATTGGACTCTGGAGCAATGGAAGAAGGTCATGTGGTCTGATGAGTCCAGATTTATCCTGTTCCAGAGCGATGGGCGCATCAGGGTAAGAAGAGAGGCAGGTGAAGTGATGCACCCATCATGCCTAGTGCCTAGTCATCAATGCAAGATCTTGGTGAAAAATTAATGCAACACTGGATGGAAATAGATCTTGTGACATTACAGAAGTTTTTGAAACAATGCTACAGTGAATGCTGTTGTAATCAAAGCTAAAGGTGGGTCAACAAAATATTATTGTGACCTTTTTTATTGGTGACAACTTTTTTTTTAGCCAGACAGTGTATAAAGGCCAATTAATAAAGTTATCTATCTAAGGAAGCCAGCAGACTTGTTGAATCTTCACTTCATCGTAGTCTCAAAGGCAATTGTGGAAAGGAAAAAAAACTCCCTTTTAAAAGGAAGAAACCTCCAGCAGAACCAGGCTCAGGACGAGCAGCCATCTGCTTTGTCTGGCTGAGTTTGAGAGGACGGGAAGGAGAAACAAATGAACACAGAATGGCAGGTCCAGATGTAGGTGCAGGTGTACGCGTATTGGAAGAAAGACAAAAACAAATGTCACAGATAGAAAAATTACAAATACAAAACAGGCTGAGTAGAGTAAGTAAAGACTGTAGCATAGTGAAGAAATGCGGTCAGTTTGTCCTCCAGCAGTCTAAGTCTATAGCAGCATAAATAAAGGATAGCTCAGGAAACCCAAGCCAACCCTAACTCTAGGATTTATCAAAAAGGAAATAAGCCTAATCTTAAAAGGAGACAAGGCTGATGCCTTACGGACAGAAACTGGAAGTTGGTTCCATAAGAGAGGAGCCTGATAACTGAAAGGTCTTCCTCCCATTCTGCTTTTGGAAACTCTATGAACCACAAGTAAACCTGCAGTCTGAGAGTGAAGTGCTCCGTTACGAAAATATGGAACAATAATATCTGTAATATAAGATGGAGCTCAGTTGTTGAGAGCTTTGAAGTAAGTACGTAGAAGAACTTAGAAGTAAGTATTAGCAATAAGTGTGTCCATCCATCCATTATCTTTACCTGCTTCTTCCTTTCCAGGTCAGTGGTGCCCATGTGCCCAAGTGGTTCACCCTGGACAATTTGCAAGTCCATACCATACCACTTTATTTATAAAGCACTTAAAACAGCAACAATGTCAACCAAAGTGTTGACAAGGCCAACCAAAGTCCAGGGACATAAATGACATAAACAACCTCTCACATCTAGGGACAATTTAGAGTTAATAAATAACCTAGCATGCCTGTTTTTGGTCTGTGGAAGGAAACCGGGAGACAACCCATGCATGCATGGAGAGAACATGCAACTCCACCCAGAAAGGCCTACGGGTCGGGGTTCCATCCGGCTACCTTCTCGCTTAGAGGTATCACCTCTATCAACTGTGTCACTGGTCCACCCAGCACTATGTATGTAGTCTAGTGATGGAAATCTTGTTTAAATCAATTTTATTTTATCTTAGCTTTCACTAAACCTGCTCATGCGTGTATTAAAGTTTACGTTTTTCAAATTTCACTGTTAATTTTCAAATCTTGTTTTGCCTTTCTTATCAATACATGTGGGGTAAACAAAATCTTATCATTCTAGCTTTGGCCCAGTTTGTGTGGACAGATCAAACTGAGTGGGTCAAGGATTTAATTCTATCTTTTATGTCCTGGGAGGATGTAACCTCATATACAGAAGCAGACATTAGGAGCATGCAGATATGCAAATGTCTGTCGAGATTAGAGCTACAACAATTATTCAAATGTTTAATTAATTATTCATCGGAGACGCCGTCAATTATTCATTTCAATGAGTGATAAGGCTAGTGGTTTTTTGTTGTTTTTTTTCATCTCAGAATAAAAAGTTTTCTTGAGGGATCTATCAGCATCCCAATCAAAACCATTTTATTTGCAGAGTACAGTAAATGTGCAGGATTTGTTTTGGTGGCACTGTGTCGGGATCAGACAGTAGACATTATGTATTCTGTATGTGCTCCATCTCTTTGTGTCTGGTTCTGACATGATCCGATCTTTGTTGCTCTAGTTTAGTGGAAGAACTGACCACTTCCCTTGACTTAAGCTCCATTAAAGCAGAGGATGTAAAATCATACCAATTATTGTTAATGCTGCTTATTGTTTGAACAACCACCACAACATACCAAACGGGCCTTTGTTCTTTGTCACAAGTCACTCCTGACAATATCTGTATTTTTTTGTTGTTGTTGTCAGATTAGGGAAAGATCTTATAGAAATCATAGCATAACAGCTTCCTTTATGAAAAGCAAAGTTTGTACAACTTTAGTTTGTTTTTAAAGTGAAGAAGCTTTCTCCTGCAGCCCTTCCAGACAAGCCATAATTGCTCAATCCTTTTTCTAAGTGTCATATTTTGACCTTTATCCAACTAAGGCCCATAGAGTCTGTGATGGAGTTCATTTCTGTGAGCATTGCGTGGTCTGACTTGGGGTGAGCTTTTTCGAAGACGTTAACCCTTGAGAAGATTGGCAGCTGTCTTAAATGTTTTCTACTTGTGATTCGTTTGTGTTTCTGAAATTTAGATAATGAATCACATAAAGGGCAGCATTGTGGCACAGTTTAAAGAGCTGCCACCCCTCAGCAGGGTCAGGGGACCTTTCTGGGTGGAGTTTGCATGTTCTTTCCATGAATGCGTTGGCTTTCCACTGACCAAAAACAGACACTAAATTGTCCCTATAGGTATGAGTGAGCATGTGGACAGTTGTTCATTCATTCAACCTTTATTTAGACAGATAAGTCACATTGAGCCTAAAAGACTATGGTTCTTTGCCTGTATGAAGATAAATCAGTCTCAAAAGTAGTCACACAAGCATACAAGTTGTTGTCCGCCTTTGACGAGCAATAATTACCACCATTGAACGAGACATCAGTGAAAATAAAATTGAGGTATAAATCCAAATTCCAGACAAAATTTAACCAACATTAGGAGCGCTGTATTGAGAAACCCCATAACAGCAGGAGGCACAATGAGCCTCTGCAGCAGATACCCAGGTTTGGTGATTAGAACCATATCAGTCTGGAATATCAGCAAACACAAGACAATATACATACATCCTGCTTTATATCCCATGTGTAATGCACCTCACACCAGAAGGTTAAC
>NC_056520.1:15289679-15309041 GCF_014905685.2 Nematolebias whitei
ATCCATCCATCCATCCATCCATCCATCCATCCATCCATCCATCCATCCATCCATCCATCCATCCATTATCTTCTGCTTGTTCCGAAGTCTGGTCGTGGGGGCAGCAGTTTGAGCAGGGAGGACCAGACATCTCTTTCCACAACCACCTCTTCCAGCTCTTCTCGGAGGACTCCAAGGCGTTTCCAGGCCAACCACAAGATATACTCTCTCCAGCAAATCTAGGGTCTTCCCCAGGGTCTTCTCCCAGTCAGCCATGCCCAAAGGACTTCCCAAGGGAGACGCTCAGTGAGCATCCTTACCAGATGCCTGAAACACCTCAACTGGCTCCTTTCGATGCGGAGGAGTAGTGGTTCTACTCAGAGTGTTTCCCGGATAACTGAAATTCTCACCCTATCTCTAAGGGAGAGTCCAGCTACCCTGTATCTGTGATCTCATTATTTTGGTCACTACCCAGAGTTCGTGACCATAGGTGAGGGTAGGAATGTAGACTGACCGGTAAACAGAGAGCTTTGCCTTACAGATCAGCTCCCTCTTCACCACAACGGACCAGCATGAAGTCCACAATACTGCAGATGCTGCACCAATCCGTCTGTCAATCTCTCACTCCAGTCTTCCCTCACTCATGAACAAAACCCTGAGATACTTGAACTCTTCCACTTGAGGCAGAACCTCATCCTTGACCTGAAGACAGCAATCTACCTTTTTCCGACTGGGGATAGAAAGCCATCTATCCATTATCTTCTGTTTGTTTCGAAGTCGGGTCGTGGGGGCAGCAGATTGAGCAGGTAGGCCCAGACATCTCTTTCCACAGCCACCTCTAACAGCTCTTCTGGGAGGACTCCAAGGCATTCTCAGGCCAAGTGAGAGACAGTCTCTCCAGCGTATCCTGGGTCTTCTCTGGGGTCTCCTCCCAGTCGGACATGCCCAAAGCACCTCCCTAGGGAGGTACCAGGGAGCATCCTTACCAGATGTCCGAACCACCTCAACTGGCTCCTTACGATGTGGAGGAGCAGCAGTTCTACTCCAAGTTTCACCCGGATAACTGAACTTTTCACCCCATCTCTAGGGGAGAGTACAGCCACCCTGTGGAGGTAACCCATTTCAGACACTTGTATCCACAATCACATTCTTTCAGTCACTTACCGAAGTTCATGACCGTAGGGGAGTGTAAGAATGTAGACTGACCAGTAACCAGAAAGTTTTGCCTTACAGCTCAGCTTCCTCTTCACTAAAATGGACCGGTACAGAGTCGGCAATACTGCAGATGCTGCACTAATCCGTCTGTAGAAAGACATATTTATTTTAAATTTAGTTTATATTGAACAGCTCACTTTGTATGCACAACATTAACACCATATCTAAGATATCAGCTGTCTGATGCAACAAAAATCATCACTTATTTATTTGTTTGCTACGGCAGCTCAGAGCTTGTGGTTCAGTCTCAGGATCAGTTGTGGTTTTTGTTAAATATTGAACAAGTGTAATCTGATGAGATGCCTCAACTTCTTCAATATTTAACCGTAAACCACAGGCTTTTCCTGGACTCAACATCTTCTTTTCTCATGTCTAATCTTAATTAGTTGTACAACTTGGGTAGCAAAGCTCTCCAGTCTCACAGTCATGGGGGTTGTTGAACCAAAGAAGACATCTTGTGGACTTTTTAAAGTCTATATAAAGCTAGAAACCAATTCTAGACAGAAATTTATAGACATTTATTGCCCACCACAGATAGGTGAGGGCAGACAATTGTTCTCAAATTTGTGCTCAAACTCATATTTTGACCGTGGCTTATGATGGTTACCAAGATAACCACACACATGTGTCTGTCGCTCCCTGACAGCTGTTACTAAAAGGCAAACAGAATCACAGGCTGTAAGTAAGCCTTGAAAACATTTTTTTTTTTTTTTAATTTCTAGTTAGATCTTAAAAAATTCTTGAACTTCTAGAACAAAAATACCTCAGTGTTGATGTAAATCTCGTACATGTACCAAAAGAATTGTGAGAGCCAGCGAAGTTTGCAAAAGGTCTGAAAATTTTTGGACAACTCCAAAGTTAGTGCTCGACATCAATATCAGTCAGTTGAACATTTTATGAAAAAGTAATAAAGATTTTAACATAAACTGCTTGTGTAAAAACCACAACATTTATCAAAATGCCAGAGTAGACATGTGAAATCCAACTTGCTGTCACTTGTTTAAACTTTGAATGATTTTCTCAATTTAAGGTATGTTTCAGCTGTAGAGCTCCACAGGGTTTTGGCGCTCTTTTCTCCTAAATCCTATTGATACACATTTTTTTCCCCAATAGATTTATGCATTCCTGTCTGTTTGGCAGCATAACGCTATACGAAACATTAAAGCACACTATTTACAACTGAGTAACACAATTGAGTTTATAATTTGCACATTTTATTTTAAACATGGAAGAGAAATGTCTGAACACATTTTCAACAAGATGGTAATGGAGGTGCTTTAATACTATTACTAATACTTTTAATGATCATTGGTAATTTGAGGAAAGGCTGTATAAAATAGCAGCATGGTGGTTCAGTTGGTAGAGCTGCTGTCTCTCAGCGAGAAGGTCGCCAGGTCAAATCCAAACTGGGGGGCCTTTCTGGGTGGAGTTTGTATGTTCTCCCTGTGCACGCGTGGGTTTTCGCCAGGTACTCCGGTTTCCTCCCACAGACCAAAAACAAGCATGTTAGGCTGACTGGTAACTCTAAATTGTCCCTAGGTGTGAGTGAGAGTGAAACCCCATAAACAGAAAAGGAAGAAGCGGGTTAAAGAGAATGGATGGATTCAAGATCCTATTGTTCCATATTTTACCAACAGAGCACTTCGCTCTCAGACTGCAAGCTTACTTGCAGTTCCTAGAGTTTCCAAAAGCAGAATGGGAGGAAGATCTTTCAGTTATCAGGCTCCTCTCTTGTGGAACCAACTTACAGTTTCTGTCCATGAGGCTGACACATTGTCCAGTTTTAAGACTGAGCTTAAGACTTTCCTTTTTGATAAATCCTATAGTTAGGGTTGGTTTGTTGTGCTGCCATAGGCTTAGACTACTGGAGGACAAATTGACCTAATTTTCTTAAATGATTTGCTAAAATTGAATAGATTTCATTTGGTAATATTTCTATCTTAGCGTGATTCTTGACCTGCCATTGTGTATCTGTTCCTTCTTCCTGTTCCTCTCAAACTCAGCCGGTCGAAGCAGATGGCCGCTTGTCCTGAGCCTGGTTCTGCTAAAGGATTCTTCCTCATGAGGGAGTTTTTCCTTTACACTGTCGCCTTCATGCTTGCTCAAGATGAGTCTGCGATGGCGCTAAATTCAAAGCAGTCTGCTCCTCCTCCCCCAGGGTAGGAACGAGCGTACGTACGCGGAGGTACGAGCGTACCCCCGCAGGGCATGTCCGCGCATAGCTAAATTTTTACGACTGCATACATGGTGTTGCACAATAAACTGCCCGGTGACGGACTGTTTTGTATGCAACACCAATGTATTAAATCCCTCTTCTTCATCCCCGATCTGGCCTTTTCTTTTGTTTTTTTGCCAAAAGGCAAACAATCTCTTCCTCCTCCGTTGACGCCATGACTGAAATGGTAAGAAATGAAGGAATTTGTCACGAGCGAATTAAACTCAGGTCCAGAATGGCTGCAGGAGGGTCTGGAGATTTCCTGGTGGGCTGGTCTGATGTGTGGGCTGCAGGGCCAGTGCTCCCTGTTTTAAAAAAATATTTTTTAGAACTTTTTATTAACACCATATAAACGCAGAACACTGCTGCGGCTGGCGCTGCCAGCGCTAATTTTTTTTGGACCTGTCAATCAATCCAGTAGGCGTGTCAGCAAATGACCAATCGGCGACGTCAATTTGTCCCAAAGGTAAACACCCCTTGTCTGTGGAGCTGCTCTGCAGCCGCTCAGGATGTACGCTCGAGTATAAAGTCTTTACACTCTGCGTACAGTATGCGCGTACGTATGTGTGGACTGACATACGCAGGAGTATACTGAGGGCTTTACTTCCCCCCGGTTGCGACATTACATTCTGTTGTCTGCACTGTTCTGTTGGTATAGAACCGCGTGAGTGTGAAGGGGGGTGGGCGTGACAGCGGTAACAAAAACACGTATTTGGCAACAAGTCACGTTATCGCTTGGATTTGAATCAGAACGTTTTGCATCCAATAAAAACAAAGATGTTAACAAATAAACTGGAAAACATTCTGGCAATTAGTGATATTTCCACAGTTGTGGTCTTGACTGGTCTTGAAATAAAATTCAGAGTCCTCAGTGTTCGAGACCGAGACCAGACCGAGACCAAATGCGGTCAAGTTCGAAACAAGACCATCAAAAAGTGGTCTTGAGACCGGTCTCAAGACCAAGACTGGTCTCGAGTACTACAACACATACATGGAGCTAAAGGTTTAGTGTAGTAGAAGCCGAGAGCCATCTCATGCAAATGCACATTGAAAAGTTTGCCACGCAAGGTGGTAGAAAATATACATCCAATCAAGGAACGCTGGCTTCATTTCTAATAACCGAGTCGTCATCAGTAGTTTTTGTACCATCCGAACACTGCTTTGCTCACTTTTTTCCTCATGGCTGAACTTTTTCTTCTCCTCTCTGACAGGCTGTTTGTGACAGGTGCAGTGTGTGAGTGTGTGCGCATGAAAAAGTGTGTGAAAGGACCCCCTCCCTTCGTCCGTCTCTCTCCTGCACACACGGACACACACTCCTGCTGTCCTTTCAAAAAGAACATAGAGGGTACAGAGTGTGTGTGCAGAAACAGCAGGTTGACGGGATAATGCCCGTCATCTGTTGCACCGTATCATTTCTGTGCCGCCATAACCTGCTTTTGTAACAGTCCTCTGTACACAGATACACAAACACGGTTTTGGTGGTGCTCCAGGTTGACGCGCCTGAGGCCTTTTACGACACAAAACGAATACAAGAAGTGAATAAAATACTACGTAAGTGGAAAACAAAAACCGGAAATCCTGATGTAAACGAGCGGGAAAGGTGTCTACATAGACTGTTGTGCAGCTCGGCATTCTCACAATAATCACTGCGGTAAATTCCCTTCTCTCCTGTGAATGACCTAATCCAGATTTGATGGTCATTATATCAGACCTGTTTGGTTATGCTGTAAACATACAGCACATATAATCCTAATCTCTTTAATTCCACTGTAAATGAGACGAGCACTGCTGTCGCACCAAAGCCACCTCTGCTTGTTTGTTTCCTGGCAGAAACTCAAAGCTGACTCCCATTTTGTCACATCTGAAGTATCCGAATAAAAGATTATGGTTTTAAGTTTTAGTCCTTAAAAGAGATAATTTTTTTGTGGGTACGAGTATCAGGTTGAATATGGGTTACTAATCCCAGCAATTGAGCTTTTAATTAATTGCAGAGTTTTGTAATAAGGCTGGGAGGATTAGTGTGTGGACAGGTGGACAGATTTAAACCACAGTGGACCCAACACATGTTGAGACTGAGGCAATGCCATCATCCCGAACAAAAGAGTTGTTTTTTTTTATTATTATTCCATGGATGAGCTCCAAATGCTTCTGTCCAAGCAATAAAAGCTAGCTTTTTTTTTTAGCTGATAATTTGCAGCGAAGTAACATTTTTCATGTTGAACGTTTGTGGTCTAAATAAAAACTGAATCTCCTTAAGAAACCTGGTTAAATATATCAAGGCTAATATTGTTATCTTGCCTGACTCAATCTCAAAATGACGATTTCACTAAATCCTTATTGGTCTGGTAATGTAAACAAGACCAACAACTCAAATTTTCTCTCTAAAGTTACAAAGTTTTGGGTGTCTACCCCTTTTCTAACTGTTCCCAAGTTTGCTGCAGGTTGTTTCCAACCTGTCTCAAGAGCTCTACCGTTGTATTTTCACACCTCCTCTGACAAAAGACATGCCCAGTAGGGATGCACGATATTATCGGAATGGTATCGGTATCGGGCGATATTAGCGTTAAAGTTCAATATCGGATATCTCCCATTCCATCAAAATAAGTCACAGATATAAAAGGCGCTGTTTTTATATGACAACCCAGTGACAAGGGTGCCTGCAGCGGCAGCACAATGTGATGACGTCACGTGAACCTACCCGATCTCACAGCAGAGAGGAAAATTCAAAATGTTGGCGGTATGGAAGTTTTTTTTCGTTGGCGAGGATGTCGGATTCCGAAGATTTTTGGACTAAGTTGGGCCTAGCTACATCGGCCCCAGTCAAATATATTTTTCCAATGTAGCCTTACCCGAGTTACAAGCTGTTCTTTCCAACGTCATTGAGAAGCTAATAGCTGATAGCACTTGGGTGAGTTTTACCACAGACATTTGGAAGTAGTGTTAGCCCTGTTAGCATGATTAGTCTTATGGCACAATGGATAGACAAAAACTTTGAACATAAAAAGGCTGTCCATGCACAAGAGTGCAGAGAATCCCACACTGCAGCTATGAACCAGGAACAAGCCTCCACAAGTGAGACAGCATTGCAGGTGACTAATGCTAATAAATAACATTTAACACTTTTAATAAAAGTTAATGTGCTATGCATATCATATGGCTGTTACAGAATATATGTCACAGCTCTTAGAGCTGTTACACAATTTTTGTAGCAAATAATCCTAGATAAAAGAAATATGTTCTGACAAAGGAAAGTATATAAAATATCAGTATCTGTTATCAGCCAAATAAGTTTTAACATATTGGATAGCGACCAAAAAGCCAATATTGTGCATTCCTAATGCCCATATCTATAAACCATTTTGATGTTAAATATTAATTTAAAAACTGATCAAAACCAGCCAAATGTCATGACAAAGGTGCCATTTAAATCTAATGTGCGGGCTGCCAAGGCAGATATAATGTTGGAAGAATTGGGCAATAAAATAATGCGCATGGCCTAGAATACAGTTTTGCAAAACATGAACATGAATACAAGACATGACTTTTTACAACAGTGCATAAGGTGGTCACATGGCTTACTGGTCACTTGGCTTCAAACAGAATTTAGCAAGACTGCAATGGAAATTACAAATTTTCCCACAATATTAGGTTAAATTTAAGCCACCAACTAATTTCTAACTGTTGCAAGACAGTACCGTAAGAGCTCCAGTACATGAGGTGATCACACTGTTACACTCTAAATGACTGATTACAACATAAATGGATCTCAGCAAATATGAAACTACTTTCCTAATACTTGCGATGTCCCTGAGATGCTCTTTTGCACCTTTACCTTGTACCTTGCAGGCACAAGCATGAATCTTTCAGACTTGAGATTCAGCTATGTCCAGGACGATCACATTAGCACAGTACTGCTACAAGTATCTCCTCTATCCTCAGTTATTTCTTTCACCTTGTCACAATCATGGTCATTGCATAGGCATGAGACCAGTGTGGCTAGACCTATGGTATTTCAAATCCTGAACAGCCAAGTTGCATACTGTGCGCAGGCCTATGCCATGGATACTCTACCACTGTGTTCCATCAAGATATCCAATACACTGCCACCACAATGATAAACCACCATGACCTTGAACTGGAAGTTTGGTGCATGCTCAAAACCATCCTAGACCAGTCATGCTGTATTAAGTATAACAGGTAGACCATTGCATTCTCAATATTGAATGAATATACAGTAGTCCCTCACTTAATGCGGGGGTTACATTCCAGACACCTCCATGATAAGTGAAAATCCATGAAGTATGGACATAATATATATTTAAGTATTGATTTGTATTTTAATGCTTTATAAACCCTTCCCACACTAAATGCTCTAAAAGAGCACAGCGAAAAAGGGCAGAAAGACTGATGCTATGGATACTGAGCCAATTCTGGGGGCCAACTGACCCTTGGGAGCACCGGGACATTTCCCAGTGGCCTGGCCCGCTCAGTGATCACCAAGGGGCTGGACCAAAGGCTCGGTTCGGGTCGCGCTTGATTATTTTAAATAAACAATATATGCCACTCACTGAAGCTCCCTAAGCAGTAGCGACACAACAGGTGGGCGCGTAACCTGTTGTGTGTCTCTGCTCTACTGTGACAGACATCCTCAGAAAGAGAAAGGTGGAGGCAAGGGGTGGGGTCTGTCTTTCCACATCACCAATAGTGTGTCGTGTACAATCTTATTGAAAACCTGCAAAAAAGTGAGTCCATAAAAGTCAAACCGCAAAGTATCGAGGGACTACTGTACCTCTATTCCTGTGCTCTAATGATCTAAAGCAGACTAGCAGAGGCAGCAGTTCCATCTTAAAAAGTTCAATTTAAAATACACGTTGCGTACAAAATCACCAGCCCTGGGCCGTTACCGCCTCGCCATGCGGTCACAATAATGGCGCCGAGCGTCGGTCAATGAACACCTTTCTTCACAACTTGGCCACACCTCCCAGGAGGAGAAGCAACCATCGACAAATGAGACGCCCTATTCTACTCCATGTGACAGCTCTCAGCCAATGAAAACTCGCCATCTTGTGTTCCAAAGTGGTCGATGTGTGGCTGTTGGGATTTGTAGTCATGGGACTAAAAACTACATTTCCTACTGGAAACAGAAATCAGATCTGGCTTGTTTTAATTATAAAGATGCTATAAAAACATAAATACATATAACCACACATTTCAAAGCTAGCTAAGCTAATAAGCTAATATAATATTCTGATAGAAAAATGCATTATTATGATGTAAATGTCCAAAATGACACCCAAATGAAATACTTGTGCACCTTTAGGTTGGTGTCTGAATTGGAAACACACCTACAGTTAAGAGATAAATGTGCAACAATGCAGAAAATACAGTAACTACAAGAGTTTTATGTGTATTAAAAGCTATATTAGCTTTTACCAATAACCAAATATGGAAATCTGAACTATTGTTCCCAAATGTGATCATTGAAAATCATTCATGCAGTAAACTACCACCCTACCACCTTGCACATGTGCATATTGTATTTTCCCAAATGTGTGTATTCTGCTTCTTTTGTTTATTTTTCATTATTTCATGTGTTGTTTTTTTTTCTGTATAATTAGAACATGCTACTGGATGCCTCAAATTTTCCCCCTGGAATTAATAAAGTATTGTTCTAAACATTGTCATACAAGATGCATTTTATTTTCATACAAGTCATCAATTTCTAATAAGAGGTGGATATTTTGACAAACAGTGGTTGTCCCATTTTGGAACACAAGTTGTCATTTACATCCAAATATCAATTAGATTCAAATATAATCAAATATCTTTCAATGAATAAAACATTGTGGGTAACACATTGGGTGAGCTTTTCCTGCTCAGAATGTTTAATGGTTTGAAACCTTGTTTGTAAAAAAAAAAAAAAAAAAAAAAAATCTTGAGCATCACAGAAACTACCTCTTCCTCCCTGGAACACCACCAGCCTCTGTGTTGGTTTTCAGCAGCCACAAATAGTTTCACAGTACATTTAGGATTTGATGTTCTGCTTCTAATACGAAGGCACCGCACAACTGGGCTGCCTGCTTCACACTGGAAAACTACTGTACAGATTTATACAAAGTAAAACCTTTAAAAAAATCCTTTTTTTCCTCTACAACTCAGCTCAACTCATGATTTTTTTTCTAGCTTCTTTTTTTTTTTTTTTTTAGAAGTGCTATGCCTGGACTTTAAAATGCAAAGTCTTGATTTTTTTAAAAACTAAAAAGAAAGCTTGATAAAGTATAAAATGTATTCAGAGAAAACAACAGAAAGTTAAGGAGCTGACAAAAGGCAGCTATAATCCAAGGACTAAATATACAGTAAAAGTGAATTAGACTATAACAAAGTAGGTGAGTTCACCAGTACTCTGATATTTTAAAAAATGCGTATTTTTCATTGCGTTTGCGCCTCATGTCCACACAAACTTCATTTTTAGCTCTTCTTACAACAGAGAACTTCAGACAGCACTGAATGTCCAGGTCTTTAATCCACACCAGTGATAAATTATTTCTTCTTCGTTTCACTTTTCCCACTTCAGGGGTCGCCACAGCGAGTCATCCTCCTCCATCTCACTCTGTCCTCTGCATCCTCTGTCCTCTACCTTCATGTCCTGCATCCATACATCTCCTCTTTGTCTTTTTCCTGGCATCTGCATTTCTAACATCCATCTCCCAATAACAGACAACAACACAGAACCAACAAAGTAACAAAGTTTTGTGTGTCGCTGCCTTGCCATCGTGTCATCCTGCTATCCGTCGTTCAGTTCCCGGCCCCCTTCCAACTTCAGGCTCAGGATCCGGACTGTCATGGTGGCCCTCTCCATGATCCTCCATCTGTCTGCATGGACCAAACTCTATGGAACAGTTGGGCTCCGCGGGCAAACCGTGGATGTTCTGTGTCTGCCGGAGCAGGTTCTGGATGTCAGTCATTGTCCGTTGCTATGGTCGCTATTATCATCATAACGCTAATGGGACCGTATTGCTAACAAGACTACACAGCGTATAGAACCACAATGCTAATAGTACCATGGTGTTAAAATAACCTCACTGCTAACAGAACCAGATTGCTAACAGCATCATGCTGCTAAAAGAATCTCACTGCTAACAGAACTACACTGCTAACAGAACCACTCCGCTAAAAGAACCTCACTGCTAACAGAACCACACTGCTAACAGAACCACTATGCTAAAAGAACCACTCTGTTAACAGAAACACTCTGCTAAAAGAATCACTCTGCTAACAGAAACACACTGCTAACAGAAACACTCTGCTACAAGAACCACTCTGCTAACAGAACCACACTGCTAACAGAACCACTCTGCTAACAGAACCACTCCGCTAAAAGAACCACTCCGTTAAAAGAATCTCACTGCTAACAAAACCACACTGCTAACAGAACCACTCTGCTAAAAGAACCACTCTGTTAACAGAAACACTCTGCTAAAAGAAACACTCTGTTAACAGAAACACTCTGCTAAAAGAACCACTCTGCTAACAGAACCACTTCGCTAAAAGAACCTCACTGCTAACAGAACCACACTGCTAACAGAACCACTCTGCTAACAGAACCACTCCGCTAAAAGAACCTCACTGCTAACAGAACCACTCTGCTAAAAGAACCACTCTGTTAACATAAACACTCTGCTAAAAAAATCACTGTTAACAGAAACACTCTGCTAAAAGAACCACTCTGCTAACAGAACCACACTGCTAACAGAACCACTCTGCTAAAAAACCACACTGCTAACAGAACCAAACTGCTAACAGAACCACACTGCTAACAGAACCACACTGCTAACAAAACCACACTGCTAACAGAAACACACTGCTAACAGAACCAGATTGCTAACGGTAGTATGTATTTCTTTTTCACTTTTGGCGCCTCGTTTTTGTATTTTTGTTGTGTGCACTGGTATTTCTTGTTGTTTGTTTGGCAAGTCGAGACGGGGTTCTTCTTGTCCTGGGCATTTTGTTGCATTGTTGACCTTGTGCTGACCTGCATATGACAAATAAACCTAAACCTTAGCCAAGAATCCACATCAAGCTAATGGAAACGATAATTCAACAATATTAAGAGCACTGTTTTTTAACTGTACATCCTCTGCAACAAGTTTTGAGCCTCTCAACTTTTGTCACCTTTCTAGGGGTAAATTAAGGGGGAAGAGGAGGAGCGTTTGTGGATTGTTCGGGTTGTTGGGGTTCGTCTTTACAGAATCGTCTATCAATAGGTGCAGCCAGTGTCAGTAGTCCTTCTCATCAAACCGTGGCCTGACAAAGAGGCGGCGGCGCATGGGAAAGGGGCAGCAAGGTGAAACTAATGCCATGGATGTTTGATTCATCAGGGCCTCATTGTTGGCAGCCACGGCTGATTGTGAAGGTGCAGTCAAGCAAAAGGGGTGCGGAGTAATCAGTCGGATTTATGGTGCCGACGGCCTCGGGAGAGGAAGAAAAAAAACAGGCAGACCGAAGCTGTTTGCAGCGAAGCAGGTCGAAAACACACCTCATATTTAAACAAAGTTGGGAGATTGAAGCCATTCATGCTCCACAAACATCTGGGATAATTACATCAAAAAATATGTTAATGGTCTCAGTCACACCTGAAAAGTCAGTTTAAAATTTTAACCTATTTATTCTACTGAAGCAAAAACACTCATATCTATAAATCTTAGATTATACGATAGATTATAGATAATCTATCGTGTAATCTTTTAATGGTGAACATTATATAGAGGGCATCTAAAAAGGGTGGGATTACCTCATGACCAGACAAAATCCATTACAGAGTGCTGTGACCAGAGTTTACAACTATAAGGTCAAATTCATGCATTTGGCCATTACTGATATAAATTTGGTATATACAGATAATGTGCGTTTAAGTATTTCATAATGAAATATTCAGTGTTAAAAAATAGCAAAACAGTAGAAGAAACTACCTAAAAAAAAAAAAGATAAACCCATGCTACAATGCTAAAATTAGCAAAATGGTAGCTAAAAGCCAAAATTAGCATACAAGAACGAAAAAGAGCAGGTTTGCTGAAGCATATTTTGAAGACAGCAATGTTTTTGAAGGAATGGAGGACATCTTAATGTCCAACAAAGTTCAGTCAGGTCATCTGGACGGTTTCTTTTTTATGTTCAGACGTTTCGTCTTTCATCCAAAGGACTTCATCAGTACAAGGAGCCACAACAAACTGAGTCCCAAAACAATAAAATCCATGCTCAAGAATCCAGGTATACAATCCAACATTTTTCAGTCAGGTCATCTGGACAATTTCTTTTTTTTGTGCTGAAATGTTTCGCCTTCGATCCGGAAGGCTTCATCAGTCAAGAAAACACACAACACAAAACTGATTCTTTCCCCAGCAGCTTACTCCAAAGTGGAACAAACCAGTTATGTTGGTGCTAAGATGGTCTCTTTGTCACGCCCCCTCCTTCATTGCTGGCCCTTGTCCCAAAACGTTTTGTCTTTCATCCAAAGGACTTCATCAGTACAAGGAGCCACAACAAATTCAGTCCCAAAACGTTTCGTCTTTCATCCAAAGGATTTAATCAGTACAAGGAGCCACAACAAACTGAGTCGCAAAAACAGCACACCCACATAGTGGACCAAACAGTTTGCGGTTGATTGTTTCTGGGGATCGCTCTCTCCTCCGTCGACTCCTCTGAGGCAGCCATAGCCAAAGTGGTTCAAAACATTAAAATTCATGCTCAATAATCCCGGTAAAAAATCCAACAATGTTAAGTCAGGTCATCTGAATGATTTATTTTTTTGATAATATGTTTCATCCTTCATCCAAAGGACTTCATCAGTCCGAGGAGCCACAACAAACCGAGTCCCACAAACAGCACACTCGCATAGTGCACCAACCAGTTTGTGGTTGATTGTTTCTGGGGCCCGCCCTCTCCCCCGTTTACTCCCCTGAGGCAGCCATAGCCAAAGTGGTTCAAAACATCAAAGTTCATACTCAATAATCCAGGGAAAACTCCAACAAATTTAAGTCAGGTCATCAGGACGGTATCGTTTTTTGTTGTTGGGATGTTTCATGCTTCATCCAAAGGACTTCATCAGTTTCTTTTTTTTGGATGAAGCACAAAATGTCTCAACAACAAAAAAAAATAAACCATCCAGATGACCTGACTGAACTTTGTTGTAATTTCTACCTGGATTATTAAGCATGAACGCTGAAGACACCTTAGCGTGTTTCTCTCCAGAATAAAAAAAAAAAAAAGGGTTAAATATTTTGTAAAGTGTAAAAGCTACAAAAAACAAAAAGCCATAGCACGCTATTCTGAACTGAGCTTAACAGTCTAATGGTCAAAATAGTATGTGGAGATAACGCATGAAAGCAAATACAAAACAGTTAAATGATGCTGCGACTCGGCATTCACACAATAAGATCTCATATCCTACCAGGTTACTTTTAAAAATACTTGTAATGTAAAAAAAAAAAAAGGATGATTTTACTCTTCTACTTGCCCTGTTTTCCCTCATCCACTCTCTTTTTGTATTGTTCTTCCCCATAGCCTCCTCCTTGATCCACCTTCCTCCGTCCACCTCTCTGATTGGTCCACGCCGAGGGAAGACAGATGTAGGGCAAACAGCGGCTAAGCTGCTGTGCTCTTAAGCCTAATGTGGAAGTTTTATACGCAGAGGTAAAGCAGGGAGGAGGATGGAGTTTGAACTGATTAGGATTATTCCTGCTTTTAATACAGCTGTCCCTTCAGCTTAAGGTAAACCAAATGTTGCCATCGGAGATTAGTGTACCTTTGCCGGTTATTAGCGACCCCCCCCTTCCCCATGCTCCGTTCACACACAAACACGTCAGAAACGTCTCTAAAGCCGCTCTCGCTGGCATTAATTTTAGAGAGGCGGGAAGGACAAGAGGAGTGGGGGGGGGAGAATAAGTGATGCAACTTGATCTTCGTCTGCACCTGTTGGGAAATTGTTTGTGTTGGATGGAAGAGCGTGTGTGTGTGTGTGTGTGTGTGTGTGTTCTTGGTCTTGTGCCCTCGCAGGAATCACTGTAAGTCGTGAAATTATTAGATTCCCACACAAGAACATGTCTTCGGGGTGGGGTCACAGGATAAAGTTACAGAAGTATGCTTATCGCCCGCCACACAAAAGCCAAAGGCAGGCAATGAGAATTTTGCCAGTGTCCGTGTTGGTCTGTTAGCAAAATATCTCAAGAATAATTGACCGGACAGATGACCTGACTGAAAATCGTTGGATTTTACACCTGGATTATTGAGCATGGGCTTTGATGTTTTAAACCAGTTTGACATGACTGTCAACAAGGGAGAGGGTGGGCACCGGAGGAGAGGGCGTGCTCCAGAGACCATCTTAGCACCGACATAAGTGTTTTTCTCTACTTTGGAGCAAACTGTTGGGGAAGAGTCAGTTTTGTTTGAGGTTTCCTCAGACTGATGAAGCCTTCCGGATGGAGGGCGAAACGTCTCAGCACACACAAAAAAGTAATCGTCCAGATGACCTGACTGAACATTGGTGAATAATTGACCGGATTTTCATAAAACTCTCGATGTACATCTACAACTGATTTAAGATATAAAGTCACCCTCATTCAAGATGGCTGGCACAGCTAATAAATCTATCAAAGTGAGTGATACTATCAATAACAGCATTGTAAGACGGTGACCTTACAATGCTGTTATTGCTAGTATCACTCAGCTCTCTGTGAATAGCAAGCGGCCATCAGGGCACTAACGATCAGTCGTTAGGCTGATGGTCCTTTAACATGTGAACAGCTAGTTCTGGACGTCAACAACAAACTGGTTGATCCATTATGAGAAGGTTAAGTTTATAAGTCTGAGTTTAGTGCAATTCCTCAGACTGACCAAGTCTTTTACATAAAAGACAAAATGTTTCAACAAGTTTTATTTTTTTTTCATCCATCCAGAGGACCTGACTCAACTTTGTTCAGATATTTCTACCTGGATTATTGAGCATCAGGATAAAGTTAATAGAACTTTGCAAACACATAACTGGTTGTAATGCATCAAATTTGACAGACACTGAACTAAAGTCGTTACAAGCTGAGGTTCTGGCTTGAACGGAAGTGGAAAAAATATGCATCGCTTCCAGAAATGTGTGACATTTAATAGGGATGCATGACATTATCGGCATGGTATCGGTATCGGACGATATTAGCGTTGGCCATTCCATCAAAATAACTCACCAATAGAAAAGGCGCTGTTTTTGTATGACAACCCAGTGACAAGCATACCTGCAGCGCAAGCACAACGTGATGACGTCACGCGAGCCTACCTGATCTGATCACGGCGGAGAGGAAAATTCAAAATATCGCCGTGTGGAAGTTTTTTCATTGAAGATGTTGGATTCTGAAGATTTTTGGACTACGGTGAGCCTCGCTACATCGTCCTTAATCTGAGATATTTTTCCACCGTAGCCTTACCCGAGTTACAAGCCGTCATTTCTGACGTCATTGAGACGCTAGTAGTCGATAGCACTTGGGTGAGTTTTACCACAAAAATTTGGACAACATGTTAGCCCCGTTAGCATGATTAGTCTTACGGCACAATGGATAGACAAAAACTTTGAACTTAAAAAGGAGTGCAAAGGATCCCACACTGCAGCTAGGAACCTGGAACAAGCCTCCACAAGTGAGACAGCATCGCAGGTGACTAATGCTAATAAATAACATTTAACACTTTTCATTTAATATACGTTATAGTGTTATGCATCACATGGCTGTTACTGAATATGTCAGCAGCTCTTACAGCTGTTACATAATTTTTGTAGCAAATAAGCCTAAATAAGAAGGCTATGTTCTGAATAAGGAATGTATATAAAATATCGGTATCAGTATCGGTTATTGGACAAATAAGTTTTAACATATCAGCATTTTGGATATTGGCTGAAAATCCAATGTCATGCATCCCTAGCATTTTAATTCAGATTTCTTTGTTGTGTTTCGCGTAAAGTCAAACTGAGCAAGAATAAAAGACAAAACCTCTGCTTCAGATGTTTTATTGTCAAATTTAAAGTTCCTAAAGAAGGGCAGCAAAACCCAAAGAACTCCTCATGAGGCGATGTGTGATTTCATGTCTGTCTACCTGTGCATCTGTTCCAGCTCATCTGTCAACAGGTTCTCAGCCAAAACAGCCAGCTGGCGTAAAACCTCCGTATCCCAAGGAGAACAAAACACACACACTGTCTCCCATTTGGCATCTCGTGTCAAATATTATGTCACCCACTGTGAGCTGCGGCCGTTAACGCAAACACCAGTAAGTGAATACAACACATTTGGCTCAGGGGGTCTTAGTCAAAATCCCTCTCGAAAAAAATTATACAGATTTGTTCCAAGAACCACAGCAGAGCTGGGGCTTTGACTTGGGAGTCCTGGATGGTGGAGGTTCCCAGGAGCACAGCAACACAGAAAATCATAAATTGGGTTGCAATCAATCTGCCGATGCTGAGAGTTTATACTAACACGTAGATGCTGTAAATAACCCCACTGTCCAAACAAGCCATGCACATTATGAGTTAAAAGCTAGACTCCATTAAAGACATCCTACAATGGTTCAGTAGTTTGTGGAAATGTGAGAGGTCCACACTGTCAGGTAACTGGACCAGCTGTTGATCTGGTGTTTTTCACAGGAATAATGCGTTTAGTCTTTGATGTTTGCTGGCCTGCAAGTTCAAGAAGCTCGGAATCAGTTTTTTCTGATGTTTGACGGGATGCAACTTTTAGTATAAATCTTGCAAATATGCAGCCAAGTTTGAGGAAGGATGGACAGAACCAGGATCTAAAAACCTAAGACCTTGGTTCCTTGTTATTCCTTCGGGTTGTAAGGTTAGAGTCAATATGGGGTTGAGGACTTACGTGCAGAACTTATTGGTTGCAGGTAGTTTGAAAACAGTAAACAACTCTTCAGTACAACACTCATAAAAGCAGGAAAAATAGAGTAATAAACAACAGGAGGGACCTAATAAAACAAGCGGTAGACTGATAGTGAAGGGTTTGAATAGTAAATGTTTGTCGTTTTCGAGAAGAGTGTTTTTCGGGACTGGAATTGAACTGGAATGCAAGTGAACCTTAAAGCTTTTGGTGCATGGTATTCAAGTAGGTAGGTGTTACACTGTGTAGAAGACCAGAGTGATGGATCCTAGCAAGTAGAGGGAGCAATTTTATCCACTACCAGGGGCACTGGCAGAGCCAGGGGGTGGCCAGTGGTGGGCTTGGCCCCCATAGATTAATCTTTGGCCTCCCTATTGGCCACCACAATCAAGTTCAAGTTAACTTTATTGTCATTTCCACCACATGTGGTATATGAGATGGAACAAAATTATGCACACAGGGTCCCAGTTTCACCCCAACATAGCAAAATATTAAGTATAAAAAGAAATAGTAAATAAGGATCAAGATATACGCTAAACTAATGCCAAACGGTACGCTAAAAGATCAAAGATATACGCCAAACACCAATAATGTAAAACAATGTGATGTAACAACAGCAGCCCAAACATGAGCCTTTGGTGAGCAGATGGGTATGAATGAATACAGCAGCATGAGAGGATCAGCAGCATGAGATAATCAGCAGCATTAGATAATCAACAGTATGAGATCAGCAGCATGGATAATCAGCAGCACAGATAAGTAAGATGAGGAACCCATTGTTTTAAAATATAAAAACTAGAAATCATAGTATCCTCAAATGATCAGGATGGCCAGTTTACATATATACGGTGGTGGCCATCTTGTATTTTGATTTGTTAACTTAATTTTCATCAGTGATCTTTTTTTACACCTAGATGCACCTCAAACCAAAATGGAAATCGGTACCCCACTTATTTCTCAAGTTATCATGATAACAGAGACGTATGGACAGATGGACTTTCTAATTCCCCTTCTTGGCTCTATGACGGAGGGCAATTATCTGACAAAGAGTAACGAGCCAGGTTGATTATATGCTGAGGAAAATGACGACAGATAAACAATAAAAAGTAATTAGCTAACAGAAACCCGGTGTGACTGAGCAAATGAACACAATAAATATGTGACTATCCTCTATGAAAGATAGATGATTATGTCCCATGATTCCTTGCAGCCACATCTTCATGTAAATATATATGAGGCCAAGAATATGAGCAGCGTTTGTTCCGTTTTCCCAAGTCTTTACAAGTTTCTCTGAATGAATTTGCAACATTTTAAATCAAGTCAAAAAAGAGATTATGTGGTGAAAACTGAGTACAGATCAAGAATAAACAAAATGATTGTGTTGACGAAGGGAAACATCTAAAATATGCAGGTCAGTATTCCTTGAGACCTATGGGTAGGACAATCCTGGTATAGACCACTCAGGTAAAGATAACATGAGGAAATATCTTAACGTATGTTCCCGTAATCACTTGTTGTCATGAAATCTTGGTGATTGCGATCTAAGTAAATAAGTACGTAAGTGCTATGTGTTGTCATCATTGTATGTTCCCATACAATTGCAAAATTAGTTCTATTTCACTGTGGGCTTGCCTTTCAAGCCACGCCCTCTTGGGTACTCCCCTGGACGCAGCGTGCCAGCACTGAAAAATTGTAGTCCACGCCCACTTACTGTGTGGGCCCCACCCTAGACCGCATAAACAGCGTGCGAGTCTGTGGCTCAGCTTCCCCTTTTCTTCAGTTAGCGAAGCAACACATGGAAAACTAGCAAGAAGATGTTCGCGGATGGGATGTGTCTGCAGCTCCGAACGACTCAGCCTGCACATCTGCACCAGAGAAAAACATGCAGGTACGCTCTCGTTTTTTCTTCTGGAGCTAGGCAGGTCTTGGATGTTTCTGCCTTCCAACTAAGAGTTAGTGAGCACCCCCCCCCCCCCCCCCCCCCCTCGGTTAGAGGGCTGGAGACAGGGCTGCTGCTGACAGGTTGTTTTTTCCACCCAG
>NC_056520.1:15309141-15321047 GCF_014905685.2 Nematolebias whitei
TGGGCGTGGGTTTTCTCCCCGCTCCATAGGAGGTGGTGCCGCCCCCCCCCCCCCCCCCCCCCCTCGATTAGAGGGCGGGAGACAGGGCTGCTGCTGACAGGTTGTTTTTTCCACCCAGCGTTTTCAGTACATGCCTATGTGTTCAGTCCGACATTCAGGAGTGGCTAACACTAGACCTAGCTGTGCCAGAACCATTAGCCCTGGCTAGACTTGGCGGGACATGTTGCTCGGGGAGCAACTGGGGATTTGATGTCTTGCTCAGAGACACCACAATATATGGGGATGGCTGGGGGGTCGAACCTGGGACTTTCCAGTCCCAAGTCGGCTGCCCTACCTCTACCCCAGCACATCTAATTCAGAATCTGTTTTGGGTTCTTTACTTTGGAAGTTTTTCAGGCATGCCATATTGTGAGGAGGCCCCTAGAGTGAACAATGAACTCACTGAAGGGATTGCATTTCTCATTTACCCTGGGACCACCTCAGAGTCCTCCTGAAAGAACTGGAAATGGTTCCCGAGAAGGAAGAACATGTCAAATACTCTAACAATGTGTTGCTAGATCAGTAGACCATGCCTTCTTTTGTGCGTTAAGACCTTTCAGAATCAAGTAACTAAACAATGAAAACTTTAAACCTTAAGCTTAAATTGTATATTTAATCTGTATGTTGCATCTGTGATATGACAAATGTAAATTAATTATAGTATATACACACCCAGTATGTAATATATGGCATTAGAACACTTTAGCTAAAGATGAAATAATAATAACCTCTTTAAGCACTGATAAAGAGTAAGTTATTTTTTAAATACCAAGTGACCTAGTTCTCACACGTGTGCTGTAGCTGTCACAGAATCAACCCGAGCAAGCTACTTTTAACCAAAAGGGAGGAGAAATCCTTTGCCTGCAGCGTTTGAAGTGAACATGTGAAGATTTCCTCCCAAACGAGATATCCTCTGACAAGTGAAGCGACATCAAAAAGTGCTCAATTAAAACAAATGATGGCAATTTTCCATGGACAGTAGGTGTGTCTTAACCCTCTGGCTGACAAAATGCTTTATAGGCTTTGAGCTTTAAATATATTACCTTACATCGTGAACTCCTGCTGAAATAAATGAACAACATTAGTTCCCAGGAATGTCCGTATGCTTTGATTAAAAAATCTTTAAGACTTTTGGATTTGGAAGAAAAAGAAACACTACCATTAGTATCAAAACAATCAAGTTCTTTAATGCCTTGATTCATTGTTAATTTGCTTCTCTTTTGTGGACACAATTTCACATGTTGCTCAATTATTTACAGTAATACTACTGTAATAGCCCTCAGAAAGTGAGATCTGGTTGTCAATTAAACATTGTCTCAGTGCGCTGGTACAGTTTACTCAGATTTAAATGAGATACTGTACATGGATTTTGAGGAAATACCACCTGATTTTATGTAAATAATAGCTAGAGCAAAATTTGTCAGGAGGCATACACAGAAAATGGCTAAATTTCAAAGCAATTTTTTTTTGTTTGTCGTTCCTAAAAATATACTAGTGAAGACAACACCTTTTCTAGAAATGTCCTTATCCACATCAAAACTCCACAAAACAAAATGCTGCAGTAACTATGCCAGACCTGTTTGTGGTGCTGTAATGCTGAAACAAAAATACTCTAACAACAGGATGCAAAGCATGTACTTAAAGCTTACATGTTGGGTGCAAAATGAAAACACAATCAAAAGAATAGGACACCCCAGATCGTAGGTTGTGATAAGAAGCAGGGCTATGACATCACTGCTTTCAGGCTCCAGCTCGTCATGCCCGCCGTCTCCATGATCCTCCATCTGCATGCATGGACCAAACTCTATGGAACAGTTGGGTTCCAGGGGGAACTATGAATGTTCTGTGTCTGCCGGACCTGGTTCTTGGGGGCAATCATTGGCTGTTGTCACGGTTGTTACTATTACCATGCTACTAATGGGATCACACTGCTAACAGGACCATGCTGCTAGCAGAACCACATTGCATTGCCATGCTGCTGACGGGACTGCACTGCTAACAGAACCACACTGCTTGTAGTACCATGCTGCAGACAAGACCATGCTGCTAACAGGACCACATTGCTAACAGGACCATGCTGCAGACAAGACCATGCTGCTAACAGAACCACATTGTTAAAAGGACCATGCTGCTAACAGTACCACAATGCTAACTATACCATACTGCAGACAAGACCATGCTGCTAACAGGACCACATTGCTAACAGTACCATGCTGCTAACAGGACCATGAGCAAAATGAGCAGCCCATCGATTTTTGGCATAACACAGGCCCACATTTCCGAGTTGTCAGCGGTGACGCACAACAGATGCGACGTATACGGCGACGCCGCATATTTATGGATTTTTCCACTTTTTTAGACATATTTGGACAGACGCGACTTATACGGCGGTGCGACGGGTACGGCGGAAAATACGGTACTTGGCTTTAGAGAAGAAAATAAAGAATATTTTTATTTCAGGTAACTTTCAAAAAATTTTCAGTAATCTTTTAGTTCGTATTGAATTTAACATGCGAAAAAATGAGAGCATTCCACAACAGCAAACGGCACAGGTAAAGCTGAAATGTCAAAGAAATTCGTCAAGCCTGCTACAAGACTTTTCCTAAAGGCATCTCTTGGCAGCCAACTTAAAGCAACGCTGTCACACCAAGTGAGACATCACTAAATAAATAAAGGTAGAAGACCGTGAGCTGGAGCAGAAGCGGTGACGCTTCACTGACGAACTGAATCATAAAGTAGTGAGCACTCATTCAGAGGAAGCCATCAGAGGTGATAACACTGTTCATCTCTGCCTCCCTAACATGGGAGAAGACGGTTCATTGGCTAATGCTCGGTGATTATACAATTCGCACAGACACACTGATTTATGCACTACAAGAAGGTCGGAGGGCAGCAGAAGAGCGAAATCATCGCACACACTGACCCGCACAAATGGATGATTAGCTCCACAATAACACCGTATAGACTGAAGAAGAACAAGCTGCTCCATTAACAAGGTTGGGTGAAGATGTATCAAAACTTCTGCTGGTGTCAGAGCTGCGAACAAGAACAAAATAAATGACCTGCTCAATGAAAAGTTTTGGAAAATCCTGCAAGAACCTCAGTTATTAACCTATAGACTGGCCGTGTTGGAAATTTGGACTCAGCTTTTGTTTCTCTACACACTTGTTTACCTTCTAATAGGGGAATCTGACCCAAGTCAAATGCAGTTCCAGTTGAGCTGAACGGGAGCCAAAGCACGATGGCTACGGGCAGGTCAGTGGGTTAATCACACTTGACTTGGAGCTCATTGCGATTGTCTGGACCACTTTAGACGTTAAGCACGGACCTTTCAGAGGAAATCCCATTAACCTGGCAAAAAAGACCATTTAAACCCAATGAGTGGAGAAGTGATTAGGTTCAATCTGAGATTCCTGCTAAGTAGTGCATGATGCTCAGCAAGGGCGAGCACCGAAAACACAAGAGAAGTCAGCGCCTGAGCCTCGCTCAGGCCTGAAAGTAATGCACACCAGTCCAAGAGGATGATTTAATCTTCTCGGTAGTTCTCTTTTCTCAGAAAATCCTGATACGTACAAAACCTCAGAAGCTCATCAGCATCAGTGTACTTATAAAGGAAATGTTTTAAATATGAGGTGAATAAACATATTGGTTAGACAAAAGCAAGTGTTTGTATGATTATGTTATATGTCATATGCAGGTTAACACAAGGTCAACAATGCAATGAAATGTTCCAGATGAGAAGAACTGATTTGAATCGCTAAGTAAAAAACAAGAAATACTAAAGCATGCAATAAGGGTACAAAATAAAGTACAAAAAGTGTAATAGAAATGTAATATTTGCAAGGTCCAAAAGAAATATTGTAAATGGCAACATCATAGAACATAACGGTGCAAGTAGGATGAATTAGTATAATTAAGTATTTCATAGGTAAACCAAAAAATTCCAAGCACAATAATCAGGTATACAATCCAACAATTTTCAGTCAGGTCATCTGGACATTTTTTTTTTTTTTCCTGAAACGTTTCACCTTTCATCCGGAAGTTTTCATCAGTCAAGGAAACACACAACACAAAACTGATTCTTCCCTCAAACAGCTTACTCCAAAGTGGAATAAACCAGTTATGTTGGTGCTAAGATGGTGCGTTTGGCATGCCCCCTTCTCAGTTGCCGGCCCTCTTCCTTGTCGACGGTCATACCTATTTCATAGGTAGTAACATTAGCTTAAATGCACAATATATAATGCACATATAAACTACACAGGTTGTGAGACAGGTTATTGCACAGGTAGTGAGTAACATTGAGATTGAATTATGATGGTAAGGTAGTGACATAAATGATACAGCCACATAGTGCAGCAGCAATAAACATATTAGGTGTCACAGATGTGGCTTAGCGCAATGTTACCACCAATTGTTCAGTATTATTGTCAAAAGTTTAGTAATCTGACAGCTTGTGGGTAATAACTGTCTTTGAGTCTTTTTGTGCACGATGGCAGACTCCTGCATCTTCTGTCTGAGGATAGTAGACGGAAAAGTCCTTGTGCTGGGTGGGTGTGGTCCTTAATGACGCTGCGTGCTTTATGCATACATTGGCTGTGGTAGATGTCCTGGATGGTGTGGAGACTGTTACCAGTGATGTCCTCTGCTGTTTGCACCACCCACTGTAGTGCTTTTCGGCTCTGACTGGTGCAGTTCCCATACCACCCTGTGATGCAGATGGTGCACCTATAAAATTAGTGAGGATGCTGGTGTTTGTACTTAACTTCTTTAGTCTTCTTAGGAAGTAGAGCCTTTGTCTGGCTTTCTTGACCACAGTGTCTGTATGTCAAGTACAGGACAGATCTTCAGTAATGTGAACGCTGAGGAACTTGAAGCTGCTGACCTGTTCCACCTCAGCATTGTTTATGTAGATGGTGGAGTGCTGACCTCCACACTGTCTCCTAAGTCCACTATCATTTCCTTGTTTTGCTCACATTCAGAGAGGTTATTTTCCTGACAACAGCTGTTCAGTGATTTAATCTCATCTCTGTAGGCACTCATTGTTGTTGTTGGTGATGAGGCCCATGATGGTGGTGTCATCAGCAAACTTAAGGATGACCTTTGAGCTGTACCTGGCAGTACAGTCATGAGTGAATAGAGAGTAGAAGAGTGGACTGAGGACACAGCCCTGAGGTGTACCAATGCTGAGGGTTGGTATGGAAGAGAGGTGACAGCCGATTCTCACTGCCTGTGGTCTGTTGGTGAGGAAGTCCAGTATCCAGCAGCAGATGGATTTCTCCAGGCCCAGTGTGGTGAGCTTGGAGACCAATTTGGAGGGGATTATGGTGTCGAATGCTGAGCTGTAGTCAGTGAAGAGCATTCTCACATACATGTTGCAACACCAGCGGCTCTACTCCAAGTCTCTCCCGCATAATTTAACATTTCACCCTATCTCTAAGGGTGCATTCACACCAGCCCTGTTTAGTCCGCTTTAATCGAACTCTAGCTCGTTTTCCTAGAAAGTCCGATTCGTTTAGGGGAGATGTGAACGCGCCATCGAACTCTGTCATGGAACAAAAAGGCGAACTCTGGCCCGGGCTAAAACCTAGGTCTCGGTCCGGTAGAAGAGAACTCCAGCGCGGTTCGAGTGCAGTGTGAATGTAAACAGACCGGACCCCGCTCCACAGGGTAAACAAACACACATTTCTCTGACCTTATATTGAGCCGTCAGCTGCCTTGTGTGGAAAAACAATATTCCCCATGGTCTTCTGTCTCATCTTCTGCTCATGCTAAGTCCATTTTTGAAAAATGACAAAATATAACTCCTAAAAAACTGCTAAAACTTGATGCCACTTCGTTTTTATTTTTATTTACAGAAGAAGAAGACGTGTCTCCAGAGATTTTTGTGTCATTTCTTTCAGTAGTTCTTGGTGTAGCGCCCCCACAGGCGAGCGGGGGAATAGGTTGGTTCAACAGGTTGACTCGACTGCACAGTGCAGTGTGAATGCAAACTCACCAGCTCAAATGTAACAAAAGCTCATGAATATTGGTCCTGAACCGAACCGAGTCTACCAGACTATAAGATGTGAAAACAACCTAAGGGAGAGTCCAGCTACCCTGTAAAGAAAACTCATTTTACTTTTTGCGAGTGTAGTTGTTTGCCATTTTTAGTATTTTTTAGAATGACCCTGTGTTTTCACGTTGTAGCTATCATGGCACTGCCCCTGCAGATGGTGCCATCCCAACTACTTTGTTTTTTAATTAAAAAACACCACAGAGCGCCTGTGGTCGAACCCGCACTACCTGTGGTTGAACCCCAGGGATAGGCTGTGGGAAACTTTATCTTAGTTCAAAGTAACCACTGAGCTAGCTAGTACTTTTAAAAAAATAATAATAATTGGGATGGCACCATTGGCACTTGCCTGATGCATCCTGATGCATTGCAGCACGCTCATGATACTCGTGCATCTTCCACCGCACCCTCATGTTTTTTTTTATTGTGTTTTTTTTTTATTTTGGGGGCTTGTCCGGGATAAAAGTAAACAGTTCCGCGTGATGAAGGAAACCTGTGGTATTTTTATTCTTACTGATTAAGACAAAGTTGCACTTCAGTATGTCAAGTTCAGTGGAGACCCACAGCAGCTGGATGGATTTTAATGAAACCCTTAGAAAGTAATCATTAGATGTACCTCTACATCTGCTTTAATTGTGTATTTAATCCAAGATTTAAAATGGCTGCTACAGTGTACTAACCTTTACAAACACATAAACAGTTTTAATTCAGTCAGTTTTAAAGACATTGAGCTAAAATTTGATGTGGCAGAGTCATAAACAACATGTACATGGTTTAGAGTTCTGATCTAATCTGCTTGGTAAGAAGAATTAGTTATAATTTCTTGTATGAACCCCCAAGTCAGACAAAGTACATGATCACTGCTATCCATACAGTTTCAGACCAATTAGCAGACTGTAAGCAACCCTCTCTTGTACATAATCAAAGTGATGAGGGGAAAGAATGAAGGTCGGTGAGCTTGTGAGGCTCTGACAGCCTCGACAGTTGGGATGGGTGGGTGCCAAGTTGCTGCTAAATATACACTGGGGTCAGTTCCTCGGCTTTGTCAGAGCCGAGCCTCAGGTTTTCTGATAAAACAGGCTTTCTGCTCACTGAAGTCAAGTGACAGTTGTGACAGGAGAGAGGTCGCGGGTTGGGGACCTCGGTGAATGTGCGTGTTTGAGGATCTGACCTGTCGGAAGTTGATAGGCACCCGGCAGCGGAGCGGGCGGGAGTTGTCACAGAGGCCCCCGCAGACATCCAAAAGCCAAAAGGACTGAGGCTGTCCTGTTCTTTCCTGCCTGCAATTTGTATTTTTTTTGTGTGTGTGAACGTGAATGATAAGACTACACTATAAGAAATAGCCACTTGTGTTTGTTATTCCACTCACAGTTGAACTTTAACATATATTTTTAGACCATGTCAAAGCTAACCAGCATTACTTGAAGCAATGCATAACGCCTACTACCTTGCATGTCAAACTTTTAAGCGAAGATTGTCCGATGTTCTCAGCTACTACAACACTACCGTATTTTCTGGACTATAAGGTGCACTTAAAATCCTTTAATTTTCTCAAAAATTGACAGCAAATCTTATAATCCAGTGCAACTTATGTGTTAATTCTGGTTGTGCGTACTGACCTCGAACCGATTTTATGTGGTTATTGTGAGTGTAAAAAAGTTAAATCTGGTCCTCTGGACATAAAAAAAAAAAAAAAACCAAAGTAAAACAACAAAAAAATGTAGAAATGTTTCGTCTTTCATCCGAAAGACTTCTTCAGTCTGAGGAGCTGTATTCAGCTCAGTCTTATAAACAGCACCTTCTCAGAGTGGATCAACCAGTCAGCCAACACGTGAAAAAGAGGAACCCAGACCCAGACCAGTGGTAATTCCATATGTTGAGGGAGTATCAGAGAAACTGAGATGTTTATTTTCTAAACACAATGTCCCAGTGGCTTTTAAACCCCAAAATACATTACGGCAAAGACTAGTTCAACCCCAAGATCCAGTTTCCCGGCACAAACAGAGTAATATTGTGTATGCTGTTCAGTATCAGGAGGGTGATCAGTCTTACATCGGGGAAACTAAACAACCACTGGCCAAAAGGATGGCCCAGCACAGAAGAGCAACAACATCAGGCCAGGACTCTGCGGTCTACACTCATCTCCAGGCCAGCGGTCACTCTTTCAGGGATGAAGATGTTCACATCCTGGACAGAGAGGAACGATGGTTTGAGAGTAAAGGAGGCCATCTTTGTGAAAAGAAATCGTCCATCATTAAACAGGGGTGGAGGCCTTCGGGTTCAACTGTCCCCCTCTTACAATGCTGTGATTGCTAGTATCACTCAGCCCTCTGTGAATAGTAAACAGCCATCAGTGTGCTAATGATCCATTGTTAGGCTGATGGTCCTTCTTGACCATGTGAGCAGCTGGTTTTGGTTGTCAGCAGCAAACTGGTTGATCCACTCTGAGAAGGTGCTATTTAAGAGACTGAGCTGAAAACAGCACCCTAGAATGAGGAAGTCTTTCGGATGGAAGACGAAACGTTTCTACATTTTTTTGCTTTGTTTTGTTTTTTGTTTATTTGAATGTCCAGAGTACCAGATTTAACTTTTTTGGGTTCAAAATCATGCTTTTTTAGGTTGCCTTCAGACCCAGGACTCTTTTAAAAAAAGAGATCTGTGATCTCAATGGGATTTGCTTTGTTAACAAAAAAGGTCAATCAGTCAATACATACAAAGTTGTAACTGAGAAAATAAAAGAGTTATAGAGTTTTAGTTGCTTGCTAAAATTGATTAGTTTCAATAAAGTGTGTCCATTGGTACAGGAGATATTTTTGCTAACACTCAAGAGTCGAGTCTAATAAATTACATTACCGGTAAATAAAAGGTCCCTCTTGTAAATGAGTCTTCGAGGCAAATAAAGGTCTACCGTATTTTTTGGACTATAAGGCGCACTTAAAATCCTATAATTTTCTCGAAAATTGACAGTGCGCCTTATGTATTTGACTATGACTTACAGTATCTGACTGTTTTGTTTCGCTTAATGCGCCGTATAGTCTGAAAATGACGGTAATCAAAAAAAGTTTTTGTCAGCTATCAATCAGTGTTAGGGTTGACTTTGAGCAACCAGAACACCAAATTATAGCTCATAAGTTGTCAAATTGACCGAGTTATGACAATTTCTGTGTTTGCAAAGTTCGATTTGATGTGACGACCATCTTAAATCGACCAAAATTATGGTTTGTATTTGTCAACTAATAGGATGTTCTGACTAGGGATGGGGCCGATCCGATCCAGTATCCGTATCGGGCTCCGATACCAGCATAATTTACGTATCGGATTTTCCAATCCAACCTGCCAATATTTCCAATCCATGATGCATGTCTGTGGTTGCGCTGCAAGTTGGCTTCAAACTATGGAATGGATTTCCTGAACGGAGGCGTGTCTCATGAGCCCAGAGTAATAAGACCCGGCTCACATTCAGGAAATCCATTTCATAGTTTGCAGCCAGCTACAACGTGAGGACTGAGTTAGCAGCACTGTGGCTAACAACTTTTCATCGAAACATGTCTGCTGTGTGGAAGTATTTTACACTAGAATCACCACAAAACAAGACAGCAATGTGCAATGTCTGCAGAGCCATAGCACCACATTAAACCGCGGTAAAGTTAGTTTTACGATGGACATTCGAGCTCCAGGGCTTCAGCGGTCTGTTATTTTCATTCAGTCCAGAAAAGGCAGTCTGATTTCGGTCAACCACGCTCAGTCTGACCTGCTCAGTCTGTCCGTGTCGGATGAGGGGCAGACTGAGCGCGGCTGACCGAAATCAGACTGCTTGCTTCGGATTGAACAAGAAGAAGACATCGCTGAAGCCCCGGAGCTCAAATGTTTACAGAGAAGTTTCTAAACTTCATCTTAATTAATGACCAACCACTATCAGTTGTAGAAAATGAAGGATTTCACAGCTTGATACTTGCAGCCAAGATATAGTTTACCCTCCAGGAGATATTTATCAGTACAACAATAGACAATTATATATATAAACAAAACAAAAACAGCTACATTATAAAGTTATGTAAATAACTAAAAACAGTAACATGTCTGTTGGTTTATGCCATGAACTTAGCAGATGTTTAAAGCCATTTAACATTTTATTTTATTTTATTCATTTATTCATTCATTTAAAAGAAACAAAACAAATTCATCAAAAAGAAAACATTGAATGAAAAAGTGCAGAAAGAAGAAATATCATATATCTGCCCCTTATTTAAAAAATATAAAATAACTTTAAACAACCACTTAAATCAATCACTTTAATATCCACTTTAAAGCTAGGAATAAAAAGAAACATGTTTTGTGTTAGCAGAATCTAATTCTAACTTTAAAACTTATCCAACATTAATAAAACTTAACTCAAGTTGCCTTTTTGAACATGCATGCATAGATTTGTACAAATTGTACTTGACAGGAAATTATAACAGCCTCATATAAAATCAATAATGATGATGATATCGGAACTGGATCGGTATCGGCAGATATTTACATTTAGGTAACGGGATCGGATCGGAAGTTTTAAAAAAAGCGGATCGTGCATCCCTAGTTCTGACTAGGATTTTTTTTTTTTAATCACCGTTTATCAAAACTAAAAAAAAAAAATCCATCATTATTTATTTGAGAACAATGGCCGTACAGATTATATCGCTTTGTTGACACTTTTTACAGTGTGAATCTGTGTGTATGCATTTTCCTATGAGTGTGTGTGTCATTGATGAACTCAGCACATTGTTGAATGGGTCTGTTTTGGCAGCTTAGACAGTGAGGCCGAACCTGTGGGTCAGAGATAAACGCCCCTCGCTGCTCTGAGGCGTTAAGAGGACGTCCCATCAGAGACGGAGAGAAAGCAGAGGACGACTGCTCACTGAGGGAGGGACGGGAGTGGACACACAAGTTGTCCACTCCCGTCCCTCGAGTCTCAGAGCTGGATGGATCGACGAATAATCATAAAGATAAACTGATCTATTATTTTTTATGTCCAGGTTTTTTTACTTTAATATTTTCTTATAGTGTTTGTTTTAATAAAACTGGATATAATGTAAAACCTACACTACTATAACTAGCTAATAAGCTCTAAACAGGGTATTTGTGTTCAGTTGCCACTCCTGTGGTCATTAACGATGAAGCTGTTGAGGGGGTGCATCAGTCTAAATATCTGGGAACTGTTCTCAATGACAAACTGACCTTTAACCCCCATGTGAACGCACTTTTTAAGAAGGCCCAGCAGAGAAAGTATTTTTATCAGAAGCTCTGTGGTTTTAATGTTGATTCTACTTTTAGGAGAATATTTTATTCATGATTTTTGAGTCTCTTTTAACTTGTGCATTCATCTGTTGGTTTCCAGGGGTGTCAAACCCACTTACAAACAGGGGCCAAAATTAAAACCTTTTTCAAACTAAGGGCTGGTTTCAGAATCTACATTAACTCAAGTTAGATACCCAACATCTTTTCTTGGCTGCAGGTTCCTCAACAAGAGTTTGATTGGTCTCATTTGATGTTCTCTGTTGCACTTTTGACATCATAATTAAAGATTACTGAAAAAAATTCAAGTTATGAAAGTGTTTTACATTTAAAATAACATCTTGGGGGCCAGATGAGATGTCAACGAGGGCCACATTTGGCCCCTGGGCCTTTAGTTTGACACATATAGTTTAGACTTTTGACTGCAAAACTGCTGGCATAGCCCTACAGAACCTCACTGACCTACACAAGACTATATATATATATATATATATATATATATATATATATATATATATATATATATATATATATATATATA
>NC_056520.1:15321057-15337918 GCF_014905685.2 Nematolebias whitei
ATATATATATATATATATATATATATATATATATATATATATATATAGTATATATATTTATAGATAGATACATAAAATACATAAATAGATAGATAGATACACTATAGATACATAGATAGATGACACAGACAGACATATAGATTAGATAGAAGATATTTTAAACCCTCCCCATACTCTTGCAATATTCTAAACAATATTTCTAAAATCTAAATCATATGTGTCAAACTCAAGGCCCAGGGGCCAAATGTGGCCCTCATTGACATCTTATCTGGCCCTCAAGATGATATGTGAAATGTAAAATACTTCTATCACTTGAACTTTTTCAGTAATCTTTGATTATGATGTCAAAAGCACAACAGAGAACATCAAACCAATCAAACTCTTGAGGAACCTGTGACCAAGAACAGATGTTGGGCATCTGATTTGAGTTAATGTAGCTTTTGAAATTGGCCCTTGGTTTGAAAAAGGTTTTAATTTTGGCCCCCTTTTGCAAGCGAGTTTGACACCCCTGCTCTAAATGATCTAAAAGAGCACAGCATGTCATGATTTCAGCTCTCTGCTTCCACTGCTCTCTGCCAGCTCTCTCCGTCACGCCCACTTCTTCGCTGCAGAGCGGAGATATGACATGCGGCAGGAGGAAGCTTCTCCTGCAGTGTGGGCTTCACACAGGTGCAGCAGGTGCTAAATAATTTAAAATAATTCATTTTAAATAAAAATGCCACGCCAATTGTGCACCTCATACATCAATCAGCCAACTGTGCATCATGTCCAATGTTACTTTGAAAAACCGAGATAGAGCGAATCTGCGAAAAACGAACCATGAAGTAGCGAGTGACTACTGTATTAGCAAATAATAAGGAAAAACCACATTGAAAATATTTATTTTATATAGAAAAAAATCTAAAGATTTTTATGTAACATTTTACATGCTAAATTTTTAGGCCTTCTCTGAAGGCATTGAAGGCCCTGGTGAAAAATATTTGCAACAGAGTTTCCAATACGTTTCAAACACATTGCGGTGGAGTTGCAGAGGCTCGCAGTCGTAGCATGGTATACATTTTGAACGTGCTTAATTTACCAACTAGTCTCCAACAGTCACAATAAGGTGAGATACTGGCTTAACCGACTGAAAACACAAACACACAAAACACAGAGGGTTAAAAAGGTTTGAGTCAAACAACTGAATGACTCGAGGTTTAAAGTGAGCCACGTGTGTGTCTGAAACCTCCAAACTGCAAGTTCAAATATTCGTTTCTTTACAGACAAATACACAAGATTCAGATCTGTTGGAGGGAAAGAGGCAATTAAAGTCTTGTTTACTTTGAAAAGTCATCATTTTGATCTTTTCGCCTCAATCAGGGATCACTTTATGACTCACCAAAAGGTTGTCGGCCAACAGCACGTTGAATATGACTGAACATGAACCTGTGATGCGGTCACCAGGAAGCCGCCTAATCACCGCGAGGAAGCGATAAGGTTGCTGCTTGATGGTTGCAGCAGGAAACCGGGCGGAGGTGACCGCTGCATTTAAACACGCAAACCTGCCAAGATTTTATCTGCTCCTCTTAAGATCACACACAAAAAAAAAACCTTGGAGAATCACTGACAAGAAGCACGGGCATGCACTTCGGAAGGAAGTGTGAGGATCATACAAGCAAAGGACAAAGCTTATTTCTTCAAACTGTAAAATTACCGGCAAGGACTTAGCTTTAAAATAACTGAGCTCAGCAAACACTAAAAACAGTTTTAGAAGCCTTTTTTTTTCCCTCTTTCCTGCTGAAACATCACAAACACAGAAGCACAAGGTTGCTGCTTTGCTGACATTTTGTCTCTCTTCAACTGATAAAAGACAAACCAATTACCTGGATCTCCTGATGCATGCTCAATATCTACCTGGATCATTAAACTTGCTGCAACAGCAGATTTCCAGCCAACCTGTTGACAGTGAATAAAAGGGTTTTGAATAAAGCAAATCAACTGGTTTGTTGAAGAGAGACATGTGAGAGTTCAGCCTACTGCAGCCTCCGATTTCAAAGATGGCGCCTAATTACCAACACCTGTGACCCATTCTCCTGATGAGGACCCAGGAGTACTTAAGGCTGCAGATGAACTCAACTCTCTGCTGGAGCATTAAAATGCCAAACAGTACTTGTGCTTCTGGCCATATTGTGACATACTGAGACAGTACTTAACTTACCTTGTGCTCTTTGCCTTACTGTCCTCCTGCCCGAGCTCCTTGTAGATCCTGACCTCCCGTGACCAAGCCATTACCCTGCCGGACTGCCTCCACCAGCTCATTGCCCTCCAGTCACCTGTCTGTCTCGCCGGAGTCTCCTGCTTCTGGAGCCTTCTTCCCTGCTCGGTCCAGCCCTGCCTTCTGTAAGAAAAGGAAAAGACACATTCAGATCTTCATTGTTGATGAGGACCTACATGAACACTCTCCTTGCTTCCCTAATATTCCCAAGACCTTCTTTATTATTGCACATTCCTTATCACTGTAAATAAAGCACTGTTAACCTTTTATGTCTTGGGAGTCCTGTCTCCAGCCGCTTTGAATGTTATTAGCCCATTAAATGGCTGTTATCAGTTGTTATCATCCCCATAGGTTGCGTTCAGTCTGTACCTCCTAGTAGGTTTAAAGGTACGTTCTTATCATTGATAATATGCAGCTTAGACGGTGTGTAAAAACAGAAGCTTTTTTTTGTTAGCTTTATTTAACCTTTTTCCTAAACATAACCTTACACATGACAAAGAGCACTGACCCTAAACTTAACCTCCTGACCCTTGAGCCTTAACCTAACCCCGACCCTAAACCTAACCCCCTGACCCTTGAGCCTTAACCTAAACCTGACCCTAAACCTAACCCCCTGACCCTTGAGCCTTAACGTAACCCTGACCCTAAACCTAACCCCCTGACCCTTGAGCCTTAACCTAACCCCCAACCCTTGAGCCTTAACCTAACCCTGACCCTAAACCTAACCCCCTGACCCTTGAGCCTTAACCTAACCCTGACCCTAAACCTAACCCCCAACCCTCAAGCCTTAACCTAACCCTGACCCTAAACCTAATCCCCTGACCCTTGATCCTTAACCTAACCCTGACCCTAAACCTTACCCCCTGACCCTTAAGCCTTAACCTAACCTTGACCCTAAACCTAACCTCCTGACCATTGAGCCTTAACCTAACCCAGACCATAAACTTAACCCCATGACCTATGGCATATTATCAGTGATAAGAGTGTACCTTTAAACCTACTAGGCGGTACAGGAGAAACCATCTGAAGTCAACCTATGGGGATGACAACAACTAATAACGGACCATGTAATGGGGGATAACATTGGAAGCAGGTGCTGTCTCGCATTCTGCGGATATACTCTGGGTTCCCTGAGATCAGTACAAGATGCGCAGACAGGTGGCAAAGGTGAAAAGTTCACAACTGACCCATCCAGTTACTTTATTTATCGTCCGGCTGCATGTTTTCCTGATTACTGCTGAGTGGTGGATGTTACTGTTCAGTGAGAACACAGACTGAAACACTGCAGTGCTCCGTCTGACAGATCACTGATAGGAAATTCACAAAGAAAAGCAGTTTTGTCCAAACAATACAGAGACGAAGTCTGTTCTGTGAAATCTGGGTCCCACTTACAAAACTGTGAAAACAAAGTGATGCTTGTTTTATTTCTACCTGATCAGATTGTTCAGTTTGGTTGCAACTTTTTATTTTGTGAAGTTTTTTTCAACCTAAATTGTCTTGAAATTATCAAATTTATTCCCCTTTAAGCTCACAAAGAAACTCAAACCATGTGTGGACAAAAAAAAAAAAAACATTAATTTTTGGCTGATGTTAAAACCAAAACAGAAAATCATGTTCATGCTCAATAACCCAGGTAGAAAACCCAACGAAGTTCATGTCAGGTCACCTGGATGGTTTCATTCTTTTCTTTTTTTGTTGTTGAGACGTTTCGTCCTGCATCCAAAAAAAATTAATCAGTCCAAGGAGCCACAACAAACTCAGTGCCACAAAAGGCACACTCACATAGTGGACCAACCAGTACCCCCCCCCCCCCCCCCCCGGTCGACTCCACTCAAGCTGATGAAGCAGATTGATTAAGTCCTTTGAATGAAAGATGAAACATCTAAAAATAATAATTAAAAAAAAGGAAAAAGAAAAGAAACTGTCCAAATAACCTGACTGAACATTGTTGGATTTTTACCTGGATTATTAAGCATGAACTTTGATGGTTTGAACCACTTCGGCCATGGCTGCCTCTGACGAGTCGACGGGGGAGAGGGTGGGCCCCAGAAACCATCTTATCACCAACAAACTGGTTGGTCCACTATGTGGGTTTGTTGCTTGTGGGAGTCAGTTTGTTGCGACTCCTCAGACTGATGAAGTCCTTTGGATGAAGGATGAAACATCTCAACAAAAAAAGAAACCGTACAGATGACCTGACTGAACTTTGTTGGATCTTTGAAACCTCATTTCTCACCTCACTAACATCCTGGTTTTCTTGTTTTATTATATAACACCATGTAAAATAAAAGGAAATCTAAAGTATTGGACACAAACTTTAAGTAAAAACTAGTTAGTAGTTTAAAGTGATCATTGTATCAAACAAACACACCACTGGTAAAGGACACAAAGAATCGGTGTTGCAAAGATTTACAAGATTAGAGTATAACCCCTCTGAGATATAGACACATAGCATAGCACACCTGCGCAGCAAATCTTCCTTCTGCAAATAACGTTGCTGCTGTGTGCAGCAAATAAAGAAGCACAAACATGTTTGCAGGAATAATCTGACTGCCACGGAGGCTTCATTACACCTTTCATCTCCACGTAACAGAGAGTGAATTTGGCTTTCCATCACGAGGACAACACAAACGAACGAGGCGAGCATACAGCGAGGGTTTGATCCTTCCCGCTGAGAGAGGCAGCATCCGAGCAGTTAGCTAAATGAATTGAATCAGTGGGATTAACGGCACCTGTAAAGACCTGTCAGGTAGATTTACAGGCTGCGCTGATAAGCCAGCGGCGAGGGATAAATACGCCTGGTGTCCCGTCGACTGCCAGCCGGTAAAAGAATACCGTGCACCCCTCCCACTTGGTCTCTCCGGGCCTCTCTTTCGTTTCCCCCAGAGCTGCAGACACCTCCACCTTTGATAAGGTAATAACATCAATCTTGACTCAGGCTGCAGAGGTGAAAGCTGACGACAGGATGGTGGAGACATGCTTTCAGCGGGATGAATGCAGACGAACACAGACGGACTGTGTGTGTTGATGCCTGTTTGGATATCAAACATGAACACGGCCTCTGCTGTCAGGGTATCAGGGAAATGTCAGCTTCTCTGAAGCAGGGAAACTTGTTTGTGGCATGCAGCTTTTCATCTTTTGGGTAAATCAGGGATTTTTTATTTTTTATATAGTTTTGTTGCAGAGTAAAATTTTCCATCACCGACAATTATTTGATCATTTTATTTAGCTACGACTACCAAAAAAATAAATAAAAAAAAGCTGTTGCATTTTTACAATAAATTAACTCACATGTTCCGTTTATTATATTATATGTAATATATATTACTGTGATGGACTGATACCTGTCCAGGGTGTCCCTCGCCTCTCGCACAGTGATGCTAGACATGAGCACCATGACCCAAAAAGGAAGAAGCAGGTAAAGATAATGGATGGATGGATGGATGGATAATATAAATTAAAATTTAATTTCAAGAAAAACAATTTTATTGAAATTAGAGGCAAGGGCATCTTTAAACCAACATTGAAAACCTTATATCTACAGTGAATTGTTTTATCGCCTACAAAAAGAAAAAAATAAAGAATAAAAAAAGGTTTAAAATTCATGCTCAATAATGTAAATAAAAAAATCCACCAAAGTCAAGTCCTCTGGACAGTTTCTTTATTTTGTTGAAACATTCCGTCCATCATCCAAAGGACTTCATCAGTCCGAGGAGTAGAGTTGCACTCGGGTCCAAATAATCCAACACGGCCCCAGCCCGCAGCCATCATCTCCGAACCCCACCAGCCATCATCTCCGAACCCCACCCGACCCGAAAAAGTAACAGTAATTACAGGTCAGAACACGAACAAATTCCAGACATTTTTAATTAAGCTTTGAATGCGTATAGCACTGACTGTTATTAACAATTGGCAGATGCATGGCTGAGTAAAAGGGGCAGAAGATCAGAGCTGAGGAGCCATCAAAGCGCATTAAATGCATCCCCGCTTCTGCCTGCATTGGACCCTGCTCTGATATGTCAGAAATTTTGTAATCTCACCTGTTTGGGTCGTCTGACACGTGTCCGCTGAATGCAGCAGCTGAATGAACATCCATCTGGGCTGATGGATGGCTAGCAGTAGTCCATCTGAAGCTTAACTGAACATTTTACCTCTTTCAACCGGCCAGTAAGCACCGTGTGTGGCTGGTGATTGTATGGAAAGCCATGTTGGCATATAATTGGATCGTTGGCCGCAAGTGTCTCTGATACAATAAAGAAAACCAACACAGACCCGGACCACACATTAAGCACATTTTTATGGCCTAGCCTGATCCGAATCCGGGTCGGGCGAGGCCGGGCGGGGCTGGGCTCCGTGTTTCGGTTTGAAATGACAGGTCTACCGAGGAACCTCAACAAACTGAGTCCCACAAGCAGCACCTTCACATAGTGGGACAACCAGTTTGATGGTGATAAGATGGTTTCTGGAGTCTGCCCTCTCCCCTGTTGACGCTTGCGAGGCAGCCATGGCCAAAGTGGTTCAAAACGTCAAAGTTCATGCTCAATAAGCCAGGTAAAAACATACAACAAAGTTAAGTCAGGTCATCTGGACGATTTATTTTTTGTTGTTGAATCGTTTCATCCATCATCCAAAGGACTTTTCCTGATTGCTCTCGATGAGGATGAATGCTTTCCTCTTCTTCCCCTGCCTTTCTCCTGCTTAGCTCATTGTCTTGTGAGTTCTATCGGAGCCTCGCACTACATATCCTCTGAATTGTAAATTAAGGATCTGGTCAGCTGGTCTCTTAACGGAATAGATAAAATCTTCACATCGAGAAGACAGGCCAAAGGTGAACCCTCATGTCCTGAAGGGACACTAGCAGCTGGATACACTATGGATTCCTGGGGCCAGTGGAAGATGTGTCTGTCTGTATTGTCCATTGAGGACGTAGAAGACGCGTACATAATTGGATTTATGATAACGAGATTTCTATTTTATGGTGTTGGCAGGTATCTGACATATCAACAAATTCAGAAGACGACGGCAGAGGTTCTGGCAATTGTAAAGCTGCCTGCCTTGTATGAATGAATGTACCGAGCAGTAAGCTCTCAGACTCAGATGCTGCATGACCTGAGCCATAAGCTGGATGGGATTTCTGAGAATCGCAGGCCACTTGCAGCTCCTGGGACTCACTGGCGAGAAGGAATCGACCTTGGAGAAGGCTACAACCTCGGTCCGGCGATGTGACCACAAAAGTTGGCTGTTTGAAATCGCCAGTGAGATAGACCAGCAGAACTATGAAGGCAGACATGGAAATTCAACCAGAGGCTGCCTGACCCAAGATAACTTATCTGAATTTGTCTTCCCCACTTGGCCTTGAATTGACCAACTCTCTCAAACTTCTGGTTGTTTATGTGAACAAGGAGCTTCTCCCCCCTCCCCACCCATCGCTCTCCTCTCGAGGACATCTGTGGATCTGTGTCAGAGTTGAACTGGCTGATAGACGCTGTGCAATCTTAATCAGGACTATGGAATTTTCTGGCAGTGTCCACGGACAACTCACTGCCCTCGTCGGCCTCCTCATGCATGTAGGTATTATGATGTCATCAGTATGTTGCTGTTTATGTGCTGAGGTGTTTCTTTTGCAACTTTCACACTGTGTCCCGTCTAGGGCACAGTGCGAGATTAGAATTTTTTTTTACACCCCTCCCTCATGTTTCTTTTTCCTTATCTGAAAAAAAGGGCTGCACCTCTCGAGGCTGGCGGCTTCAGTCACCTCCGTCTCCCCATGTTGTTTGTTATGTTTCTCTTGGACGGGCTGTACTGAAATGTAATTTTGCTGCGCTTCGGTTCAATGACAAGAAAGACGATTCTGACTTCATCAGTCCAAGCAGCCACAACAAACTCAGTTTCAAACATTTCAACAAAAAGAAACCATCCAGAGGACCTGACTGAGCTTTTTTGGGTCTAAATTATGTGGTTTTTACTTAACAGCATCTTCCGTCAACATGTAACTTCCTATTGACAATCAAACATTTAGCATTTATTGTTCATGCCTTGTTTTCTATTTTTGATATGCAGGTATTTGTATGGCATGGTTTCACGTGCAGGCCTGGAATAGTTCAAATACAGTTTTGGGTCGTTTTCTGGATTTCCATGTTGAAAAAAATCATTCTAGAAATGGTGCTGTGTTTGAAAGGATAGTTTAAGGAATGACAAACAAAAAGATCGTTTTGAATAAAAAGCTGTTTTATGTGGACAAGGCTGAAGCATAGAAATACACATTTTAGTTGTTTCGAAAGCTTAATTAGTTTTTTGAAAATAGTGATTATTTTAATATTTTACAAAAACTTTAAGTTATATTTTGGGATAGAAAGGACAATGAGCATTCTTAAGAATCATATCACATGCTATACACAGCAAACAAATGCATGAAAGAAAAATTGGCAATAATTTTATGTCAGATTTAAAAAAAAAAAAAAGCAGAATAAAAAAACCAGCTGAATGGTAGCTAAAAAAATAAACAGAAAGAAGCTTAAATTACCTAAAGGAAGTGTAGTAAGCACAATTGTGCCCAGTTAGGCTTAAAGAAGCAAAAATGAGCACAAAAAGTGGAAATCGTCTGAAAAAAGCAAACATTTTCAAAAAAACAGCTGAACAGTAGCAAAAAAAAAAAAAAAAAAATATCAGAAAGAAGCTTAACTTACCAAAAGTAAGTGTAGTGAGAACAATTGTACCCAGCAGAATTTAGCACCAAAAAGTTGAAATTATTTTTAAAAAGCAGAAATTTGATAAAACAACTGAATAGTAGCTAAAAATGCAGAAAACTGCTTAAATTACCAAAAGGAAGTGGGGAGAGCACAATTGTGCCCAGTTAGGCTTAAAGAAGCAGAAATGAGAACAAAAAAAGTGGAAGATATCTGAAAAAAGCTAAAAGTAGCAACAAAAAAAACCCCAGGTGAAAAGTAGCTAAAGAAGCAGAAAGAAGCGTAAATTACCAGAAGCAAGTGGAGAGAGCACATTTTTGCTGAAGTAGGTTGAAAAAAGTTTAATTGAGAGCAAAAAAAAAAAAACAATTAGCTGAAAACGCTGATTGCAAAAATAGCACCAAATTGTGGGACAAGTTAGATGCTGAAAAACGTACGGAATAGGGATAGTAGCAATAACTAGAAAGTTCCTGGAGAAACTTTGACGGGGACTGCCAGGTTGCTGCCAATTTAAATAGCTGATTTGACAGTACTATGTGTTGGGGTTTGCTCTCAGCTACCACTATACCAAAGTTGAGATGAATAGCTCTATAAATGGCTGAGTTATCGTAATTTTTTCTTTTTAGCTAAGGCAATCATCTTGGATTTAGGATTTGGATACAGTATAGGTGACGTTCTCAGCTATAACCTCACCAAATTTCAACTCTGTATGTGTAAAAATGGCTGAGCCATTTAAAAGTAGCATTGGTGGCCGTCTTGGATATTTGATTTTCATACAGCATTTGATAGGAAATATTCTCAGCTATCATCACACTAAGTTTCGGCTCAATATCACTAAAATTGGCCAATTTATAGTATTTTTCCTTTTTGGCTTTGGCAGCCATCTTGGATTTTTCATTTTCAGTCAGTCTATTAGGGTCATTCTCAGCTACCAATACGCCAAATTTCAGCTCAATATCTCTAAAAATGGCAGAGTTATCATATTTTTCTATTTTAGCTAAGACGGCCATCTTGGATATTTCATTTGCATTAGGAATGTTTAACAACTCACTCCCAGCTACAACCGTATTTAATTTCAGCTCAATATTTCAAAGAATGACAGAATTATAGTCAATTTTGTGTTTGCTGAGATAGCTGTGGCAGCCATCTTGAATCAAAATGGCTACAGACGTTAATCAGTTCTAGACATTTATCTGATGATTACTTTCTTCGAGTTTCAAACAAATCCAACAGTGAGTTTCTGTTTTCTTCAGGGACCTCTACACTCTTAAGTCATGTGACTTGAAAGCAGCAGTTAGTGAGGAGTGTTCTCCCATTCATTTCCTATGGGGGAAATATGGCGTCTTTGTTAACAAAATACGTCACCATGGTAACTCCGATTGCCAATAAAAGTCATAGCCCCCTTTTCGAGATTGAGCCAGTTGTTATGATATAACTTTTGTTGGGGTACACGTTGCGGTTCGGGCCGCATTAACGGTGACGGAAGAGAAATAAATAAAGAAACACTTATTAGGCATAGAATAATAGGCGCCTATTAACAGGAAAACAACTGTGTGAATGCTTAATAAACATTCATAAAATAATGTAATAAAGCCACTAAAGGTGTTTTAAATTTTCATCGCTGAACACCAGGTCTGTTTGGACACAGCTCCTTCTCTGAGTCACTGTTAGGTCGTGTAAACCAGACGAGCATCAGAGAAACTTTCTCCTCCCAACTCATCGGCCTTTCCTCACCTTTTAATGATTGCCTGCCTTTTGATTCAATATAAATATATATATATATATATATATATTATCCATATAAAGTACTAAAAGTTGTAAGAAGGTTAAAAAACAACAACTGAGTTGTGTACGGAGAATGTCTCCATAGATCGGCCCTGAACAAACAGGAAAGTATCTGATTTTTCAGAGCTGATGAAGTGCCTCCTGTTTGCGAGCACATGTGGGGGTGGGCCGGCCTCCCAAAGCTAACATCAAACCGTCAACTCCTCTCACAGCTGGACCTGTTCTTGTGTGGCCCACCTCGGCGCTCTTACCTACCAGAACATATTTCTTTGCAACAACTCAAGAGACACGACTCGTTGAAAACTTATTGAGGTCGGTTTATGCATCAGCTCACCTCTGAGCCGAGTTTAATTGGAAACATCAGGTCGCTACATTTACGAGGCGACTGTTAAAAAGCCCTCCTGGCTGCGGCTGGATGCAGCGTGTCTGCAGGCTGGAGCCCTTCATGGTGGGCAGAAACTGGATTGGACGTGAGATTTAAGTTTGTCGCGCGGTCAAGAACTGTGACGAGACGTGCTACGCTCCTCCAGAACGACCTGAGACGCAGGCCAGTGTCGGCATGTAGGACAAGTCCCTGGTGGACATGCTCTCATGGTGAGGTAATCCATGAGGTCACCGCTGTGAGCTGCAGGTGGAGACGGGACTGGGGACCAGAACGAGCACGAGGCCGAATGCTTTTCTATTGTCGTGCACGTGTTTGCTCTCAAAGTGAAGTACGCTTTCTGAGACGTTTTTCTTGTCAGGATTTCCGTGTTTCGGAAAGCTGACCCGGGGCGTCTTTTTCCGGTTGGTTAAATCCCAGGTCTCCGCTGCTGGCCAAGACCTGATGATTTCTGTTTCCTTGGGATTTTAACGTGAAGGTTATGTCTCATACACTTCTGAATTATGTTCCCTTTATTGAGAAAGACAAGGATTTAGTCCATCTAAAAATGTAACTTTAGAATAAAATTAGAATTAAAAAAAGACAATCGGGGAAGAAAGTGTCAACAAAATTAGGTTGTTTCTCCAACTGCAACTCCATCAAATGTGCCATGTTTGATTATTAATCAATTAAATTATTGCACCTATAGATTTGGCCAAGTGGTTCCCATTTCTAACTTTCATGTTCTTTTCTCAGCAAAAAATGGAGTTCCATCCATTAATCCACCACGTGGATACTTCAACTACCAGAAGCCAAGATATTCTTTACGATTACCAAGTATTAGCAAGTTTTAATTTGTATTGAGGTTTACATTAAACACAGAAGTAGAGCAATGTTGAGTAATAATTACCCAACGAAGGTCAATCAAGTCATCTGGACAGTTTCTTTTTTGTCGAGATGCTACGTCCTTCATGCTATCCAAGTAGAAAATCCTGATGAAGTCCTTTGGATGAAGGACGAAACGTCTCAACAAGGTCAATCAGGTCATCTGGACAGTTTCTTTTTTTGTGAAACAATTCAACAGAAAAAAAAAAAAAACCCTGTCCAGATGACCTGACTGAACTTTGAGACGTTTCATCCATCAACCAAAGGACTTCATCAGGATTTTTTACCTGGCTTATTGAGCATGAACTTTGATGTTTTGAACCATTTTGGTTATGGCTGCCTCAGAAGAGTTGACAGGGGAGAGGGTGAACTCCAGAAACCATCATATCACCAGCAAACTGGTTGGTTCACTATGTGTGTTTGCTGCCTGTGATACTCATTGTTGTGGCTCCTCGGACTGATGAAGTCCTTGGGATGAAGGATGAAACGTTTAAAAAAATAATCCAGATGACCTGACTGAACTGAAGTGTAATGCTGCCATTTTAAAAATGTCATAAAAACCATTTTTTAAACCCACAACTCTCTATCTTCCATTACACTGTTCCTCTGACAGAAACGTGATATTTCTGTCAGTGGTGCCTCAGGCTGCAGAGGAGGTGCTACAGCCAACTGATGCTGTGGAAATTGCAAATGCCCTGAGAAGTCAATGTAAATAAACATTTATTGCAAAACTGACAGTGGTGTAAATTTGTATATACCGTATATACCGCAGCAAAATGAAGCTGATTTAACAGTTACTCCAAGCAAGCTGGACGAAAGTTACATGCTATGGCAAGCCGATTGTGTCATTAATAGCCACTTTTAAATATTAAATGATGCAACGGCATGCCATACTACTCAAGTGCCATCTAGTGGCTGAAAATGTTAGTGTTCTCTATTTTCAGTCAGAATGAATGAAAACGGTCATATCTCAGTCAAAATTGGTTTATAAATATGTGGAAAAAAATCAATGCCTGTCTGTGTTGGACTCAACAAGTACATAAAGAGGATGTATTAAATACTTTATGAGCTACAGTATGTTAGCTCACAGTTTTTGATAGCACCAAGTACTGAAATAGAAATATGGTGAAATGGTCACTTCTGGCACTGGGCACGTTGAGTGTCTGCCATCTTTCAAAGTGCTACACCTATTATTTTGTAATATTAACTAGTCAAAAGCACACACTAACTGCTTGTACATGCTGCATGCTGTGTCATTCATAAAAAAAAAGTATAGAAATGGCCCATTTCTAATTTCATAACATAAAATCAAACATATTGTAAAAACAGGGAATAAGTGAATGCTGCAATGAGCCTCCCATCAAGTCCTGTCAAGCATGTACTAATCTCCCTGTACCATCCAAGCACAGTTTACATACTTAATATTTCTACCAAAAGATCTGCTAGCCATGTTTGTAATTAATTTAACTTAAAATATTAACTTCAACTTATATAATGTAATTTTTATCCTTATTTGGAATGCACTTCAGTATTTAGACATGGATAACTGGGCTTTTGTTTTGATTACACTAATTCACTATTATTTAGTGAATATTTTACCTATAAAGTACATGAAACACAGATGTTTTGATTTATGAACATTTTCTTTCTGAAAGCGTAAACTGTCATACAAAATTGGACACGGCAGACAAAAATAAACACAAAAAAATCAAATTTTTAATTTTTTATAAGCTAATCGCTCTTCCTTGAATCACCACCTTATTGTGGTGGAGGAGTTTGTGCACCTGAATGAGCCCAGGAGATATGTCCCTCCTGGTAGGGTCTCCCAAGGCAGATTGGTTCAAGGTGACAGACCCGACAAAGAGTGATTCAGAAGACCTATATGGACAACACAAATGAAGGAACTCAGTGTCTCTTTCCTGGATGTGGGTTACAGGGGCCCCACGCTGCAGCCATGCCTGGGGTAGTAGTTCGTCGGCGGGCACCTGGTGACCAGGTCTCTACCCATGCCTTTCTGTGAACCCATCATCTACAGGAGGGGCAATGCAAGTTGGTTACATGATGCCATGGGCAGTGGTCAAAGGTGGGGACCTTGGCGTTCTGACCCTAGCTTACCAAAGCTGGCTCTTGGGACATGGAACATAACCTCTTTGGTGGGGAAGGAACCTGAGCTTGTGCGTGAGGTACCAATTAAATATAGTTGGGCTCACCTCAATGCACAGCATGGGCTCTGTAACCAATCTTCTTGAGAGGGGATGGACTTTATTCCACTCTGGAGTTGCCCATAGTGAGATGTGCCGAGCTGGTGTGGGTCTACTTTTGGCCCCTCGACTTGATGCCTGTTTGTAGGCGTTTTCCCCGTTAGATGAGAGGGTGGCTTCCCTGTGCATTCATGGGGGGGGGGGGGGGGGGGGGGGGGGGGGGGGAGTCCGGTACAGGGGAGATGGGCTCTGACTGTTATTTGTGCATATGTGCCGAACAGCAGTTCAGAGTATCTGGCCTTCTTGGGGTAGTGACCAAAAAAATTAGATTGCGGATACAGGCGGTTGAAATGAGTTTCTCCTCCATAGGGTAGTTGGACTCTCCCTTAGAGATAAGTTGAGAAATTCAGTCATCTGGGAGAAACTCGGAGTAGAACCTCTGCTTCTCCATATTGAGAGGAGACAGTTGAGGTGGTTCTAGCATCTGGTAAGGATGCTTCCTGGGCGCCTCCCTAGGGAGGTGCTTTGGGCATATCCGACTGGGAGGAGACCCTGGGGAAAAACCCAGGACACACTGGAGAGACTATGTCTCTCGGTTGGCCTGAGAATGCCTTGGGGTCCTCGCAGAAAGTTGGAAAAGTTGGCTTTGGAAAGAGATGTCTGGGCCTCCCTGCTCAAGCTGCTGCCCCCGCAACCTGACTTCAGAACAAGCGGAAAATAATGGATGTATGGATATACAGTAAAATCTGAGAATTCAGAATTCTGACTTTAATCTCAACATCCTGACATAAAATTTTGAGCAAAACGTTAGAATGCTGAGATTAAAGTTAAAATTCAGTGGGGAAAAAAGTAAGAATTGAGGAAAAAACATTTATTTGCACTACGGCTATAATCCTCTTTCGTACAATTTCTCGTTGGTGTGGGGTGTTAAAAACAAACATAGATTGACTTTCAAGCTACAAAGTACCTACAATAAGCGTCTTACAAGGTTTCAAACATGAACCATCTTTTAGTTTGAGTAGAGCTTCAAGGTTTTCCACTCATACCAACAAAAACCTTACTTTCCCCTCACACCGTCATGTGGAAGCTTTCCCAAAGAATCACCAAATGGAACAAAACTCAAACTTACACCACAGCATGCAGTATGTCATGTGAAAGCAACAGCTCTGCTGACAATTCTGCGGCTAAGATTTCATCAAACGCTTCATGACGAGTACCTGTGCGCATTTGGAACAACACACAAAGCTTAATATGTTAAAGCCTCGGCGGACCACTGGATCCAGAAATAATTCCATAAGAGCATCGCTGGCAAAGCTGCATTCTTCTTAGAGCCATGCAGTTGAATGTTTACCCTTATTCCCCAAAGGTCGGGAATACTATATATCAGTGAGAAGTAATGTTTTTCAAAGACATGACCAAATGTGTTTGGATTGGCCGCGGAAAGCTACTTCAGATTTAACACAGGCTATAAGGGCTGATAGCTAGTGTAAAAAAACATTTTCCATGAGCAAAACATCTCCCACAAAAGGAGTGTATCTGATGAATATTTACATAAGGCTGGATACACGTTCAAGTAAAGGAAACTTGGAGATCTGGGACACAGATCACTCACTAAGCTCTATGAAGGCAGTGTTTTATGTCGTGGAGCCACATCAGATGTACATGTACAGTACGAACAGAAAAGCTCGACTTGAATCCTTTCTTGAAGCAGGTATTCCCACGGAGTGTTATTACCAGACAGGGTGGCTGCCAAATATGTAAACGGTCATGATTAAAGGAGGCGTAAAGGAGGAGTTTACAGCTTCAGTGCACACACTGAAGAACGTATTAAGGAAGTTGATTGATATCAACGAATGACTGATTCCTTCAGCAGCTTTCTAGTGTGAAGTAAGTCTCAAGTGGGACATTTAAGGGACTTTCAGTAGAACAAGTTAAGGAAGAAAGAAAGTCAGTTTTTATAAGTTAAATTAATAATTACGTTTAGCCTTTCTGCTCTGATTTGACGACAAACTGACAGTAACGACCAAGAGCATCATCAATATGACGGTCACATTCACAAAACCACAAATTACTTTAACGTAAAGTCGGTTTGTAATGAAATGGTTCAGAGTTCAGCTTGTGAGTTTTTGGTCTTAATAAAGGCAAACCGTAAAGTTAAAAAAATAATAATAAGTTTGAATGTCAAATATAATGAGACTTCAAATAATCTTAATTAAATTTAAAATATAATAGTTTTTTTTTTTTGAGCTATCGTGTCAATATATTTGTTTACAGATGCTGACAGGTGGGGTGTAAGAACAAACCTGCCTCTGACTTCATGTCCTCTTTGGAATTTGAGCTCATGCTACATGCTAATATGTAGCTACATGCTAATATGTAGCTATGTGAAGAAAAACTGTTTTTAATAGCTGGTATGTTTATAGGATCAGTGATTACTCCATCCATCCATCCATCAATCATCCATCCATTCATAGAATTCAAATAAAAGCTGAGTGATTAGAACGTCCATCCATCCATCCATCCATCCATCCATCCATCCATCAAATTTAAAGAAAAGCTGAGTGATTAGAACATCCAACAATCCATCCATCCACCCACTCATTCATCCATTCATCCATCCATCCATCCATCCATCATCCACCCATCCATCCATCGAATTTAAACAAAAGCTGAGTGATTAGAACATCCA
>NC_056520.1:15342918-15390591 GCF_014905685.2 Nematolebias whitei
CTATATATATATATATATATATATATATATATATATATATAATATATATATATATATATATACTATTAATTTTTACAATTTATGACATAAAAACAACAAATAAATTCATTTACATCAATTCTGAAATCTTGTTTAATTTAGGTTTTTAGGTATTTTCAAACATAAATGTCATGGCTTATTTTACTTTTTCAAATTGTTGTGTGAATGTTTATGAAGCGTTCACACTATTGTGATCCATTTTTACTCCGTACATTTTCGGCATCTTTAGTTTTGAAGCTATTTCAACAAATCATAAATCAAAAGGTTCAACTCCTTCAGGACAATCCTGCTCTGACGTTTGGTATTGGTGCAACTTTAGCTTTTTGAAATATTTAGTCTTTTCTGCCACTTTTTCCCCTCTTAGAAAATGAATTGAGCTCATTTTACATCCTTCATATCTTTAGATGTGTTTACAACATTTTACTGCTCCTTTCACATTTTGTTCAGCTTCTTTCAGCTTCCTTGTCCAAAAAAAAATAAATAAAAATAATAACAATAAAAATAGATCAGCTATTTTCAGTTAATTTCAGCTGTTTTGTATTCCTTTTATATTATTTATGTTAACTACAACATATTTGTGTCTCTTCAAACTTCTTTCTGCTAATTTCAGCTTGTTATGCTCCTTTCAGCTGATTTATGCATGTTTCAGCTTTTTCTGCTATTTCAGCTACTATTTTTTCTGTTTTTATGCTATTTTACATTTTTACACTAATACCTAAATTTGGGCAATCATTTCAACTTTTTTCAGCCTAATTCAGCAAAAATGTGCTCTCTCCACTTCCTTCTGGCAATTTAAGCTTCTTTCTGCCTTTTTAGCTACTTTTCAGATGTTCTTTTTGTGTGTGTGTTAATTTCAGCTGTTTTCAGGTAATTTCCACCTTTTTGTGTTCATTTCTACATCTTTCAGCCTAGTTAGGCAAATGTGTTCATTCTGCTTTCTTCTGCTAATTTCGGATACCTTTTCATCTACCGTTTTAGCATTTTTTTTAAATAGCTAATTTCAGCTGTTTTCTTATAACTTCAAGATTTTCATGTTAATTTCTGCAACTTTCATCTTAATTAACTGCTTTATGCTAATTTCAGTTTATGCTACTTTCAGATTTTTTTTGCTTTCAGCTACTATTTAGCTCTTTTGATGATAATTTTAGCCTTAGCAGGTAAATCCACATTTCTTAGCTCATTTAAGCTCTTTCCACTTCTTTCTGGTAGTTTAAGTTTATTTGCGCCTTCTCAGCTACTTTCAGCTATTTTTTTGTTGCTAATTTCATCTTTTTGTAGCAAATTTTTTAATTTTTGTGCTCATCTCTGCTTACTGAAAACAAATTCAGCCAATATATGTTCTTTCTGCTTTCTTCTGCTAATTTCGGCTTGTTCTTCCGTTTCACCTACATTTCAGCTGGATCTCTCAGCAAGTTCTTCAGCAATAAGCATCCACACTGCATTTTTACAGGAAATGCAATTTCTCTAGTTTTAGTTAATTTCCTATATTTGCTCATCCTATTAGAATTTTCTTTATTGATTTCTGTATGATTAATATCTTAAATACTTATCTGAAGATTGTTATTTTTAATATGCATGTGTTTTTATATTGCTGTTAATTTTTATGTTGTTTTTTTTTTGGAAAGTTATATTCATCTTTATTAAACGTTTTGCATGATTGTGTATTTGTATTTAATTTTTTAATCTTCATAACAATTATCTTAATGTTGTTATTTGAGTTATATTAATTGTCTTTGTTTCAAATTCATACAGTCGCTTCTACCTTAAAGGATGTCTAACCTCAGAGGAATAATTTCCTCTTTCACCCCTTGAATTTGTTAAATCCTCATAATTTCTGAAAGCTTCACTCACCAAATAAATAAGAACTTCCTCGTCTCAGAGAAAAGCTGTTGTTTTCAGACTATGAACTCTACATGATTTCAGCTGTTTGACAATAGTGTGGCTAAATTTAAAGGTGTGGATGAAAATGTGTAAGAAAGCTTTAACATTAGAGAGTAAGCACGCCGCTGTACTTCCTATAGTACCTCATTTATTTCCTGACAGTAACGCCTGTGAAAATGTGCATCTTTGCTTTATTTTCCCTCATAATTCAAAGTGAAATACTTCCAGCCATTTGACACAATTAGGCGCTCTCTTCCCACCGCATCGCATCCCACTGGATGGCCCTCATTATCACGAGCCCTTGCCTTTTAGATAACTTATAATGAGGCCGAAAATGTTTCACATTTTGCTTTTTCTCCTACACCGTTGCTTCAAAGAGACCTACTTCAACCTAATTAGGAGTTTCAACGGCTGCAGTCAAATGCTTTTCTTGTTTCTTATGGGGTTAACAGCAGTGAGATGTAGATTTCCTCAAGACAGGGTCTAAAGCCATTATGTTGCGTCTGTGACAGATATCACTGATGTCCGAGTCCTACGGTAATGGTCTTCATTGCTCAGAAGTGTGCGGTGTGAAGTTACCGCGCTGATGGTGAGGATGTTGTTAGTCAGATAATGTGGGGCTTTTTGCTTTTTATCCCCCCAGATCAACTTACATTTACATCTACAGATCTGGGACTGCAAAGGAAAATTACGACAAGAAAACCTGTTCTTCTCCTCTGCTCTGTTCTTGGACGAGCAGCTGAGCCCCGAAAGTCTCCGAGTAATCCACCGGGGACCGTAGATCCACGGCGTGTCCATTTAATAGTCTTCCCATTCATATCAAGCACCTGGTCGGAGATTTTGGACGTGAATAAACTTCCTTTCTGTCTCTTGAATCCCGAGCAGAAAATGGGAAGCATGTGGCAGCCCATAACGTTCCCAGACATCTGTGTACTACTTTTAGTCTTGTTGCTTCTTCATGGGAATTTAGAAAATGGAATTACTTTTGAAATGATTATGGAAATGCAACTAAATACCATCTCCAAAATTGGTCCTAAATAAAGACACGTAAAAAACAAAGAAAACTTAGTGTTATTTAGAAAGCATTCCTAAAAATATGAATGTTCTTTTGGTCATAAACATGATCAATTACTGAAACACAAGACAAGAGATTAAATTAATGTTTGAATGGTCTTCTTAGACATCAAATGGCAAGATAAGTTGACAAACAAGTACCTTTATAGAGACAACCCACCAGTATCAGCTGTGATTTTGCTGTTCTTTGTTACAGAGCCAAGAAGGAATGTGCCAGTTGGGTTTTATTATGGGAACCAGCACTTCACCTCAGAGGAAGAGGATGACCAGAAACATCCTATATCATGATGGCGGATACAAGACTTTGTCTCTGAAATGAAATTGGCCATGATGGATCAGAACATATGGTAAGACATTTGTGGGGATTGAAGAAATTTGAAAACTAAGTGGTCAGGAGGTGGAAGGAATACTTCTCAAACCTTCTAAATTTCACCGGCACATCTTCAGTGGAGGAAGCTGAGTCGGGGGACTTTGGGGTTGGTCTGTCAATAACTGTGGCTGAGGTCGGAGAGGTAGTTAAAAATCTCCACAGCGGTAGGACTCCAGAGGTGGATGAGATTCGCCCTGATTTTCTTAAGGCTCTGAATGTTGACGGGCTGTCTTGGTTGACACGCCTTTGCAACATTGTGTGAACATTGGGGCCAGTATCACTGGACTGGCAGACTGGGGTACTGGTTCCTCTCTTCAAAAAGTTAGACCAGAGGGTGTGCTCCAATTATGGGGCATCACTCTCCTTAGCCTCCCTAGTAAGGTCTATTCAAGGGTACCGTATATATGTATGTATCCTTCATTTAACCAGGAAAAAATAATTGAGTTAACAAACCTCTTTTCCAAGAGTGACCTGGCCAAGAAAGCAGCATAAAACATACAACAAATCCAAAATACTAAACCAAATACACAAAATACATATCCAGGAGAAATCACATAATTACACATTAGGGCGGTTACAGGAGCCAAGTGATCTGATCTCTTGTTCCTTTAAAATTGATTTTAAATTTACTGGAGAAGTGAGTCAGATCGTTGGTTGAACCTCAGATCCAAGAGGAACAATGTGGGTTCTGTCCTGGCCGTGGAACACTGGATCAGCTCTTTTCCCTCACTAGGGTCCTCAAGGGGTCATGGGAGTTTGCCCATCCAGTCTACATGTGCTTTGTGGACTCGGAGAAGGCTTTCAACCATGTTCCTTGAGGTAGACTGTGGTGGGTACTCCATATGGGATAGGGGGCTCATTGTTACAGGCTGTTCAGTCCCTATACAAGCGGTGTGAGAGTTTGGTTCACATTGCTGGTAGTAAGTCGGACTACTTCAGGGTGGGAGTTGGACTTTGCCAGTGCTGTCCTTTGTCACCAATTCTGTTCATAACTTTTATGGACAGAATTTCTCGGTACAGCCAGGGGATGGAGGGATTCTGGTTCGATGGCCTCAGGATTCCTTCTCTGCTCTTTGCAGCTGATGTAGTCCTGTTGGTGTCATTGTGCCGTGATCCCCAGCTCTCACTGGAGCAGTTAGCAGTGGGATGAGAATCAGCACCTCCAAATCTGAGGCCATGGTCCTCAACTGGAAAAGGGTGGATTGCTCTCTTCAGGTTGAGGGTGAGGTTCTGCCTCAAGTGGAGAAGTTCAAGTATCTCGGGGTTTTGTTCACGAGTGAGGGAAGAATGGAGCGTGAGATTGACAGATGGATTGGTGCAGCTTCAGTAGTATTGCGTACTCTGTACCAGTCCATTGTGGTGAAGAGGGAGCTGAGCTGTAAGGCAAAGCTCTCCGTTTACCGCTCGGTCTACATTCCTACCCTCACCTATGGTCACGAGCTCTGTGTAGTGACCGAAAGAACGAGATTGCAGATACAGGCGGTTGAAATGAGTTTCTTCCGCAGGGTAGCTGGACTCTTCCTTAGAGACAGAGTGAGAAGTTCAATCATCTGGGAGAGACCCTAGAGTAGAACTTTTACTCCTCTACATAGAGAGGAGCCAGTTGAGGTGGTTTGGGCATTTGGTAAGGATGCTCCCTGGGCGCTTCCCTAGGGAGGTGCTTCAGGCATGTCCGACTGGGAGGAGACACCGGGGAAGACCCAGGACACGCTGGAGAGACTATGCCTCTCGGTTGACCTAAGAATGCCTTGTGGTCCCCCCAGAAAAGCTAGAAGAGGTAGCTGTGGAAAGAGATGTCTGGACCTCCCTGCTCAAGATGCTACATTGTATGCTTAATTGTAGAATTGAAAGTTAATGTTTAAAATTTGTTGTTCTTTGTTTTGTGTGTTTTGTATGTAGATATATGTTCAACCTCTGGTTGCACAAGTTTTGCCTTTGTTATGATCAGTTAACACTAAACTGATTAAGCGCAAAGCGTTAACTGAAAGTACTATAGCTTAAAAAAAGTTTAAATTTGCACAAGGAAGCTGAAAGAAGCTGAACCAGAACAAAATGTGAAAAGAGCAGTTGTAAACAGATATTTCAAAAAGCTAAAGTTGTACCAATACCACACGTTATAACAGGATTGTCCTGAAAGAACTGAACGTTTTGATATATGACTTGTTGAAATAGCTTGAAAACTGCGGGAAGGGAAAGATGCCGAAAAACGTACGGAAGAAAAATGTCTGAATGCTTCATAAACATTCATATAATTATTTCACAAATGTATTATTTTTAAATAGCAACAACAGGTCTTTTTTTGTTTTAGTTTTGCTTGTACTTTTTTCATAAATGTAACATATACTTTTGATTAAAAACACCACTAAAATATGCCATCTAGAAAAAAAACGTGTAAATGTTTTTCTGGAGACATGATCTAGAAGCCACAATCCAAATAATACAGCCTGGTCGAGCTGTCCACCCAGTTTATCGCAGCAGTGAACTTGACCCCTTTCAGCCTCTATTGACCTCCACGAATTTCATCTTTCCACTTGAATAAGTTGCAGTTGTGTTTACTGGGCGCCAGCTTGTTCCTGTTAATAAAACAAGCACTGAACTCTGGACCTCACCTGACTGTAGCATGTGGGTCAACAGCCAGTGCGAGTAGGTCTCAGAGTGAGAGCGCATTTCCTTTCCCATAATCTTGTTCCCTACCCGAGCCAGAGAGCCTATAAAGCTGTCAGTGAACATGTAGGACACACCACCTTTGCCGGCTTTTCTCACGCGGACACACATGCATGCAGAGCTGCGACATTATCACTCGAAACACGCCACTGTTACACACTCAGAAAGGTATGCACATAAGAAAAATAAAAGAAAAACACTGCCTGTGCTAAAAATGTGAACACACACACACACACACAGCATTAGCCTCTGCACATCGCCTGAAATATGTTAAATTGGAAGCTTGACAGGTTAAGAGTCCTTTAGTGTATTAAGACTCACAAGTGTTTACACACTGCAGCAATTGGATGTTATGTCCCGGAGTAAACTCCCAGACAGATGAATCGATGATGAACCTGTTCTTTCTCTTCCTGCAGCTGGATGAGATTCTTTTTCTTCCCTCCCTGACTGATTGATAGATCCGTATTCTTCCGTATTTTAGACTGTTCATACAAAGTGTTGATGTCTTTTTCACTGTAAAATATGGCTAAATAAGAGCAGGAACAAGTTCAGAGTTCAAGTGTGCGGTGTGCACATGTGTGGGGGGTCAGCCAGCTCCTGGTCTGACAAGGAGATTATGGGAAACAGATGACTTATGCTTCTAATTTGCAGCCCTAAATTGCAAACAGAGTTTCAAGACTCTGTGAGCTATACATGCTGAGAGAAAGGTGTGTGTGTGTGTATGTGTGTGCGCTTTTGTTTCAGATTGCATTGTGGGGACCAATTTTACAAAAAATCCTACATTGTGGAAACCAACTCTTCCTTGTGGGGACCAAAGCAACCGTCCTTGTAAAGGCCAAATTTCAAATAGAATATGCCTATTTACAAAGTAGCTGCCATTGTGTTATCGCACACAACACTGGACTGGTTTAAATCATGTATTTCTAGCAACAATCAGCTGACCCAACTCAAATCTTTTACACTCCAACCTTCCCCATTCTCTTGTGGCGTACCACAAGGCTCTCGGCTTGGACCTCTCATTTTCATTATCTACCTTCCTCCTTTTCGTAATATTTTTCATAAGTAAAACATTCAATTCCATTGTTAAGCAAATGACACTCACTGTACCTGTCCACCAAACCATTTTTCTCCCTCTATGATGGCTTTTATAAAAATAAGATCAGGGTTTTACCAAATTTTTCTCAGACTCAACAATATCAAAACTAAGGTCCTTCTCACTGGTACTAAAAAAAAACTTTAAAAGATAAACATATTTTGTGTTTCTGTTAACTCTCCAGCTTCGATTTATTTTCCCTCAAGTTAACAGTCTGGCTGTGATTCTTGACAGTTTTGTCATTCTAGTCTTGTGTAAACAATGTCACTCACTCAGCTGTTTTCGATAGATATTTTACAACTGTGCGTGTCTCTTACACCCATTAGTACTGACATTATGGTCCATACTCGGTTTAGTTGTTTCCTTGATCATTGTAACTCCATTTCTAAAGGTTTACTTATTAAATCTATTCATGAATTGCAGTGGGTTCAAAGCTCAGCTGCCCAAATTATTTCTAGAACTTCCTCTTTTAGTCATATCACACCAGTTGTAGTGCATCTCCATTAGATTCATATTAAGTAATGCATTATTGATAAAACATTTAGTCCTTCTTTTCAAGACTACCAATAACCTTGCTCCTCTGTGTCTTAGGCTACATGTACACAGCAGACAAATGTATTTCAAATCTGATTTTTTTTTTACCCATATCGTATTTTTTTCATGACAGTCTGAATGTGACAAATCTGATTTTTTTCAAATCCAGCTCAGGCCTTTTTTAAATGTGGTACTAAATTGGATACATAGCCAAAGTTTCCAAAAACAACCTCAGTCTGACCAGTCATGTATAAGTCCTCATAAGTTTCAAGTGTTGTTGATGGGTTAGGGTTAGGGTTTTGGTATGCATTGGTAATGGCTAGGTATAGGGTAAGGGTCAGGGTTAGGCTATATAAATGAATTGAAGTCAATGCCAAGTCCCCACAAAGTTAGAAATACAAGATAGTGCATGTGCGTGTGTGTCATGCTCTCAGCTGTCGGGTGCAAGTTCACTTAAACACAGCGTGACGTTATAAATGTTCAATTTATGCCGTTTTCATCCATGGGGATGAAAGCAGCAGGAAAACAAACGTTACGAGTCCGCAAAAGAGAAAACAGCAAGGAGTACAAAGGTCCAAACTTTACTTTAGTTTTTTTCTCAAATGTCTCAAAAAGGGACATTTTGGAATAAAACAGCACAAAATTTAAACGAATAGCTGTTTTGGTCAATTGTAAGGTATGCCAAAAGAAAGCCCAATACAAACATAAAGATGGATTAGTAATGTTAAAGTTGTCCAAAAGACAAATACTTGCAAAAATATTCCAAGCAAGCATCATTTTTTTGGTGTCCCAATCATATTTTTCATCAGAAAGGGGATCTCAAAGACTTCAAATTCAACTGTATGTGTGAACAGATGGCAAAAATCCCAGCGTGACAAAGGTATTTCCGAACAACACGTTTTCTGTGAAGGTAAACAGCTGAGGCAGCAGCACATAATCCAGCACCTGTTGGTGATTAACCTCCTTGGTGAAGGTAGGAGAAGAAGCAGGGATCTTTGTGGTGAGCAGGAATGCAACGCCCCGGACATCGGAGACACATCGAGGATTCCGGCCCAATGAGAGGAAATACCCAAGAGGCAGCTGAGGTTTCACCTGGCACCTGTTAAATAAGTGTGGTTTTTCATCAGCGTGATCAAATCTATGCACGGCCTCAAAAAAATCTTCAAATCTAAGTGCTGTATTTCTATTTCACTCAGTGTAATATGATCAGTTTAAAAATTGTAGCAGTATTTTAAAGTCCCACTAAAATTCTTTAATGCACTTTTTGAAAATGAACTACATTGGTTGCTGCTAGTTCAACATATTAGTCATATTGTTTCTATCATGTATGTGAATTTATTTCTGAGGCAGCCATTTTCCTTAAAATTTCTGAGATTCCAGTCATGTGTCATTTTGTCTGTTTGCATACACAACCTATAAGTTGGGACTTGTCAATGCTTTAAGCCCAATAAATGATCCAAGTCATGACTAGAATCTGAGGGTTGAACCATTGGTATACCACTAAATAAAAAAGTTTGTCTTTCAGTAGAGCTCCTTGACCAGAACAACACCCTCATTACTGTGGACAAAGCAACAATCCATCGATCTATCTCCTGCTCCATTGTGCAATCACTCATGAACAAGTCTCTCTTGTAAATGAGTCCCAGAGGCTCAATGGGATTAACCTGTCTAAATAAAGGTTGAATGGAAAAAAAAAAAAAACATCCCAGATACTTCAACTCCTCCACTTGAAGCAGTGTTTTCTCTTCTTACAGTTGAGAACCATGAACTCAGACTTGAAGGCCCCACATACTCCTTCTGAAGCCACAAAATTGGTTCTCATTGACTTAGTTTTGTGACAAAAGTTACGTCATTTTGTCCTCAGAATAGCTTCACCCGGGCCAAACTTTTTCTCGCAGGAGTATTGTGCAAGTATTGTACGATCGATCAAAGTTTGTGAGTGTGTTCGTCAATGCGGAACAGCGATAGGACATTCAGCTGTACAACTCTTACAGACACACCAAGACAGTCAAATGGCCAAAAACTCCTGGATGGAAATAACACAGACATTGTGTTGCAATGGAGTCTATACGCTGAAGAGTCTATATGCTCCAAGTCTATACAGTGGAATCTACATACTCCAATAAAAAAACTCTAACTCTGACTCTGAAAAGTGTGGTGCTCGCTTTGCGACAGATTTATAGCCGAACGGCATATGCAGAGACGGAGTTGAGAACCCGGCAAGAAGAAATCCATGCGGTGATGTATACTGCTGCCGGAGGGGTTTCCCAAGAGCTCTGCGCCATGTGTCTCATGGACTATGAAAGGTGTGTGTGAAAAAGAACATCCCGCAAGCACATGACCGCGAGTCGACTGTTCGGCCTCAGAATTGAGTATGCTGGGCCCTTTAAGGGAGCTAAGTCTTATCCCAGGTGCTTCCCAGATGTTTAATTTGTAATTTACCACATAGAGAGTTGAGTTAACTACTTATCTTCTTATCAATGTGCTCAATTGAGACATAAGTCTCTGTACGCTTGCACAAAAGTAGAAACATTTATTTGCCTTGTATCTGATGCACAACATTCATTATTGAACCGTCTTTATAGTTGCTGAACACCAAGATCTGAACTATTTATTTAACACTACAACTTCACATTCAGAAGATTCTGAAAGTTCAAATGTACATTTTGTTTCTGACATTGTTTGTATGTGACAGTACCACTCCTATATGTCCGTTTATAGACCAGTTCTGTTGGGGTTGAAAAGTTATTGTCACACTAATGTCTTATCGCAATCATTTTTTCTTTGTTATTTACAGTACAGACTGTCCTCCTTGATGGCGAAGATACAGTTGCAGATACGGCTTCTTAACCATGTTTTATGTATGACCTGAGTTGTGTTTTGTACAACAAAAAAAAGTAATCCACTAGGTTGAAAAGGTGGCTTACAGCCTTAGATACACCTCAAGATGCAATGTAAGATCAAAGTAAAGATTTTTCATTGTAGAAAAATCAATTCCACAATCTGTAAAATTAGTGAAGCAAATAAACTCAACGTAAAACATAGATTCTGAATGTACATATCATTTCGGTGGGTGAAAATGCCACTCAGCTTGTGAAAAACAGAAGTATTACATTCCCTGTGGAAAAGTTTTAGATAGTTAGATTCTAAAATATGTGCTTTTTAACAGAAATGTGTTTAGATTGATAACTGAAAGTAGGATCATGGAGTTTGACATTGCATTATGAGAAAAGTAGGATAACATTTTGAGAACTAGATCATAAGTGAAGGATAAATCGGGGTTGTATATTATTTTAGTGTTTGATATGAGCAACCAAAAAGTCTGAATTTCAAATAAAAATATGTCTATTTACAAAGTAGCTGCCATTGGGTTATTGCACACAACACTGGACTGGTTAAAATCATGTATTTCTAGTAACCCAACTCAAATCTTTTAAACTCCAACCTTCCCCCTTCTCTCATGGTGTACCACAAGGATCTTGGCTTGGACCTCTCGTTTTTATTATCTACATTTCTCCTTTTCGTAATATTTTTCATAAACAAAACATTCAATTTCATTTTTATGCAAATGAAACCCTTTTTCTCCCTCTATGATTGCTTTTATAAAAAATAATAGTGGTTTTACAAAACTTTTCTCTGACTCAACAGCACCAAAGCTAAGGTCCTTCTCATTGGTACTAAATAAAAACTCCCCCCCCCACCCCCCCCCTCCCAAGCTAACAGTCTGGCTGTGATCCTTGACAGTTCTATGTCATTCTAGTCTTGTGTAAACAATATCACTCACTCAGCTGCTTTCAATTGATATTTTACAACTGTGCGTGCCTCTTATACCCATTAGTACTGACATTATGGTCCATACTCTGTTTAGTTGCTGCCTTGATCATTGTAACTCCATTTTTTAGGTTTACTTATTAAATCTATTCATGAATTGCAGTGGGTCCAAAGCTCAGCTGCCCAAATTATTTCCAGAACTTGCTCTTTCAGTCATATCACACCAGTTGCAGTGCACATTTAGTCCTTCTTTTCAAGTCCACCAATAACCTTGCTCCTCTGTGTCTTAGGCTACATTTAACTGCATACAAATGCATCCCAAATCTGATGTTTTTGCCCATATTGGATTTTTTCATGACAGTCTGAATGTGACAAATCAGATTTTTCCAAATCCAGCTCAGGCCTTTTTTTATATGTGAAACTAAATTGGACACATAACCAATAATTTTCAAAGTAACCTCAGTCTGATTAGTCATGTCGCATTTTATCCATCCAACTTTTACATCAGTAAGATAGGATCCAAATATTAATAATATTGATACCAACCTTGTGCAGTTTAAATTTTGGAACTTTGCATGTCTTCAGCTACAGAAGATAAGTCCAGCTGCTTCGTCCTTTTTTAGTTTTTTTTAACTTGACTATGTACAAGATAACAGGATCAAATGCAAACATTGGTCGAAACAATCATGTTGGATGACAATTTTATCAGCTCTGAATGCACAACTTTAGAATCAACAGGCACGTGTTAACATGTGTAGCATTCACATTAACTTCCTTAAACACAGCGTGCGGCATGTGACATCACCTCTTCTGCACAGACGAGTCACATCAGGGTCATAGAGAGTTCACACGGGAGTCTGATGACAGCCATATTTAGATTATAACGTGAATGATCATACAAAATATTTGGATGTGAGCAAACAATCATATATCAAACATTAAGATTCCCAGCTGTACTTTTTGAACCACCTGTTTCACTATGGGGTTTGGGGATTATAGACACTCAACCCCTCATCTCTGGAACTCTGCCACTGGATATAAAATACTCAGCTTCTCTCCACTCCTTCAACTCTTGACTCAAAACTCATCATTCAAACAGGCATATCCCCTTTAATACCGGAACAGGAACAACTTCAAGGTTCTTTATTGTCATTCGCATCACATGTGGTACATGAGGTGGAGCAAAATTATGTACTAAGGGTCCCACAGTTACACCCAAAAATAGCAAAAAATATAAAGTATAAAAATAAACAGTATACAAGGATCTAAGATATACACTAAGATACTGTATATGCTAAATGAACGCTAAACAATACGCTAAATAAACGCTAAATAAACGCTAAATAAACGCTAAAAGATCTAAGATATACGCTAAACACTAATAATGTAAAATAATATGGTATATTAAACAGCAGCCTGAACATGAGTCTGTAGTGAGCATAAGGGTATGGATACAGCAGCTTAAAGGCAAGAGATCAGCAGCAAGGATAATCAGCAGCACAGATAAGTCACATGTCACCATTTAAAGTGGCAACTTCATTGATGCATTGATCAACTTCACTGATGTATTGTATTGTTTTCCGATTATTGCTATACTTTACTATACTACTATTACTACATTTTGCTTTATATTGTTTAGATTCTTTTAGGATTTCTTTATCTTATATACGGTGACTTTGAGTGTCCTAAAAGGCGCCAACTAAAAATGTTTTGTGCAATTATGCAACATATTATTATTATTATGATGGGAAACGACATGAGGAATTTTGGATAGATGAGAACAGAAGCAGCTCTGCTGAAGGCATTCGCTTTCTTATTTACAGCTCATGGTTGCCTCGTTACTGGTCAGTGTGAAACTAAACTCAAATCAAATGTTCCACTCTGCTCTGGACCAAAGAAAACAAACTATAGGTGTGATTGGAGTTTTACTTAAGATAAGGACAAAAAAACACTGGAATAATCAGCATTTTTCACGGGCCATTTCCCTAATTGTGTTACTGTTTCGTTGCTAGTGTCGGACTCGGCTGCAAACATGGGAAAATTCTTCAGTCTGGAAATAAAACCTAACGTAAAACTTTAAAAGATGATAATCTAAAGAGAGATTTGGTGCGAAACAGAGATACACTAAACAATAGGTTAGAATAGGTAATGTTATAAACAATATACAGTTACAGGACTGCTGCTGAAGATACAACAGCCACACATGTACACAAGTACTCAATATAACAGAGAAAATGTAATTTCCCAGAGTGGTTATATTTGATAAACCCACTGTTAGTGGAGCTCTTTTTACAGTGTTTGCAGCGATTCCTGGAAAAGCATCCAAAGACTGTGAAAGACTTTTTCCCATGGCAAACGCCGTCTATCATAGAACAGAACAAAAAAAAAAAAGAAAAACCCATTAATGTCTGAGTAAATAAAGACCACATCAAAGTTTCTTGGTCTTATTTATGCTGAGCTTCTCCATGAAAACGGAGGCAATATATTTCATGGTGCCACATGCAAATATAAAGCAGAACAAAGGTCACCGTCGTCTGTCTTTAGAACGCTACACATTACAGTGAAAGATCTTTTCATTCAAACAGGAATGGATGGCTCCATCTGCAAAGGTCCCAACAGTAAATAGATTCAGATGTGGTTGGCAAACAGAAACAAACTTAAAGTCTGGCATAATTTAAAGATGGAACGAATGACAGGAGAGTGATCCAGAGTAGGACACGAGAAGATACCAACGAGCTGCTAACAAGCAAAGAAAAGTGTCTTGATTTTGAGAATGCTACAAGGGTGTTGTCAACCGCTTATAAATGTGAGATGTTCTTTAACAAACAAGTATAATATCTCAAACAAATCAGCATTTATATCTAAAATTGTCTAATCAACTAGAATCTCTTAATGGGTCACCTTTTGAATGACGCCTTGCACGCCCCAAAAAAGGGAACATCCAAAAGAAGAAGAAATATTATCTGCTGTAAGATCAGTTTACTTGGTGTTGATGCACCAAACTAACCACATGTTTAGCAAAGTTCAGTCAGGTCATCTGGACGGTTTATTTTTGCTGAGACATTTCATCCTTCATCCAAAGGACTTCTTCAATCTGACGAGCCACCAAACAAAATGAATCCCACAAACAGAATACTCCATAGTGGAAAAAAAAAACCTGTTTGCTGGCGATAGGATGGTCTCTGGGGCAGCACGGTGGTGCAACTGGTAGAGCTGCTGCCTCTCAGCGAGCAGGTCCCTGGTTCAAACCCCGGTCCGGGGGCCTTTCTGGGTGGAGTTTGCATGTTCTCTCCATGCATGCGTGGGTTTTCTCCGGGTGCTCCGGTTTCCTCCCACAGTCCAAAAACCTGCATGTTAGACTGATTGGTAACTCTAAATTGTCCCTAGGTGTGAATGAGAGAGTGAATGGTTGTTTGTCTCGTTTGTCTCTATGTGGCCCTGTGATGGACTTGCGACCCGTCCAGGGTGTACCCCGCCCCTCGCACAGTGATTGCTGGACATGGGCACCAGCGACCCCCGTGACCCAAAATGGAATAAGCGGGTAAAGATAATGGATGGATGGATGGAGGATGGTCTCTGAGGCCCACCCTCTCCCCCGTCAACTCCTCTGAGACAGTCATGCCAAAGTGGTTCGAAACATCTAAGTTCATACTCAATAACAAAGGTAAAAGTTCAGTGAAGTTCAGTTAGGTTATCTGGACGGTTTCTTTTTTTGCTGAGACGTTTCGTCCTTCATCCAAAGGATTATAATCTGAGGAGGCACCAAACAAATTTATTCCCACAAACAGCATAGTGAAGTATTTCCACTACCATTGTACAAGTGAGGTGCCCCACCCCGTCAACAGAATTGAGAACCCCACCTACCAAACCGAACTTGCCCCCACCCTGCACTGACATAGCACTAAGCTAGTGGTGCGAAATACAGGCTCTTTAGCTACAAAGCTAAAGGCAGCACTCACGTTGCCTCTTCTCTCAATCTGACCCACCCCCACACAAAAAAACCCCCCAAAAAACACACAGACACACACACACACACACACACACACACACACATACTCAAAAACTGTCTGTATAAACAGCGCACAACTCAAACGTGTTGTGCTAAGCAAGCAGCGTGCAATACAGGTGCTCTAGCTAAAAAGCTCAAGCTGATTCCCAAAAACAGCATACTCCATAGTGGAAAAAACAGTTTGCTGGTGATAAAATGGCCTCCGGGGCCCGCCTCTCCCCCATCAACTCTTCTGAGACAGTCACGCCAAATTGGTTCAAAACACCAAAGTTCATGCTCAGTAATCTAGATAAAAATCCACTGTCCAAAAAATCCAATGTTTGGTGGCTCCTCAGATTGAATAAATCCTTTGGATGAAGGATGAAACGTCTAAGCAAAAAAAAAAAATAAACCATCCAGGGGACCTAACTGAACATTGTTGGATTTTTACCTGGATTACTGAGCATAAACTTTGGCGTAACTACATTTCTTACCACAAAAAAAAAATCTTGCCGAACAAAAACGGCAGCAATCAACACTCAATTTGACATTCTGAGAAGAGGTGGGTGGTGGGGGCGGATTGTTGGCTTGGCATGGTGGTCCATTTAGCAGCCCATGGAAAGTGTTTACAATGAGTCTGTCTGTGGGCTTCATTGTCTCGTAAATGAGGACAACGAATCACCTGGCGAGGGGGAAAAGGTCCCGAAGTGGAGGGGCTTTTGTTTGCCGGTTGGTGAACCTTTTCCCCGCTGCCTTCCTAGGAAAGAAAGGTATTTTTCTTCTTTTTTTGTTGTTAAACCTACAATCATTAGTCGGCAATGAAGAAGAGAGGGAGGAGAAAGGGGGGGGGGGGGGGAACGTGAGGCCCTTCGCGGGACCTGAACCTTTACAAATGCAAGCGCGCCTTTTGTTTTTGCAACCCTGTCAAGAACGGTCACCTAATTAGACCTGATATCTCTGGCCAAAGAGAACTCGTTTGTTAATGGCTCTTTACGGAATTTTCTTAATGAGTTTAGATGGCCATTGTGTAGCGGGGAGCTCCTCTAAGACAAGAGCTTTTTCAAGCAAACTCGCTCACACACACATACACACACACACACACACAAAGAAGTGAAATGAGGGAGAAGATTGAGCAACGGTAGACAGGAGCTGACATGACTGGGGGGCTAAATACGAAAGGTGTAGTGAGAGCTGTGAGCGTTATGGGATGGAATCAAGGCAGGTCATTAAGGCGCAACAAAAGCAAGTGCTAGCGTACCCAGGGGCCTGGTTTTTATGTGAATGCGCATTGTGTTGGCCCTTGTTGGCTTTGGACACTGTCAGACACGAGGAGCGCACAACACCTTGATCACATCTAGTTGCTGACACCGTTTTCTTCAGCAAACTCCAGCGGCTTCTTTTGGAAAGGAATGCCCTTCCCCACCCCCCACCCCCTGTTTTTATCTTGTGCTCTCCTCCAACGCCCAACCTCACCACCAATCCCTTCATCCTCTTTTTTCTTCTCTTTCGCTTTTGCTTTTGTTCATGTCTCAAGGCTGCAGCCTCCCTTTCTTCTCAGCTCTACAGAGAGGGAACAAGCTTGTTAGCTGGCATGGATATTTTGACTAGAGATATACTTTGGCCACTTGCCTATGGAAACAGTGTCAAAGCACAACCTGGCTTAATTGTCACATCGGCAGTCCTGGGAGAGGTCTTTGGTGAGGTCCAGGCCTAATAAATATCAAAAGCTCCTCTCATCTTTTTCTGCTCATCCCTCCACAACACCCCTTCTTTTTTTTTTTTTTTTTACCAGTGAGGGAAAAAACTTGTAAATTAATCTTGGTGTCAAAACAAGACTTTTTCTTCTTGCCTGAGAATCTCTAGTTATTTTTCTGTTTCTGTCCCAGAAGTTTTCATCAAAGCGCAGCCCTGTCTGAGACCTAGCGTAAGACCATCCGTGCAATTTATAGATTTGATGTTTATAGAGGCTTGCAGTTCCTCAGTTGATTTAATGAGAGTCTAAAGCTTCAGCAAAATACACAGCTAAAGCAGAAAAATAAAAAAATAAATAAAGCATATCGGCAACAAACAGAAGTTGTTCAGGAGTAAAACGCTTACAGGGGATGGCGTTCAGGGAACTCCAATTTGATTTAACTAAAGGTTTTCTAAAAGAGTCGCCTGTTGAATAGAGAAATGGTGGCACGCCGATTCTTCATTATACAACTTTTCACCAATACAGAGCGAAACTTCTTATGTATCTGCTCTGATCTGCTTTAATGCTGAGGTTGGATATAACTCCTTCTAATCTATCAGAATTGAACGGATGTAAAAAAAAAAAATGTATACATGACCATTGTTGACCTTAAAAATGGACAAGTGAATGAGTTTGGCTTTGCTTTTTTTGTTGTCATTTTTCAAATATGCCAGAAAAATATTCAAAAATACATTACAAATAAGCTGGCATGCTTATATACAAGTGCTATATCTGCATTTGTATTGTATTTAAATTAAAGATTTGAAAAATTCTGGTAAGACACTTGCGAAAAGCCACAGCAAGCATAAGAAACTGAAAAATAGCAAGTATACTTCTTAATAAAGGCAACGAAGTTCATGTTCAATCATCCAGGTACCAAATCCAATCATTCTCAGTCGGGTCATCTGGACAGTTTCTTTTTTAAAGAGATGTTTCGCCCTCTATCCGGAGGGCTTCCTCAGTCAGAGGAGTTACAGGAAACGGTTTCCCCACCAAGCAGTAAACTCCTTGAGTGGACCAACCAGTTTGCTGGAGATAAGATGGTTTCTGAGGGCTGTCCTGTCCCTCGTCGACTCCTCCCAGGCAGGCAGCCACAGTTAAAGTGGTTCAAGGCAGCAAAGTTCATGCTCAATCATCCAGGTACCAAATCCAATAATTCTTAGTCAGGTCATCTGGATAGTTTCTTTTTTATAGAGACGTTTCGCCCTCTTTCCAGAGGGCTTCATAAGTCAGATGCTTCTTAATATATTTCAATGGGGAACACTTTTCTAAATAAAGCTAAACATTTCAGAAAGTATAAAAATTACAAATACCGTACTTGAAATCATAGCACGATATTCCTGGCTGATCTAAATGTTTGGATACATGAATGATTAATAAAGTACAAAGTATGCGAAAGTACACTGAACAAAAATATAACAGCAACATATCCTGATGCATGCTCAATAATCCAGGTATAAAAATCTAACAAAGTTGTCAGATCCTCTGGACTGATAAAAAAAAAAACATTACGGCAAAGACTGGTTCATCCCAAAGATTCAGTCTCCCGGCACAAACAGAGTAATATTGTGTATGTTGTTCAGTGTCAGGAGGGCTGTAATCAGTTTTACATCGGGGAAACTAAACAGCCACTGAACAAAAGGATGGCCCAGCAAAGAAGAGCAACATCTTCAGGCCAAGACGCTGTGGTCTCCACTCATCTCCAGGCCAGCAGTCACTCTTTCAGGGATGAAGATGTTCACATCTTTGATAGAGAGAAACAATGGTTTGAGAGAGGAGTAAAGGAGGCCATCTTTGTGAAGGCAGTGAAAAGAACCCCTCCATCATTAAACGGGGTGGAGGCCTCCATGTTCAACTGTCCCTTCTTACAATGCTGTTACTGCTGTATCACTCAGCCCCCTGTGAATTGCAAGCAGGGTACTAATGATCAGATCGGTCATTAGGCTGATGGTCCTTCTTTATCCTGTGAACAGCTAGTTGAGAACAAACTGGTTGATTCACTATGAGAAGTATTTAGGGTGTTTTCACACCTGATAATCCGGTAGACTTGCTTCGATTGGGGACCAAAATTCGGAACATTTGTTTACATTTTTAGCTGGTGTGGTTTGCATTCACACTGCACTGAGTCAATCGAGCCAACCTGTTCCCCTCCGCACCTGTGGTGGCGCTGCACCAAGAACTAATGAAGGAAACAACACAAAAACCTCTGAAGAAGACACTTCTTCTCTTCTTCTGGAAATAAAAACAAAAATGGAGTGGTGTCAAATTTTAGCAGTTTTAGGATTTATGTTTTGTCATTTTTCAACAATGGACTCAGCATGAGTGGAAGATGAGGCAGAAGACCATGGAGAATGTTGTTTTTCAGACAAGATGGCTAAGACGGCTTTGTATGAGGCATGAGAAATGCGTGTTTGTTTGCCCTGCGCTGTAGCCCACTTCCTGTTTTTAGAGCGGTCTCCGGTTCGCTTGAATTCACAATGCATTTAATCGCGCTAGAGTTCACTTCAACTGAACCGAGACCTAGGTATTTAAGCGGACCAGAGTTCGCTCTTTTGGTCCATATCAGAGTTTGATTGCACATTCACACCTTCCCAAACGAACCAGACTTTCTAGGCAAACGGACTAGAGTTCAATTAGAGCGGACTAAATAGGGCTGGTGTGAATGCACCCTTATAAGACTGAGCTTATTACAGCCCCTCAGACTGAAGAAGTCTTTTGGATTAAATATGAAACGTTTCAACAAGTTTTTTTTTGTAATCTGTCCAGAGGTCCTGACTTAATTTTGTTAGATAATAGCAACACTTTTGTTTTTGCTCCCATTTTTCATTAGCTGAACTCAAAGATCTAAGACTTTTTCTATATACACAATTCGTCTTTTATCTCAAATATTGTTCACAAATTTGTGTAAATTTCTGTTAGTGAGGACTTCTCCTTTGTCAAGATTATCCAGCCACCTCACAGGTGTGGCATAATAAGATGCTGATTAGACGGTATGATTATTGCACTGGTGTGCCTGCGCCACAACCATCGAATCAGAATGAGAATAAGCTTTATTATCATTGTACCAGGATACAGTGAAATTGTCTTTGTACAGTCGTCCAAAAGATGGTTGGAGTGCAATATTGCTGCTGCTAAAAAGTGCACCCCCTTATTCTATATCAGAATACTTTTAGATAGAAATAAGGTAAGAACTATAAGGATAGATGGTGGTATTACAAAAAATATCTCTTCACATCTTGTCCTATCAGGACACGATTTGAGACATCAACAAACTCTACCATCATGAACATTTATAAACATGATTACATATGCATTTGATTCAAGATGTTGAGATTTGTCCATGAACACTTTCAGATAGGCGACAGTCCTGATATTGTTGTTCAACCGGCAGTTCTGATAAGCCTGCACAGAAGTTCTCAGAGGGTGGTGGTGGTGGGATGGGGGGGTTGCGATAGACAAAACTTTGTCCCTAGTTACCCATGTCCCAGGAGAAATTTGATAGTCAGCTCGTATCTGAGGCCAAACGGGGGAGTCAAATTCAAATAAGCCACAATTGTTGATTTTCATCAGGCAGACTGTTTTTTACTAATCGCCTCGAGTTCTTCTGGAACTTTTCTGATCCAAAATGGCCAAATATATGGGTATTTCCACTCCACTGATCCGTGTTACGAGCCCTCTTCAAGGTCAATCCCTACATGCTGACAAGTCCTAGGAGCCACAGGTGGCCTGCGATTCTCACAAATCGCCTCCATCTTACGGTTTAGCTTGCAAAGCAGCTGATTTTGAGTCCTCATAGCATGAACCAAACCTTCACACAGACTCAGAAGCTTTGCCATGGCTGAAACTGCTGCCGATGTCTTCTTCAAAAGTTGATAAAACAGAGCCCCGCCGATGCCCAAGAGGAGAAACCCTGCTATCATAAATTCAAATACATAAACGTTTTCAGTGTCATCTTCAGACAGAACTGAGAGAGACATCAGCTGACAAACTCCCCACGAATCTCTGACGTACCCCACAACATGAGTCTAAGCCGGACAAGAGGGTTATCCAGGACGCTGTTGTTTTGTTGAAAAGATTTTGTCGATTGCGTTGAAAGTCCAGTTCACCGGATCCATAATCGTATATTTCGTTCGAGAGATGTGTACCAGGAGCTTCAAAGAGCAGGAGGAAGGAGAACAGGGGGAGGAAGAGCAAGAGCGTTTGCCTTGAGCCAGAGTAGAAAAAGAGGAGTGGACCAGCATTCCACTGACAGGTCACAATCAAGTGGTGCACTGTGTGAGGCAAATGGCGCTTATACCAGATACTGACTGGTTTTTTGACTCCCCCGATACAGTAAAAGTAAACTGCACATTTTAGAGTGGCCTTTTAGTGTGGTCAGCCTAAGGCACACCTGTGCAGTAATCATGCTGTCTAATCATCATCTTGATATGCAACACCTGTGAGGTGGATCAACTCTGCAAATGAGAAGTGCTCACTAACACAGATTTATACAAATTTGTGAACAATATTTGAGAGAAAAAAGCCTGTTGTGTACAAAGGAAAAGTCTTGGATCTTTGAGTTCAGCTCATGAAAAATGGGAGCAAAACCAAGTGTTGTGTTCAATGTAGTTTGATTGCAAACGGCATATGGAAGAACATATAAACAATAGAGAAAATGAACGGAATTCCCATTCTTTTAATTAAAAGAAGGCATATTACACACCTTGTATGCCAATGTATATGATGGTGATCAATCTCAGCTGCTACCACACCAAATTTTATCCATACATTTTTAAAAATAACCAAGTCATGTCCGTCATGTTTGTTTTACCATCTAAAATAACAATTCATGCACATTTATGCAACATTAGTCGATTTTGAATATCAAGGGACAAATGTACCATTTTTTTTTTCTCTACAAGCATACAGCTTCGGGATCGGAGTGTCTTGTTAAGTCACGACTGATGCACTCAGACAGTTATCGCACTTTGTCGGGGGAGAAAAAAAAAGAGGAGTTTAGGCTTTTATCTTTTCTCGTCCATTTTAATAAGCACACTTTGTGACAGCTTAGGTTTCCCAGGCATCTTAGGTGATGCACAGCAGAGGCGGAGACTTCCAATTAAAGAGGGTGGGAGGGGAACGAGGAGAGTGACACACAAGAAGGTGATGAGAGACAAAATCCATAAACACATGTGGCCGGTAAAAAATGAAGAGCAGAGGTTTAGATCTGAATGGCCTTTTCTTTTGCTCCAGCCCACTCTTTGTCTGTGGCCTTGCCTTCGTTAAACGAGTTAGGCCTGTTACATTAGCTGCTGGAATGCTTTATGTACTTGTACCAATTCAATTATTTGTTTCTGCGACTCAGGCATGGCAGGAAGTGAGGAGATAGGCACTCACATAAATTCTAGTTGTTAATTTCCAAGTAACGCAGTGGCCGTGATCGTTTCTGACAAGACAATTGATACCACTGTCAGGAATAAGGCATCCCTAAAGCATGTTGCTTTATTTTTTATGCATTTGATTTGATTGCAGACCATAACAGTGACACACGGTTCAGATAAACGTCCTGGAAGCCCTTTGATTAATATAATACAATAAGAGAAATGGAAGGCTAAAATGCCCGTGCACGTCTTGATTCCGAATATTTGATTCACCAAATAAAATCCTCTCTGTCTGCCACAGTCGAGCACCTCTCAATCGCTTTCTTTGTCATTAATCAATAGACATGACAGTGACAAACACTCTGAGGTCCCAGTCGTCCTCGTTTTTTTTTTTGTTGTTGTTGCGGGCTTTATTGCTTTATGGCTCCTCATTGTCAGGCTTGCCAACACATGTATTTCCATGTCATCTTTTGGAGGTGTCAAGAAGATGACAAAGGGAAACGTGGCAGAGCGGAGAGGGAGTCGTAAGCAGGAGGCGACGGCAGTTCATTTATGCCAGTCTTAAGCGGAGACAGGGATCATAAATTCATACGCTTACATACACAAAGCGGCAGGTTATGGATGCCAATTTCTGCAAATGTGACAAAAATGATCTTTGTGAGTCATAACGATAACAAAATACCTAAAAAATGATGGGCTATTATCTCCAAATGTTGACCTTTTAAGACAAATAAAAGGTTTTATGTATTCATTAAGCATTGAGGCACCTTGAATACTATCCTGTTCACCATTTTTGTGCAATTTCTCACCTTGCAGCTTTAAACTAAAAACTAAACTAAATATAAATAACACATTAAAAAGTAAGTAAGAAAACCTTGCCCACTGGTTCATACTTTACACTAGAAACATCATTTAAAGTTTGAAATGTTTACGGAAAGTTGGACTGAACATGACTGAATTGGCATTTCATTGGCAAGTTAAATGTTTTTTTTTTTCCGCGTGATTTTTTTCTTGGAAACGTGACGTGACACACAAGTTCTTTTCTTACACTATTCTTGGTACATGTACAAATTGTACATGGAATCATGACATTTTTGTCTTTTTTCACTTAATGCGTCACTCACTGCTATAGAAAAGGTTTTCTCTCAAGTCCACTTAAGGTTGTTTCATACTCTATCCTAAGCCGAGAGAGATCCGCTCTCACTGACGTAGTTACGTGATGAAAATCACATCCGTTGTTTCTGGTAGTAGCGTCATCCACCACTTCTAGACACAAGGCCTGGGCCAAACTTTTCCACTTGGAATTTCTACGAGTATGCGCAAAGTCTTGTCTGATTGGTCAGCCGTTCGTGGGCATATTCGTTTATGTGGAAAAGCGCTCGAACATTAATGGTGCAATTTCGCTTCAAGTACTCCACTTCCAGCTGTTGTGCGTGCAAGCAACTTGGATAGTTTTGAGGAGCAGCTGGCTGAGACGGTCAGTAAATGCATCCACCTGTATGACTCTTAATGGCACACTTTAAAAAAAATTGCCAAACAGCCAAAAACTCCTGGCTGGAGATTCTGCAGACAGTGTACACAATGAAGTCCATCTGCTGAAAACTGAGGTGTTCGCTTCAAGACAGATTTAAAGAAACGTATATAAACAAGGATGCAGGGTCCTAGTATAACAATGTAGCGTTGATGCAGTCACTCAAGCGCCAGATGTTTTGCTCTTGCCAACGATTAATTCATGCACAAAGTACAATAATTACATGTCAGATAGGTCCGAGTCACTATTCGGCCATGATCCATGCCAGAGCTCCTGAGCTTCATTCTACAGGCAGGTTTCCTCCAGAATAATCACGTGATGGTGTGTCACATGACTTCAACTCTATCCTGCCAAAATGAAAAGTCTTCTAACACCCATGGTTTTAGAACTTTTAAGATATCTGAGTCAGAGTGTCGTTATTTGTCATTCGCCCCACATGTGGTACATGGGGTGGAACAAAATTATGTACACAGGGTCCCAGTTACATCCAACAAATGTATAAAATGTAAAATAAAAACTGTAATAAGATCTAAGATATGAACTAAGAAAAATGTTAAACTCAAAATACACTAACTAGTAGTAAGAGTAGTCTAATCCATCTCTCTTCTCGTGTCCCAGTTACCTGTGTCTCCTCGTGCTCCTCCGTGATCTTCTGTTCTGGATACCAATGCCTCCTGGACCTCCTTGCCTTCCAGTCACTTGCCTGGCTTCCTCTACTGTGACTCCTTGGACCAACACCTTCTCCTCTCCATCTCCAAGACCTGTAAGAAAAACAGAAATACCAGATCAACACTATCAACGCTCCTTACCCCTGTGGACTCCCAACCTGACACTTCTCCTCCCATTCCAGGGTTCCAGTGGAGAATCAGATGTTGTCCTTTCACTGTAAATAACAAACAGTGTTAAACTTTTATTCCTTCTGAGTTTTGCCCATCTCAGTCTCATCTCCTCTGGGTCTCCTGAGCTAAGACAACGCCGAACAGCAGCACGAACATCAGTCTGTGTGAACAGATGAACACGAATGAACACAGCAGCATGAAATAGATCAGCAGCATGAGATCAGCAGCAGCATGATGTAATTTTTTTCACAGTGATTATCCTGGTTAGGGATTCATGAGTCTAACAGCTTCAGGGTAAAAGCTGTTCCTCAGTCTAGTTGTTCAACACTTACTGCTCCTCAACCACCTGCCTGAGGGGAATGGGGAAAAAAGTTCATGTGCTGGGTGAGTGAGGTCCTTCATGATGCAGGTGGCCCTCTTCCTGCATCTGGAGGTGTAGATGTCTGTGATGGTGGGGAGGCTGACTCCAACAGACTTCTGTGCAGCCTTCACCACTCTCTGCAAAGCTCTTCTTTGACTAAAGAAAAATGATATAACGGTTGCACACTCTAGTTACTTTTCAATGTGCATCTTTGTCCACTTTTCATTGACAGCAGTCAGGGAGCAACATACCAATACATAGTTACCATGGTGACCATGATAAGCCACCCGCAGCAACTTTAACAATTTTTTCCTTAGCCTTCAAATATATATATAAATATATATATTTTTTAGTTCTTCATATTTTCTTAGTCATTAGATACTATTTTTACTTGTCCAAAATCTCCCACTACTTAATTTACAGTCCATTTACCAAGTGGCTTTGTCTGACTGTATATTAACTTCTTTATTACCCTATTAAGTAAATGTCTGAGTTTCCCATAACCCCTAACTAACTAGAAAACATTTTCATTTTAAACAGAATACGTAACTGAACATCTGATGACAGACACCTAACATGGACTTTTCTCATGTCACACATACCTTAAACCGTCATGTCTAAAAAATGATTAACCACCAAACAAAGAAGTAGCCTTTAATCTGCACCTCTACTACCAATTCAGGAAAAGAAAAATCAGAGCTGACACTAAATTGAAACCCGAGGGCAACAAGAGCAGTCCCCTAGGCATCACAACGGTTTCTCTAGCTCTCGGTTGTCCTTGTGACAGTGATGTGAAGCCCATTTAAACGTTAAAGCATCAGATCATCTTGTTAAGTCTCTTTCATCTTATTCACGGTCAGTGTTGCACCTCCAGGCTATGTACACTGTGGCACCTCAAAGTAGAGCACTGGCATGCCAAATTCAAAGGAGCTGTTCATGTCTACACTGCTCGATTGGACTGTCTTGATCAAAGCTTAAGAGTAAATGTGCTTAAGTCAAGTGTCGTTTGCTTTTAACACAACAAAAAGGGAAGTTCATTGTTAAATGTTTGTCTTTGTTTCATAAAGAAGAAAAATCACCTCCTAGGTGGCTTTATAGAACATGGTAGATAATGGTCTATGAATAAAAAGACTGGATGATAGACAAAATACAAAGCTGGCAGTTTTTTTAGGTAAACTTACATAGCACATAATATGTAACAATACATATTACAGTTCGGTATGTACAGGGTGTTTATAAGGTACATAACAGACAAATACCAGGTACAAACCTGGTAAATTGCAGGTATGTACCAGTGCGTGGCTGAAAACACATATCTACCAGGTAAGTATGTTTTTTGCAAAATCTGAACTCAGATTTGGTGTGATAGTAGCTGAGAGCCATACCCAACACATATTTTTAGTACTAAAACAACATGCATGATCTGTGTTTAAATGTTTGCCATTAGCTATTGAAGCTATTGAACACCTTGTGTGTCAGTTAGCAAAATAACTCATGAACAGATTTTAATGAAACTCTCAGAAAGTAATCACTGGATGTTTAGTGCACATACAAGAGGGTGTTGATAATAACACCAACTTGCCTTCAAAACAAAAGCATTGCAAAATCTGATTTCAAAATAAAAGCATATATTTTGGATTTGAATACAGAATGAAGAACATTTGATTTCTGATTATTCACTGATCTCCCACAGACCAGATAGACAAATAATGAGCTAGGTGTACCCAACCTGTCAAAAGATGTCAATATGTGCTAAAGATGGAAGTACTATAGCCAAATAGCTGATGGTGTTAAAAATTCATAAAAATATCCACCCAACTTTACCATATACAGTAGTTCCTCGTTTATCGCGGGGGATCTGTACCTTGAAGACCCGCGATAAGTGAAAAACCACAAAGTAGGAATAGTAGTACAAGCAATATATATATAGGCGTTTTAAACCCTTCCCACACTCTTGCAATATTCTAAACAATGTTTCTAAACTCTAAATGCTCCAAAAGAACACAGAATGTCATGATTTCAGCTCCCTGCCTCGTCTGCTCTTTGTCACCTGCAAAATCTCTTGCCCACTTCTCTGCGCTGCACAGTTGATCAGCTGATCAGCTGCAGCAGGAAGCTTCTCCTGCAGTAAGGGCTGCACAAAGCTGCAGGAGGAAGCTTGTTCTGCAGCTCTGGGCTGCACAAATGTGCAGCAAGTGCTAAATCATTTAAAGTAATTTATTTTAAATAAAATTTCCATGCCTATCGTGCGGCTCATCCATCAATCAGCCAATTGTGAGTCATGTCCAATCTTATTTTGAAAAACCGCGATAAAGCGAGTCCGCGATAAACGAACCGCGAAGTAGTGAGGGACTACTGTAAACTAATATTATGGACACAAAGTTAAACGCTTTTCTTATAGTTGTTTTCAAGCCACTGCAGTTCATGGTTATTGGAACAAGTCATTTTCCCATTTGAAGGACAAAGCCAGATATATTTCTGATGACATCATGCATATGTTTTAGTCATGGTTTAGAGTTCTCGTGATGTGAATTATGTCATAGGTAAAAAAAAAAAATAGAATAAAAAAATCACAGGAATAAGTTCCCATCTAAATTTCAAACCAGGAATGTTTAAGGCTTTTTTGATGTGTCTGTTAGCAATACATCAAACATTTTCTGTGTCTTAGATTGTTATATTTTACAAATCAGCTGAGTTCAAGTAAACAGTGCTAATCTAACAAAGTTCAGACAGGTCATCTGGACTGTTTCTTTTTTTGTTGCGACGTTTCGTCCTTCATCCAAAGGACTTCATCAGTCCAAGGAGCCACAACAAACTGAGTCCCACAAGCAGCACACTCACATATTAGATCAACCAGTTTGTTAGTGATATAATGGTTTTTGGGGCCTGCCCCCTCCCCTGTCGATTCCTCTGAGGCAGCCATAGCCAAAGTGGTTCAAAACATCAAAGTTCATGCTCAATAATCCAGGTAAAAAAAAATCCAACAAAGTTCAGTCAAATCATCTGGCCTTTTTTTTTTTTTTTTTGTTTGTTTGTTTGTTTGTTTTTTGTCCCGCATCCAAAGGACTTCATCAGTTTGTGTGGCTCCTTGGACTTATTAAGTCCTTTGGATGAAGGACGAAACATCTCAACAAAAAAGTGATAGTCATTTGGATGAAGGACGAAACATCTCAACAACATAAAAATAAACCGTCCAGATGACCTAACTGAACTTTGTTGGATTTTCTACCTGGATTATTGAGCATCTTTTTCTTCTTCTTTTGGCTTTTCTCTCTTCAAGGGTCGCCACAGCGAGTCATCCTCCTCCACCTCACTCTGTCCTCTGCATCCTCTGTCCTTACTCCAACTACCTCCATGTCCTCTCTAACTGCATCCATGTATCTCCTCTTTGTCTTTTTCCTGGCAGCTGTATTTCTAACATCTTTCTACCAGTATACCCACTGTCCCTCCTCTGGACATGTCCAAACCATCTCAGTCTGGCCTCTCTAACTTTATCTCCCAGCTGTTCAACCTGGGCTGTACCTCTGATGATCTTAATCCTAATCTTATCCATCCTTGTCACTCCTAAGGAGAACCTCAACATCTTCATTTCTGACACTTCCAGTTCTTTCTCCTGTCTTTTTGTCCATGTCTCCGTCTCCAGACCATACAACATAGCTGGTCTCACCACTGTCTTGTAAACTTTTCCTTTGACCTTTGCTGACACCTTTTTTGTCACAAATCACTCCTGAAACTTTTCTCCATCCACTCCATCCTGCCTGGACTCTCATTTTCACCTCTTTACCACATTCCCAATTTTCCTGGATAGTGGACCCAAAGTACTTGAAGTCCTGCACCTTTTTGACCTCTGCTCCTTGTAGCTTCACTGTTCCACCGGCCTCCCTCTCATTCACACACATGTACACTGTCTTACTACGGCTGACTTTCATTCCTCTTCTTTCCAGTGCATACCTCCACCTCTCCAAGTTCTCACCACAGATCACAATGTCATCTGCAAACATAGTAGTCCATGGATCCATCATAATTCATAGACCTGGATTATTGAGCATGTACTTTGATAAACAGTGCTAACTCACACCTCAAGCTTATGTTTTTGGAAGCTTTCTCTAGAATGACATGGAAAAAACACACTCTTTCAGACAAGTTCTGTTAATCATTGCAAATTTACCTGTTAGCATCCGGGACAAAGTCACAGATAAGTTACCTTTTTTAAGTGTGTGGCCAGGTGGAACACACCTGTTTTTAAAATCTGCTTACATCAGATAGAAATGGTTGTCGTGGATTGGAAAAAAGTTACTTATTTGCGCCTTTTTTGTTGCTGGCGAGGAAAAAAATCCAGGTGAGTCTGTTAAAGTGTATCCTGTTTTGAAAGACAAAAGTTTAAGGTGCAGCCAGGTGATGAGTTGAGGGACACTGACAGGTTAGTCATTTCCAGAAAGTGGAGAAGGGCAAAATCCAGCAGCAAAAATTTCACAACTTCATTTTTATCAGAAAAGCAGACTGCCCATGTCTCTGTGTATGTTCATATTATAGCAATGTTAGCAAAAATATCTCAATAAGCAGTTAACAACTTGTAATAAAATGTTGCCATTATTGTACACATCTGTTGTATACATTTACAACTTTTAGAGTCAACCTTATTCAATATGGCCACCAGAAAAATGGCTCAACATCAGCCGATGACATTGAGCTATATTTGGAGTAATATAGTATCTGACAGTCATTAAAAAACTCATACTTTAAGCACAAAAAGATAGCACTAGAGCTGTTCATGAATTATTACAATTATCTTTTTTCAGCTTGTCTGTTAGCGAAATAGTGCATGTATCACCGGACAGTTTGATAGATATTGGGATAATATTTGTGTGGAAATGAGAATCTGAGCATCTTTCCCAATATATTATTGAAGCACTACAAGTTGCTCAACAATTTTGCTTAAAACTTGCACATTAACTATTAGTCAGCCCTGACTGTTAGCAAAACATTGCATAGACCATTAAAAGGATTTTAAGGAAACTATCTGAAAGGAGCTACTAGATATGCATCTACAACTAATTAACTTTTGAAGACAACAACAAAAGAATGGTTAAATTTGTCATCTGGACCAGTTTCTTTAAGTGAGAAATGTTCCGTCCTCCCATCCGTTGGCCTACCATCCAGATCTGTCCCATAGGTAGCCCACCCTGTTTTGGATATGTGTGTTGTGCATGTGTTAAAAGCCTACTTCTGAGATTCCAACAGGAGGTTGGCTTGAAACACAGCAATGAAGGCTACCTATGGGACAGAACTGGTTGGCAGGCCACATACTGAGGAAGTCCTCTGAATGGGGGAAGAGACATTTCTCTCTTTAAGAAATTGGTCCAGATGACACGATTTAACCTGTTTTGTTGTTATCTACCTGGATGATTGAGCCTACAAACCTTTTTCTTTTATTTTCTTGAAGACAAACTAATTTAAGATGGCCTTCACAGCTAAATGAACTTTCCCAAATATAAATGTCTATAAGTTAGGCACATTTCCTGACACTGAGCTAAATCTTGATGTGGGAGTAGCTGATAGTCATCCTTCACACATACTCGAAGCACTACAAGGTCTTGCAGTAATACAGGGTTGTGTTTACCATCTATCTGTCCGTCCATCCATCCATTATCTTCTGTTTATTCTGAAGTCTGGTTGTGGGAATAGCAGCTTGAGCAGGGAGGCCCAGGCATCTCCTTCCACAGCCACCTCTTCCAGCTCTTCTGGGAAGACTCTAAGGTGCTTCCAGACCAACCGAGAGACATAGTCTCTCCAGCATGTCTTGGGTCTCCTCCCAATCAGACATACCCAAATCATTTCCCGAGGAAGGTGCCCAGAAAGCATCCTTCCCAGATGCCCGAACCACCTCAACTGGCTCCTCTCGATGTGGAAGAGCAGCGGTTCTACTCCGAGTCTCTCCCGGATAACTGAACTTCTCACCCTATCTCTAAGGGAGAATCCAGCTACCCTGTGGAGGAGACTTGATTCAACCGCCTGTATCTGTGATCTCATTCTTTCGGTCACTACCCAGAGTTCATGACCATAGGTGAGCATAGTAACGTAGACTGATCGGTAAACAGAGAGCTTTGCCTTACAGCTCAGCTCTCTCTTCACCACAACGAACCAGCACAGAGTCCACAATACTGCAGATGCTGCATCAATCCGTCGGTCAATCTCACGATCCATTCTTCCCTCACTCGTGAACAAAACCCCAAGATGCTTGAACTCCTCCTAAATCCAAAGACAGCAATCCACACTTTTCTGAATGAAGACCATGGCCTCAGTTTACCAATCTGCCAAAAAAAAAAAACAATGAGTGATATGCATTCCTTTAAGGAATGCTAGGCCTTTTTCTTAGAAAAAGAGATCAAATACAGTATATTCTGCAATTTGAAAACAAAACAACCCCCCACACATTTCAAATTTATTAGTGTGGATTTTCTGCTAGCCTACTATAGAGTGAATTATCTTCTACTCATCTTGCAGCTGTTCTCTCATTTGCATCGGGTATCACTAACATACATGCCATGTATATTTGTTGCACCTAAAGAGTAAGCTAATTCAGATTCACCACGAAACAAATAAAACATGATGTTTTTGCTGCATTTTCTCGTCTTCAGTTGAATAAAACAAGACATCCTGATACACTCCTTCACTATCCCTGACACCTTTGCTTAATCCACTTACAATATTTGAACTGCTACACAAACAAATTGATATCATCAATTGTGATGTTGGCAAATACCACAGCCAATCTGCTCATGAATGTTTATCTCCTCTAACACTCACCCACCTGCTAAGAGGTGCCACGCTTTAATGAAATTGTTTGGACTACCGGCGCCCGTTGCTAAGGAACTGTGTTCCTCCTGGTTTTTTTATGCTTGCAGATTTCTGTCATCAAATAATGATTAGAGATGAGCACACCTCAAGGTGCTCCAGCCACTGGAGGGTGTATTCAGAGCTAGACTGGCAAACAGCTTCAGGGTGAGGAAAAAAAAAAAAGAGGCTTTATGTGTGAGAGCCTTTTGCTGGCCACATTTCAAAACTAACTTAATGCGATTGGAAATGGTCCATGTTTACGTTTTAAAGGTAGGATGACCAGAAATCTGTGGAATTACACGCCTAGGCATTCTGCCCCTCTGTACCTCTGACAAGGTGTCAGTAAAAAAAAAAAATGTGTGCACTACAACACCTCCACGCAGCGATTAGCAAATGTCACAGTCAACTTTCGCTGCTGCTCCTTTCATCCCCGTTTGATGTCTGGTTTCTTCCATTCCCATATTTTTTCGGCTCTCAGACATAGGTGACATGAAAAGAGTCTAAGATCAGGTGTTTCATGAATATGTTTACACGTAGGAGAAATGATTCCTCACATTTCTGCAGCAGACATCTGGAGGGCTGATGTTGACTTGATTTGTGCTACGACATGCTAAAAGCACTCATTTTCAACTTCAGGGAATGGTGGATTGGGTTTTTTTTTTCATGTAAGGGAGATTTGTTTACATGACGGACATGAGTTTATTACTTTGAAAATCTCTCTCAGACTTGAGATACAAAATCATTTCTTTAGGAGTTTAACACGATTTCTCAATTTTAGTTTCATCCAAATAGCTCAAAAGAGGGTAACTTTTTTTGTACTCTTCAAATAAAGAAAGACAACCCAAAAAATTTTGATCAGCATGATTGATCAGCTTTTCTCCAAATAGCTTGATGTTCCTGATTACCGCACCACAGACCATTCAGAGGTTTAAGGTCCACAGGACAGGAGAGAAACTCCCTCAATTTGTCCGCAAAAGAAAAACCGATAACAAATTGAACAGACAAATAATATGAATAGGAGAAAACAGAACCCAGAAAAACATCTGAAGACATTACAAGTGAAGTCCAAGTTCAAGGTACATCAGTGTCAGATCGTACCATCAGTCACTGTTTGAGCCAAAGTGGGCATAATAGAAGATGACAGAGGAGAACATCACATTATAAAGGCACAGGTATCTGTTGCAACAAAGAACTGTGACATCATGGGTTTGTCTGGTTAAATAAAAGTTAATAATAATAATAAAAAAAGGCTAGGCTGGAAAATGCATATTGACAAGCCAAAAAGCTTCTGAGGGAACTTTCTTTAGACAGATCCTCCTTATGTTCACAAACCCATAAATGAACCAAAGGAAAGAATACTGTACATACAGGGAAACATGTAGGATGCTCAACAATGTTCCAGGCTCTAACAATGTTCAGTCAGGTCACCTGGACGGTTTCTTTTTTTTGTTGAGACATTTCGTCCTTCATCCAAAGGACTTCATCAGTCCGTGGAGCCACAACAAACTCAGTCCCACAAGCAGCACACTCACATAGTGGACCAACCAGTCTGCTGGTGGTAAGATGGTTTCTGGGGCCCACCTTCTCTCCTCGTTGACTCCTCTGAGGCAGCCACAGACAAAGTGATTCAAAACATCAAAGTTCAAGCTCAATAATCCATGTAAAAAAATCCAACATAGTTCAGTCGGGTCATCTGGACGGTTTTGTTTTTTTCAAGATGTTTCATCCTTCATTTGTCCACAAAATTTGGCTGTTTGAGGATGCCATTTACATGCACCAGTAGAACTATAAGGCAGACAGAAATCAAGCAGAGTTGGCCTAACCCAGAATAACTGTTGATATCTGAATCTAGCTCCCTGTAACGGCCTTGAATTGGCCAACTATCTCAAACTCTCCTGGATGTTATGTGAACAAGAAACTCTCCTCCCCCCCTCCCATAACCCCTCCCTTCCAGAGGACATGTGTGGACTTGTATCAGAGCTGAGCCGGCTGATAGACACTGCTCCATCTCTTATCAGAACTATGAGGACTATCTGGCAGTGTCCACGGACAAACTCACCACCTTCGTTGACCTTCATTATGCTTTTTTCCATTAATTCAACCTTTATTTAGACAGATAAATCACACTGAGCCTCGAAGACTCATTTACAAGTGAGACCTGTTTAGACGGACAAAAATAAATGAAAGTGACACATGTATAGAATATGGAGGCAAAAAAAAAATCATTATTTCAAACTTTCTCTTTGACTGAGGAGAAAGACCCTGATAATGGAATAAAAACACCCCACACATAGGCACATAGTAACATAGACATTCCGCAGGGGAGGGGAGACGACAAGAGCGGCGATTGTGTCAAGGACACTCCAGAGGCACTGTAAGAGTTCTGATAAGAATGGTACAATCGATCAGTTCCCTCTGGTGAGATCCGTACTCTTGTACCGAAGTCGACCTGGAACAGCGCCAGAGAGAATCCGAGAGTCCTGAAATGATGACACAATGTTTATTCAGCTGGTTCCCTCTGATAGGTCCGCAGACTTCCTTGGTGGGAGGGGAAGGGAGGGGGCAGAGTGTCGATTTACAGGGCCTCCAGGTGAATTGAGGTAAGGTGGCCAGTTAAGGCCAGGCGTGAAGCCGAATTCAGATAAGCAACAAATGTTTTGGGAACAGGCAGGACTTTACTGATTAATGTCTACCTTTAGGCTTTGCTGGTCCTCTGGAATCCCAAATGTCCAAATTAAGTGGACAGATGCAGGCAGTCTGACCAGGGCCAAATTTTCTGCTGACGACTTCCTTGCTTGTCGATAGACCAGGAACCAATCCAAAAAGCGGGAAACCAGTTATCATACATCTAATTGTATACACATCCTTGGCACTTGTCTTCTCGTCGAGAAAAGTCGGCTCTCCTGAAGCTTGTCTCCTCGTAAATTTTTTAAAATCAATTGCGTTGAGAGACCAACTGACCAGATCCATAGCAAAAATTTACAGTTCGGAAGATATGTAGAGAGAAGGACTGAAGCAGTTTCACAGATAGGACAGAGCAAAGCAAAGCAGAGGAGGGAGAGGCGAGGGAAAGCATCCGCCCTTGACAGGAGCAAGAGGGGAAGTGTATGGATATATGTATTATGATGTCATCAGTATGTCACTGTTTCTGTGCTGAGGTTTTTTTTTTTTTTTCCAACTTTCACATTGTGTACCATTTAGGACACAGTGTGAGATATGATTTTTTTTAATACCTCCCCTTCCCCCCATATTTCTCTTTTCCTATCTAATGAAAATGGCAGCCCCTCCCACAATGCCGGGGTCTTAGGCACTTCGTCTTCCCATGTCTGTTGTTTATGTTTTACTCAGATGACCTGTACTGAAATGCAATTTTGTTGTGCTTCGGTGCAATGACAATAAAGCGGATTCTGATTCATCCAAAGGACTTCATCAGTCAGAGAAGCCACAACAAACTCAGTCCCACAAGCAGCACACTCACATAGTGGACCAACCAGCTTTCTGGTGGTAAGATGGTTTCGTATGTTCCGGGCTGCATTGCTGCATCTGGTACACGGCGTCTTCAGTTTGTGCAATGTACAAATAAATCTCAATAATATTGAGACATTTTGTTGTAAAATGTGCTGCACAGTGTCAAAAACTTGGTCTCGGTCTCAGGTGGGTTCTCCAACAGGATAATAACCTAAAAATCTATCAAATAAATGTGTCACAGCCATTGTGGCTTTGCAAGCCCAAGCATTAAGCAGTGATCTTGTGCGATCTCATACTGCTGAAAGCATGTGCACAAGATGAGTCTTAGTCATTATGAGAATAAATTCACGTTCAGAATATTTGAAATTGACGGAGTTGTAGTTTTTTTTGCATTTGGACAGTTTAATTAGCTGTGGTAGCAATCTTGATAAGGGTGCATCGAAAAATTCATCATTTGAAGGTGTACATCCAATGATTACTTTCTGAGGGCTTCTGTCCAGGGTTTTTTGACAAAGAAACTACCACGGACATAGACACAGGCAAACTGACAAACTCGGGCAGGCTGTAGCTGAGTGGTTAGAGCAGTCGTCCTCCAATGCAAGAGTTGGGGGTTTGAATCCACCAGCAGTCACATGCCGAAGTGTCCCTGGGCAAGACCCCTCATTGCCTCCGATGTGTGTCCCATCGGTGTATGACTGTGATACTACACTAATTAGTCTCTTTAGAATGATTTGTTCAATTAACTTTGTAGAGATTTAGTAGAGTGCTGTATGAAAGGGTAAATGAGGCACAGATTGCGCTTTGAGTATCGTAAAAAGATTAAAAGGCACTATATAAGTACAGTCCAAACCCATTATCTCCTGCTAGCTATAAAAACAAGCTATAGAAAGGCTCTAATTTGTTATGAACAAATCTTTAGGAGGGAATTTGCTGGCACGTGTTTTTCGGATGACTGTGACTTTCAGGTTATTAAATAAATATCGCCAAGATGCAAAAAAAAGAAGGAAACATTTAAGAAAAACAGCATCAGTAAACTGCAAATGTGGCAGGACTGACAGCTAAAAGTTCCCCGTAAAATATATTTTTAACTAATTTAAGCATTTTTGTCCTTTTAGTAGGAAGATTTCAAAATTCCCCATTTTGCCAAGCAACCCCTTCCCTTCAGGAGTTGTGAACTAGCAGAATGACAGAAACTCCTACACTCTCTCCACCCCCCCACCTCTCTTTGTGACTGTAGGTGAGCATCTGGACAATGGCATACGGTTATCAGAGACTCTCCACAGGCCCTCTGCATGGGATTCAATCAGGCTGAGGCAGGAGGGCCTGTGGATTGTATAGATCCAGAGGGCCGATCCATAGGGGTGCTCAGCCTCCACGACTTCAATCCCTTCAACCCACCTCCCTCCTTAAAGGTGGAGCCACCGCTCCATTCGCCGCATGTTTAGATCAATTGGATTCCTGTTAATGGCAAATAATTGAAATTTTCCTCAAACCTGCTGCTGCTGCTACAAAAGAAACAACCTGTGAGGGATGTTTTTAATTCAAAACGCCGCGCTAACAGGATGAGCTGGACCTAAATTGACATCTGTGTTCTCAGTGACTTTTTTTTTTTGCTGCTGTGAGGCTAGGAGGCATCCTCGTGATAATTACTAATGCTGCAGAAATGCAAGAAGAAAGAAAGCTTTCTATAGAAGCTCACTAAAGAAGGGGGGGGGGGGGGATGGCAGTGAAACAGACACATCAAGAGTCATGCCAAAATGGCTCCCCTTCCACGCATTATTGGCCATATCAATTGAATAGCATCTAAAGTGCTTTGAAAAGAAGACCGTGTGAGAAACACACACACAGACTCACTTCATCTTGTGATCTCCATCTCTAATGTAAACTCAGCTAGTGTGGAGAAAAGTAAAGAGGTTAACTGTGAAAAATAAATGCCATCATCGGCCTCCCCTTTAAGATGGTTTCCTGAGATAAAAAAAAAAAATTCTATGGTCCAGTTCGAATCAATCGCTGCAATTAGAGCCCGCGAGCCATTACACATAGCACACATCTTCCTATTTGTTCCACTCAATGCTCTCTGCTCTCATTGTGCACGGCGAGGCTCTTGTGGGGAGGCTGAATAGTCAGAGTGGAGTCTTAAGAGACTCTTCTTTGTGTTCGGGCCAAATATAACTCAAGGTAAATGAACACGGTAAATACAGCAGAGGTTCCCAACCTGAGGGTCGGGTCCTGAACGTACGGCTCTTTGACAAGCTGAATAAGAAAAATACAAAACGAAACAAACAAAAATATGCTAGAAAAGCCTGTTTTTATGTGCATGGCTCATGTTACAGGTCAACACATTTAGTGTCAGATTCACAAAGTTGGTTGTAATGTGACGTTTTCCAAAATTCCTGTTTGGATCTAAAAACTGAACTTTTCCATTGTAGTGCACTAAAATAGTTACATACTGTTTTTAGTAGTAAGTACAGGTCCTGGTCATAAAATTAGAATATCATGAAAAGGTTTATTTATTTTAGTAATTCCATTCACAAAGTGAAATCTGTATATTATATTCATTTATTACACACAGAATGATATATTTTAGATGTTTATTTCTTTTAATGTTGATGAATATAAATGACAACTAATGAAAACCCCAAATTCAGTATCTCAAAAAATTTAAATATTGTGAAAAGGTTCAATATTGAAGACGCCTGGTGCCACACCCTAATCAGCTAATTAACTCAAAACACCTGCAAAGGCCTTTAAATGGTCTCAGTCTAGTTCTGAAGGCTACACAATCATCGGCAAGACTGCTAACTTGACAGTTGTTCAAAATACGAACAATGACACTATGCACAAGGAGGGCAAGACACAAAAGGCCATTGCTAAAGAGGCTGGCTGTTCACAGAGCTCTGTGTCCAAGCACATTAAAGAGGTGAAGGGAAGGATGTGGTAGAAAAAATGTACAAGCAATGGGGTAACCGCACCCTGGAGAGGATTGTGAAACAAAACCCATTTCAAAATGTGGGGGAGATTCACAAAGTGTGGACTGCAGCTGGAGTCAGTGCTTCAAAAACCACCACGCACAGACATATGCAAGACATGGGTTTCAGCTGTCGCATTCCTTGTGTCAAGCCACTCTTGAACAAGAGATAGCATCAGAAGCATCTCACCTGGGCTAAAGACAAAAAGGACTGGACTGCTTTTGAGTGGTCCAAAGTTATCAGAATCACAATCAGAATCAGAATAAACTTTTTATGTACTCTGATGAATGTAAATTTTGCATTTCCTTGGGAAATCAAGGTCCCAGAATATGGAGGAAGAGAGGAGAGGCACAGAATCCATGTTGCTTGAGGTCCAATGTCAAGTTTCCACAGTCAGTGATGGTTTGGAGTGCCATGTCATCTGCTGGTGTTGGTCCACTAGGCTTTCTGAGGTCCAGGGTCAACGCAGTCGTCTACCAGGAAGTTTTAGAGCACTTCATGCTTCCTGCTGCTGACCAACTTTATGGAGATGCAGATTTCGTTTTCCAACAGGACTTGGCACCTGCACACAGTGCCGAAGCTACCAGTACCTGGTTTAAGGACCATGGTATCCCTGTTCTTAATTGACCTGCAAACACACCTGACCTTAACCCCATAGAAAATCTATGAGGTATTGTGAAGAGGAAGATGTGATACACCAGACCCAACAATTCAGAAGAGCTGAAGGCCACTATCAGAGCAACCTGGGCTCATAACACCTGAGCAGTGCCACAGACTGATCGACTCCATGCCACGTCACATTGCAGCAGTGATCCAAGCAAAAGGCGCCCCAACTAAGTATTGAGTGCTGAACATGCTCATACTTTTTATGTTCATAGTTTTCAGTTGGCCAACATTTTTTATTGGTCTTAAGTAATATTTTAATTTTCTGAAATACTGAATTTGGGGTTTTCATTAGTTGTCAGTTATAATCATCAACATTAAAAGAAATAAACATTTGAAATATATCAGTCTGTGTGTAATGAATGAATATAATATACGTTTCACTTTTTGAATGTTATTACTGAAATAAATGAACTTTTTCATGATATTCTAATTTTATGACCAGCACCTGTATTAGCTAATAGTCATCCCAAACACATTCTGAGTGCCAACAGATTTTCTGACTTGCAATATCCCATGAAAATGTGAATATTATTATTTTAAAGGTTTGACGAAAACAGTTATAATGGAATCCCAGCTCGTCAAAAAATGATCAGACTCATGTTCAGGGTGCTTTTTAATACACCATATCATATTACATCATTATTGTTTAGTGTATATCTTAGATCCTTGTATATTGTTTATATTTTTACACTATTTTCTAGCTATTTTTGGGTGTAACTGGGACCTTGAGTACACAATTTCATTCCACCTCATGTACCACATGTGATGCAAATGACAATAAAGAACCTTGAACTTGAACCTTGATCTTAGTCTAAAAACCTGTGTGCCTTTAGTTTTCTTTCAAAGTCTGTTTGAGGGGTTTCTGCATTTATTCACATACAACTTTCCAGTTTTATTCTCTTGTCTGTGTGTAAGAGTTTAAAATTATTTATGTTCTTTTTTGCTAATGGTGAAATTTACAAAGTGATGGGGAATTGTCAGTAGTGGTGTCCAATCTTGGTACACGAGGGCCACTATCAGGCATGTTTCATATTTTCCTTTCCTTTTCACCTGGTTTAATGGTGACTTACCCCTTCAGCATGTTCTTAAGTTCTACATGAGCCCATTAATCACCCATTCATTCAAATCAGGTGGGTTGAAGCAGAGAAGCATTTAAAACATCTACACCTCCAGATGCAGGAAGAGGGACACCTGCATCATGAAGGACCCCACTCACCCAGCACACACACGTTTTGCCCCGCTCCCCTCAGACAGGAGGTTGTGGAGCATTAAGTGTAGAACCACTAGACTGAAGAACAGCTTCTACCCTGAAGCTGTTAGACCCATGAATCTCTAACCAGGATAATCACAGTGAAAAGAAAGATCACTGTAATGACATTTAGATTGGTGATGTGACTTATCTGTGCTGCTGATCTCATGCTGCTGATTATCTCATGTTGCTGATTATATCATATTGCTGATTATATCATTCTGCTGTATTCATTCATACCCATCTGCTCACCACATACTCATGTTGCTACGTCATATTGATTTTCATTATTGTTGTTTAGCATATATCTTAGATCTTTTAGCGTACCATTTGGTGTTTGTTTAGCATATATCTTAGCATATATCTTAGAATCTTATTTATTGTTTCTTTTTATACTTTATATTTTTGCTGCTTTTGCTATTTTTGCATGTAACTGGGACCCTGTGGACATAATTTTGTTCCACTTCATGTACCACATGTGTTGGAAACAACAATAAAGTTGACTTGAACTTGAAAACATAGAGAACAGTGGCCCTCGAGGACCAGGACTGGATAATGCTGCTGTAAAGCCTTTTGGTCCTAACATCAAAACCACAAGAATACATCTGTATTTTGAGATATATTTTTCTGAAAACGCTTCATCAAAACTTTGCCTCAACTTGATGGTGTTTTGATGATCTTTTCTTTTTTGGGCAAACTCCCATATTTTTCCGGACTTTAGACACCCTCACCTAAATCAGCGCACTGCCCGTGTTAATTACAAGCTCTGCGACTGAGCCAGGCGTGATGTGAATCAGCTCTAACATTTTTTGCTTTAATTTCATTTCAGTTTTATTCAACCTGGAAGGTCAATATCCCAAGCAGAAATTCTGATTAGCAGCTCGTCTGAGCAGGCGGGTTGATGTAAGCGGCTTCACACTGAGATTGCCTAGAGTTACCTCATCTACCGTATGCCATGTGTACGTTCACATCAGCACTAGGTATGAAGGAGGAAGCGGAGAGACGAATGGAGGGCCATGTGGGAATGATGAAACATACCTCTCATGTCGGGGGCGAGGGGAGGGGGAGGGTAGATCTCTCTTCTAAAAGTGAATCAAAAAGACTAAACGTTTCTGCCTCTATCTGGCCTTGGCTAATCGGTACCGGGTATAATGATTACAATGCAATACAACCTGTCCACTGATTTCAAACTTTAGAAGACTGACTCATTTCCCAACTTTTTTGTACTTTTTTTTTTTAAAATCAGAATACATCTTTAGTATCCATTTAACACTTTGGAAGAAAATAAAAGAAGAATAAAACATTTTGGACCTTAATGTGCTTTATCTCAGAAAAAAAAATACTAAAACAAAGATATTTCAGACCCAGATCAGCCCTGTTATACTACAAGTTAGGGATACTAATACTTAACGTCTTCCCCAGGTGCTCAATAGCTGCTCACTGCTCCACCTGGGTGTATCCCAGGTGCTATGGGTCAAATACAGAAAACCAATTTCATCATTGTATGGGAACATACAATGACAACATATAGCACTCCCAAAACCTCTCAGTTGTGTTTCTGCCAACTCTATCCATTTTGTGCCATTGATCCGCGGTTGAGTGGCAAAAGCAACAGGTCTAGGAGGAAAACCGAGATTTCTCTCTCTCCAACAACACACTAACATAGAACTTTTTTGATCCTGCAGGAAATTGAACTCCTCCTGGGAGATCCCAAGGCATTCCCAGACCAGAGAGGATACATAATCCCTCCAGCAAGTACTAGGTCTACCACTGGATTTCCTTCCAGTAGGACTGGAAAACTTCTAAAGGAAGATGCTAAAGAAGTATCCTAATCAGATGCTCAAACAACCTCAGCTCACTCCTTTTAGTGCAAGGGAGCAGCGGCTTCACTCTGAGCTCCCCCAGATGTTAGTCTCTCAATTTATCTTTAATTATAAGCCAGGATATCCTACAGAGGAAACTCATTTCAGCTGCTTCAATCCAGGTTCTTGTTCTTTTGATCAAAGGGTAAAAGTTGAAACATCTGCCATGTCTTGTAACAGAAATTTGCTTATCACGTCTGATTAAGTCCAATCTTGGACAATGGCCCCAATTGTTAACCAACCAACTAACCAGCAAACCAAGCAACCAATCAACCAATCAACCAAATAACCAACCAACCAACCAACCAACCAACCAACCAACCAGCCAGCCAGCCAGCCAGCCAGCTATCAATCCATCCAGCAAACCAACCAACCAACCAAACAACTAACCAACCAGCCAGCCAACCAGTCATCCATCCAGCAAACCAACCAACCAACCAACCAACCAACCAACCAACCAACCAGCCAGCCAGCCAGCCAGACATCCATCCAGCAAACCAACCAATCAGCCAGCCAGCCAACCAACCAACTAACCAGCCAGCCAGTAAACCAACCAACCAACCAACCAACCAAATGACCGACCAACCAATAATCAGCCAGCCAGCAAATCAGTCAACCAACCATCCATCCATCCATCCATCCATCCATCCATCCATCCATCCATCCATCCATCCATCCATCCATCCATCCATCCATCCATCCATACTCTTCTGCTTGTTCTGAAATCGGGTCGTGGGGACAGCAGCTTGACCAGGGAGGTCCAGACATCTCTTTCCACAGCCTCCTCTTCCAGCTCTTCTGGGAGGACTCCAAGGCGTTACCAGGCCATCCGCGTAGTCTCTCTAGTGTGCCCTGGATCTTCCCTGGGGTCTCTTCCCAGTTGTTAATAATGTTTTCTACAAACACAGCCATAACTAAAGTAAAACTTTCAGAGACTGTAAGCTTTTGTAGCCATGGTCAAAGGGTAAATTTGACCGAGTGTTTTCACTTGAAGTAAATTAAAGTTTAAAATCTAAATTAGTTTTAAGGAAGATGACTGTGAGACATTTTTGGAGAGTCCAATAAACATGTCCTCAGCTAACGCATACTCTAATTCAACCAATTTGTAATATTTCTACACTTCTAGTTGACATTTGCCTGCCTCTTTTACTGTTTATACAACACAAGAAGGGGTTCATTTCCATTCCGAGTGTCAGTATCACCTTTTAAGGAGTGTGTTGGTGAGGGATGATCATGCGCCTCACATCCCCTTTGGGAAAATGTGAGGTTATATTATGCATCTGAGTCAATTATGCCATTTGTGTAATTATACCAGCATGTGAGTGGCAAAATCCCAGCAAGCAGTTGACAGGATATGAACGCTTCAGGAAGTGATAAATTTCACATTCTCATATTACTGTAAATCAGAGAAAACATTACAACAATCTTTTGTTTTTCTGCATCAAAAACAGATTTTCATTACAGGCACTGCAGGTAGGCGATATTTTAGAATGATTTACTGTTTGCGAGACATGTGAGGCACAGGTGAGGCCTTGCCCATGGGCAGGTGAGGGGTTATGAGGCCCGACTCTGTCCAACGGCTAATAATTAATGATCAAATGTTAGCGGCGGTGGTGGTGCTGCTGCCAGGCTCCACTGATGCCATTAATTCAGCTCAGTGAAGCTCAGCCCTTTTGCTCGGGACCTGCTGCAGCTGTCACCGCGCTTGCTTAATTATCCCCTCACCCACCCCCTGTCTCACCCATCCTTCACCCCTCCAGCCTGCGGCCGCTGTGAGGCTGCTGCCTGTAACCCCCATCTTACCCCTTCAACTCCCCTCTTGTCCTTTCCTGGAGTCTGCAACAAAGCTGGGGGTGGGCTGGGGGGTAGACAAAGAGGGCAAAGTGGATTTTTTTCTGTCTGGGTCTTCACTGTTGCAGCAGTGACACGTAACTTCTAAGCTAATGCTAATTTACCAACATAAGGAGTAAAAACTGTTGTATTATATCAAACTATTCATGCATAAAGAATACAATACGGGCTGGTAAAAGAGTAAGTAAAGATGGGATTTTTTAGGTTTTTGACTGATTATTTGCAAAAAATATACTAAAATTAAAATGGAAAACACTTGAAATAACCAATAATAATTAAATATTTATCAGTAAAACTTAAAAAATACAACATTTCAAAACCAGGATTTTATGAAGTAAAGTATATTTCCTGCAGTTTTACATACAGTATAAAGCAGGGCTATTCAACTGGCGGCTCAGGGACCAAATCAGGCCCACGGATGGATTCAGTTCGGCACATCAATGGGTTCATTTTTTAAATAAAACTAGATTTTAATCCATAAAACAAGATCACTTAATAGCAATAACTGCTGGATGTCCAGCCCCTGAGCTCTTGCTTTCAGTAACTGTGCCCCCTGGGTAATTAGTTGAATAGCCATGATATAAAGGTTTTAAACAAAACTCTTGTGCAACCAATTAGTGCTCAGAGTGTCTTGTTTTTTCATACAACCTTTATTTATATAGGTTCATCCCATTGAGCATTGGGGACTCATTTACAAGAGACCTGATTATTGTGGATGACTCTCAGCTACTATCACAAAACGTTTTATCCCAACATTGGGAAAACAGACCTAGTTGTAGTAATTGTTGTGTTTGCTTAGGTGGATAAATTGTGGCGGCCATCTCAGTCAACTTTACTCCAAAAGTTAATCTGTAGTAGATGTACATACAATTACTTCCTTAAATTTAAATGTATATAATTGTTCATGAGCAAATATATTTTCAGGCAGGAATCCCCGTGGACTATGATGTTTGCAGATGACATTGTGATCTGTGATGAGAACAGGGAACAGGTGGAAGAGAACTTGGAGAGGTGGAGGTATGCACTTGAAAGAAGAGGAATGCAAGTCAGCCGTAGTAAGACAGAGTACATGTGTGTGAATGAGAGGGACGCCGGTGGAACAGTGAGACTACAAGAAGGAGAGGTCACAAAAACAAAAAAGGTGAAGAACTTCAAGTACTTGGGGTCCACTGTCCAGGAAAATGGGGAGTGTGGTAAAGAGGTGAAGAAGAGAGTCCAGGCAGGACGGAGTAGATGGAGAAAAGTTTCAGAAGTGATTTGTTACAAAAAGGTGTCAGCAAAGGTCAAAAGAAAAGTTTACAAGACAGTGGTGAGACCAGCTATGTTGTATGGTCTGGAGACAGAGACATGGACAAAAAGACAGGAGAAAAAACTGGAAGTGTCAGAATTGAAGATGTTGAGGTTCTCCTTAGGAGTGACAAGGATGGATAAGATTAGGAATGAGATCATCAGAGGTCCAGCCCAGGTTGAACAACTGGGAGATAAAGTTAGAGAGACCAGACTGAGATAGTTTGGACATGTCCAGAGGAGGGACAGTAGGTATACTGGTAGAAGGATGTTAGAAATGCAGCTGCCAGTAAAAAGACAAAGAGGAGATATATGGATGCAGTTAGAGAGGTCATGGAGGTAGTTGGAGTGAGGACAGAGTGAGATGGAGGAAGACTCGCTGTGGTTACCCCTGAAGAGGGAAAAGCCAAAAGAAGAAGAACTTCATGAGAAAATATGACAAACTCACAGACACTGTCATCCACCAACAGAGTTCTAATGACTGTAATGTATGACATAATAAGTTAAACATGACACCTAAAGTACAACATAAAAATCCCATCAATGTTTTAAAGAACACATTGTCTTAAATATTGCAGTGAAATAAAACAGAATGTCTTCATAACAATGTGCACCTAATGAAATTGGAAAAAAAAAGTTTTGCCACACAGTAGTTCATCATTTATTGCGAGGGATCCATAACTGAAGCCCTGCAATAAGTGAAAAACTGCGAAGTTGGAATAGTAGTACAAGTAATAAGTAGTAGTTGATTGTAGTATTTATAAATAAATATATTAAAGTGTTTTATAACCTTCCCACACTCTTGCAACATTCTAAACAATGTTTCTAAACTCTAAACTCTCTAAAAGAGCAAAGAATATCATGATTTCAGCTCCCTGCCTCCGGCTGCTCTTTGCCATCTGCAAGCACTCTCGGCCACGCCCACTTCTCCAGGAGGAAGCTTCTCCTGCAGTTTAGGCTGTACACAGGTGCAGCAGGTGATAAATAATGTAAAATAATTTATTTTACATAAAATTCCCATGCAGATTGTGTGGCTCATCCATCAATCAGTGTGTCATGTCCAATCTTACTTTGAAAAACCGCGATAGAGTGAGTCCGCGAAAAACGAACCGCGAAGTAGCGTGGGACTACTTCTACTACTTTGTGCGTATTTTGTTTTTCTTGTTTTTTTAAAGTATTTGTGGCACTCGTTTCAACTACATTTAATTTAGTGAGATCCTAGTTATGTTCAGTGTTTTATTATTATTTATTTATTTATTTATTTGTGTATTGAAGATGCAAAACAAACAAAAAATACAGCATGAAGCATAATGTCAAAACTTTTTGTTTTACATATTCAAGGGAATGGGTAGAAGTATAAACTTATCAAAATTCCCACTCCTTAACCACTCTTACATTTATTACATGTACAATCCATACATACAGTATTAGGTTGTGTTCTTGTGAACTTTTCTGCTTAAACTGTGTGTTATGTGCCAAGCACATTGGCCTTATTGTTTTATTCTTGTAGATAGATTTTGAGTGAGTTAATCAGTCTTTGATTGTTTTGGGCTGTGGCTTTTTTCTACCCACCCATAAATAGGCTGGTTTCAGGGAGCTCTCTTAGGCTCACTCTGCTTTTTGGCCCTTTCTGAGACACACTGTTTTGATTCTATCTCTTGTCCGGGAGCTGTGGCCTGCTGTCGGTGGCCCCGCCACCTCAGGTAATTTTTGTTAACTTTTGTAATAAGTGTTTTTTTTAGGGGTTTTGTAGGTTTAGTCTGGTAACAGCAGCGGCTTCGATGGCCCTGTATACGGTTGACCCGCTGCTGTACCTTTATGTTTGGTTTGGTCAGCTCACCAGGTCCTCCTTTAAGTTGTTACTTTGGGTTTTTGTGTCTTTTCGGTGGACACGGGAATTAGGGGTTCCTCATCTTTTTTTTCCTCCCGCACAGGAAGCTGTTTTTTTTTCTTCATATATAATAAATTGAACGTTGAACCCTCATATTTGTGTCTTGTTTCCTCCTTTTAATGTGTTATGTTCTTAGTGGACGTTACACTGTGGTATTTCCAAGTAATTGTGTTTAATAAAAGTTTATTCCTCATGAGGGAGTTTTTCCTTTCCACTGTCGCCTTCATGCTTGCTCAAAGATGAGAGTTCTGCAATGGAGTTAAACTCAAAGCAGTCTGCTCCTCAGATATCCATCCATCCATCCATTACCACTGGACAAAAAGGCCTAATATCCGGGGAGATACAACAGTATGCAA
>NC_056520.1:15410591-15437467 GCF_014905685.2 Nematolebias whitei
GAGTCACATATTTTCGGGATCTGCCGCAGATAAGTATCCGGATTTTGGGATTTTTTTAGGATCCATTTGTGTCCGTATACGGGGATATCCGAAAACCGAATCTGCCGGGGATGCGATACGGAATTTCCCGGAAATTGTACGTATATGTGAAGGATACGGAGATATCACCACATCGGATCGCTCCGTATATCCATGGTTTTAGTGCAGTGTACCTTTTACCCGCTTCTTCCATTTTGGGTCACGGGGGTCGCCGGTGCCCATGTCCAGCAATCATTGTGCGAGGGGCGGGGGACACCCTGGACAGGTCGCAAGTCCATCACAGGGCCACATAGAGACAAACGAGACAAACAACCATTCACTCTCTCACTCACACCTAGGGACAATTTAGAGTTACCAATCAGCCTAACATGCAGGTTTTTGGTCTGTGGGAGAAACCGGAGCACCCAGAGAAAACCCACGCAAGCACGGAGAGAACATGCAAACTCCACCCAGAGAGGCCCCCGGACCGGGATTTGAACCAGGGACCTGCGCGCTGAGAGGCAGCAGCTCTACCAGTTGCGCCGCCGTGCTGCCGCTCCTCACATAAATAATGTTAAATTATAATTTTTAAATATGAATGTTTCTGTTTACTTATTTTATATATGTATAATTCTTTTCAGTGCCCTGAGATGACTTATCTTGTGAATTGGCGCTATATAAATAAACTGACTTGAATTAATACTATAATCTTTAATGCGATTTTTGTTTAAGCTTTTTCAAACTTCATTTTGTTTCTGCTTTTTGTCTCATCATTGTGTACCATGAAACGTTTTCCATCAAGCATCACAGTCATTCAGTCCTTCTCGATTTTCTTGTCAGGTTGAAATGAAACAATGACTTTTTAAAATATCACATTTTTTGTGTCCTTTGCAGAATTGGAGTTGTAAAAAAAAAAAAAAAAAAAAAACTGATTTACTGTGCCTAAATATAGCCAGAAATAAGTAATGAAAAAGGCCATGAACACATCAAAACCACAAGTGAGTGACTGAAAGTAAAAAAGACCAATATAGTTTGAAGTAAAAGCAGATGGTGTGAGTGTATCTAAAACCAGAGTACCTGCCTGTCAGCTAGCACACACTTCCATGTAATATTTACCGGTGTCAGATATCCTAACCTGTCTACGCTGTGAGGAGAGTTAAGTTCACCTGCTCATCTCAGCACAGGAGGCGTTCAAGGTGCATGCTCTCACACGGATAAATAAGCTTTAATATTTCATTCGGTCCAGGCGATATGTTTAGAGACCTCTCAGGCTGAAACCAGCAAGCTGCACATAAGGAAGGGGAAGGGTTTATATCCACTCCCGCTTTGCTGAAGAATTATTTCCGTACCTGTTCAAACACGCTCAGCTGAATTATTTATTCAGTTGAGACCCGGCACCGAGTATTAAACATCTCACCCATGCTTTTACCTCGCCGCGGTGAAAGTGCACCTTTGCACACTCGGAAAAAAAAAGTGTGTGTGTGTGTGGGGGGGGGGGGGCACATGAGAGTAGGAGTTTCTGAGAAAACAACAGCGCCCGCGGCGAAACAAATGCAATGCTTGCTGGTTAACCTGAGATTTGAACTGAGGGCTGTGATTGTCTCTGAATTATAGATGAATGCTCAGAGTGGATCAGAGAGAAGTCTACGTGTTGCTCTTTCCAAGTGGAGCAGTCGTATACCTTCTCGTGACAGATGCATCTGCGTGAAATGCTCCAGGTAAACCCTGAACCTTTTTTTTTTTAAGTCTCTCTGTAGCAGTTATGAAAGTACGTCTTAGAATTTGAACATCACAGCCCTATTTGTCATAAGGCTGTGAAACTAAACAGCCATTGGCCAAAAGGATGGTCCAGCACAGAAAGCAACATTTTCAGGTCAGGACTCTGTGGTCTACACTCATCTACAAGCCAGCGGTCACTCGTTCAGGGATGAAGATGTTCACATCCTTCATAGAGAGGAACGATGGTTTGAGGGAGGAGTGAAGGAAGCCATCTTTGTACCCATTCATTGTTAAACAGGGCAGAGGTCTCCGTGTCCAACTCTTGCAATGCTGTTATTGCTAGTATCACCCTGTGAATAGCACGTGGCCATCAGGGCACTAACGACCAATTGTTAGACTGATGGTCTTCCTTTTACACATGAACAACTAGTTCTGGATGTCACCAGCAGACTGGTTGATCCACTATGAGAAGGTGCTGTTTATAACACTGAGTTCGTTGCTCAGAATAAAGAAGTCTTCTGAATAAAAGACGAACCGTTTCAACAAGAAGAATCCGTCCAGAGGACCTGACTTAAGCCCCCAGTATACTCCCGCGTATGTCCATATGCAGAGGTACGCGCGTACCACCCCAGGGCATGTCCGTTCAAAGCTCAATTTTTACGACCGCGTACGTGTACGCTGTGTCGCACAATAAACTGCCCGGCGACGGACTGTTATGTATGCAACACCAATGTATTAAATTCCCCTTCTTCATCTCTGATCTGGCCTTTTCTTTAGCTTTTTTGCCAAGAGGCAAGTGATCTCTTTCTCCTCCGTTGACTCCATGACTGAAATGGTGAGAAATGAAGGAATTTGTCACGAGCAAATTATAAATTCAGGTCCAGAATGGCTGCGGGAGGGTCTGGAGATTTCCTGGTGAGCTGGTCTGATGTGTGGGCTGCAGGGCCAGTGCTCCCTGTTTTTTTTTTTTTTTTTTTACAATTTTTTAGATCTTTTTATTAACAACATATACAGAACACCACTGTAGCTGAGACTGCCGGCGCTCGTTTTTTTTTTCTTCTGACCTGTCAATCAATCCACTAGGTGTGTCAGCAAATGACCAATCGACAAACTCAATTTGTCCCCAAGGTAAACGCCCCTTGTCTATGAAGCTGCTCTGCAGCTGATCAGGGTGTACGCTCAGGTATGAAGTCTGAACCCTCTGCGTATAGTACGTGCGTACGTACGTGTGGATGGACGTACGTGGGCATATACTGGGTCTTTAAACTTGTTAGATAATTTTTAGAATATTTGCTATGTTCAAATATATTAGGCAATGTGACACTGAACTATCACTGATAAATTCAAAAAACGTTCAACACAAAAACAACTGGACTTTATTTGTAACAGAAGACGTTTCGCTCCTCATCCGAGGAGCTTTCTCAATTCAAAGAGCAGTGAAGTGAGGTATTCAGGTTATAAAGCTGACTGAGATAAGACACACACAATTGAATGACACACACACATGAATTCATCATGTCCTGGATGACTGAGAATCTTCACCAGCATATCACTGATAAACCACACGTTACAGTTGCATTCGGGCCTAAAAAAAACTGGCCCGGCCCGAACCTGTATAGTTTTTTTCTGAGCTCGACCCGAAACTGACGGATTAACTATAATTACAGGCCTGAACCTGAAAAAAAACAACAACAAAAAAACTTAAAAAAAAAAAAAAAAAGCGTTTATTGCTTTTGTAAGCAAATCAGTTTAACATGATATTTTAAAAACATATTTCAAAGAATGAAAGATATAAGATTTCACCAAATGAATAACATACAAAACGAATAGCCTAAAAAAAAAAAAAATCAACTCTAAAGATAGGCTATTACACAGATGAACAAAAATATTTTTAGAGCAAAATTATTTGGAAAAATGTAGAATAAGGCTATTTTAATTGAACGCGCTGCTCGCTTCAGCTTTTGTAGATTTTGCTACTTCCTTGACCGCAGATGACAGCAGGGTGTGGAGATGTGTGTGGCCAGTGATCAGGTGATCCATCTGAAGCTGAACTGGACATTTTTTCCCTCTTTCAACCGGCCGGTTGGACCTGCCTCCTCTTCAACAAGTAGATTAACACAATTTTATATTGTGCATTCTTATTTAGTTTTCTTGTGCTGTATGGTTCATAAAACCACATCAAAGCTCAAGACCAGCCCGGTCCGCACATTAATCCCATCATTATGACCTGGCCTGAACTGAATTTGAGCTGGACAGAGCTTTGGGCCTAGTTTGGAAATGACAGCTCTACCACTAGTCATTCAGCTATTAGCCTAAAGTGAGAAGTCTTGAATTTGTCATTTCTGATTAAGGAAGCTCTAATTAAAGGTTGTTTCATACTCAATTCAAAGCTGAGAAATTGGCTCCCATTGACAAAGTTGTGTGACAAAAAAATCCTAATTTTGTTCTTGTAGTAGCTTTGTCTGCCCCTTTCCAACACAAGGCCTGGTGTCAGGGGATTTTGGTCAAGGTTTATGGATGTTTTTAACTATTCAATCATTCAACAATGATCTGGAAGGCTGGAAAAAAGGAAAAGGAAAAAAAAAAAAAACTGTCCAGATGACCTGACTGAAAAATGTTGGATTGTATACCTGGATTATTGAGCATGAACTTTGTTGTTTTCAACCAGTTTGACACAACTGTCAACAAGGAAGAGGGCCAGAAATGGAGGAGGGGGCGTGCCAAAGAGACCATCTTAGCACCAACATAACTGGTTTGTTCCACTTTGGAGTAAGCTGTTGGGGGAAGAATCAGTTTTGTGTTATGTGTTTCCTTGACTAATGAAGCCTTCCGGATCGAAGGTGAAACATTTCAGCACAAAAAAAGAAACTGTCCAGATGACCTGACTGAAAAATGTTGGGTACCAGTGAGGAAGTTTGTGTGAAGTTAATGAGGACCAGTTAACCAGTGAATACAGGGTGCAATGGTGAGTACGGTAGTTACAGCCAGTTATGAATATAAGCGCACCGTGATGGACAGTGTCCAACATCTGCAAGGTGCTAGCAGGAGCATTCATGTAAATGATGTCACCATAGTCAATGGAGGGAAGGAAAGTCGCAGTTACAAGGTATTTCTTAGCATTCAGAGTTAGACAGGATCTATTTCTGAAAAAGAAACCTAATTTTACTTTCAGTTTCTTCACCAAATTTTTGATGTGGGGCTTAAAAGAGAGATACGAATTGACCAAGATATCCAAGTTTAAGTAGTTCTCGACAAACTCAATAGGGACACCATTCAAAGATAAAATCGAGGCTAGGACTGCCAAGACTGACTTCCTGTTTGAAACCAACATCCCTTTGGTTTTGTCAGCATTTAGGACAAGTTTGAGATGGAACAGATCTGACTGGATGATGTCAAACGCAGATTGCAAAAGCTGGAAAACCTTTGAAACCGTTTTAGCTCGACAATAAACAACTGTATCATCGGCATAGAAATGTAAGGATGCATCAGGGATGATCTGACTTACATTACCTATGTAGATTGTGAAGAGGGTGGGACCTAAGACTGAGCCTTGTGGTACACCATTGTTAACAGTTAGATAACTGAAAAAAGTACCATTATGTTGAACACATTGCCTCCGATCTGAGAGACAGTTTGTGAACCAACCAATGGTGTGATCTGAGAAACCAAATTCTGAGAGCTTATGATATTAGATGTCACGGTCCACAGTGTCAAAAGCTTTAGACATGTCTAAGTAAACACTAATGGAGACCCCAGCAGGAAGAAACCCATACCATGACAAGTATTGCAGTGGGAAGGATTTCCTAGGAGTTCTGCTGTTTGTCTCATGGACTATGAAAGGTGTAAACAAACTTCTCGCAGTCACATGACCTCGAGCCACCTGTTCGTCTTTGGTTGGAGTATGAAACGACCTTCAGAAAGGCATATCACTCAACACCTCCCATGACAGTTTGTGGAATGATGGAGCTGTCACCATTTTGGTCAAACCTTGTAAATAACAGTAAATGTGATCCCATGTGACACTGCAAGATGCTGAGACAAAGTTATCTACAATGGTTCATAACATATTGCCAAAGGCTGCAGTGTTGGCAGCATAATGTTCTAAACTTAAACTACAAGTCTTGATTCTGAAACAACAAAAATGTTACCTTGGAATATCTCTCTGCAACATATCATGCTGCTGGCTGCTGTTTTTCAGTGGACCACTAGAAGCAGCCCGATTACAAAATGAGAAGTGATTCTTTAATGACTATGGTGCAGGCCTCTTCAATTTACTGTAATTACACAAGAGACTGTCTCAAAATGAAAGATCATAAAAAGGGGACGCATGCAATTAATATTATCAGATAGCCCCTATCTTCACTTATCAAGACGAGAGCATCATGATTTTAATAAAAAAAGCAAGTTATTTGTCTCTTTGTCCTTTAAATTGAGATGTGATATGATGAGGATAATTAGCTGAAATATCCACTTCGGTGATTAATAGAAATCTTGAGTTTTTAGTGGTTTTCTTTTCAAGTTTGTTGAAATAAAGATAAATATCTACTGCTTTTAGTAGACAAGTGTAAAAATGCTCTAAACTAAGTAGGTACAGTGGTGCAACGGTTAAAGCTGTCCCCAAACAGCAAGAAGGTTGGACTTTTGCCTCCTTGCCTGTCTTTGTAGAGTTTACCTGTTTTTTCCCATGTGCACTGTGATGGACTTAAGGCCACTTCAGGGTGTCCCCCACCTCTCGCATATAGTGACAGCTGGAGATAGACACCAGCTAAAACCAGCAAACCACGTTAGAAAACTTTTTTTTAACAAAGCTTTAGACTTTTTTTTTTTTTTTACAGTTAAAGCACCCATTTTACTGACTGTTTTATCATCTAACCTTATGTATATTTATTTTACTTTTGTTTTTTATTTCATATTTACTGCCTTAAATATGAGTGCTTTGATTATATTTTTATAGCATGCATTTTAAAAATTGTTTTGTGTTTTCTATGTTTTATATTATTGATTTTAATCTGTTTCTGTCCTTATGTATTCGCTTTGTTCAAAACTTTAGATACCGCTGTAGATAAAAGTGCTACATAAAGCTGAGATGAGTCTTCTGTTGCTTTTAATGATTATTTCCTCTGGTATTGGATGCTGTGCAGCTGGAAGATTACTGAAACCTTTATATTTGTGGATATTTGGTATGATACCTAACCATAACAACAAGGTGTTTTTTTTTTTTAACCGGGAGCAGCTAACATCTCAAAAGATCAACTAACACCTCAACTACAGCCCATATCTCAAATGAGTTGAAAAGGAGGTTCTGTGGATGCATTCCCCTCTACCTGGCGGCGGTGCTCGAATACCTGACTGCAGAGATCCTGAAGCTGGCGGGAAACGTGACTCCACACCTGCAATTGGCTGTCTGCAATGATGAGGAGCTCAACAAACTGCTGGGAGGAGTGACCATTGCTCAGGGAGGAGTTCTGCCCAACATTCAGGCAGTCCTGCTGCCCAAGAAGACCGAGAAGGCCGCCAAGTCCAAGTAAACGGATCAACATCTGCAACCAGATTCTTCAGATCCACTGTAAGACAGACCGCTACAAGATGATGCTCACAGCCATCAGCATTTATAACAACTCTTTAATGAAACCAGGATGATTAGTTACAATAACATTTCATATCCTTTTGGGATTAAAAAAGTATTTTTGAATTTGAATTGTATTCAAATGAAGAACTAGGTGTGAAATTATAGGCTTTTACTGCTTTTAAGCTGCTGGGACAATAATCCAGGCCAGGAATTTGATACCATCCCAGGCCATCAACACCCGATTAACACAAATCACCAAGACTGAGTTAAGTTTGAGCGTGCTTTGAACATCATATTACACCGTACATGTACTTGGATAGCAATGCGTTACCCATTGGTGTCAGAAGCATTTGTAATGGGTGGGAGGCACACTAATAGGGGGGTCTGGGGGGTCCTCCCCCCGAAAATTTTGAATGAAGTAGATGCCATTTCCTGCATTCTGGTGTATTTTAACCGGTTGTTTAACATTTTTGTTTAACATTTACTTACATTAGTAAACACTTGATTCAATAACCATTTTAGAGTTAACGGCACAACAAGACCTGCCTGACCAACAGCTCTGCTTGTTTGAATAAAGAACGCTCCGCTTCTTTCACGTATCCTAGCCACAGTCTAAGAAACATAGTGTAGCCTAAGTTAACTTTTAGCAAATAAAAAATCACTAGCCAATATGAAACAATAAAAATCATTCTTTCTTACAATGGCAGGCCAGGCCACTGGGAAATGACCCGGTGATCCCGATGGGCAGTCCGCCACTGCCTACAGACTTTTAGCTGCAAAGCTACAGTGCTAAATAGCTGCTTGCATTTTCATTTTTCACTAGATTTTAGGTTATTATCAACTCAACGGTCATTAAATGTGGATGTGAAGTTTGGTCTGTCTTGTTATCTACAGTTAATTATATGATGGACTTGTGACCCACCCACGCAACCCTGCAGGAACAACTGGGTAGAGATAGATAGATGGACTTAAACTTTTATAAGTTAGGTTTTTAATCTAAAACCACGTGTGAAAGATGCATCAACTAGGTCTCATAAGTTAAGCTTGGGGTTAAGTATCTTTAAGTGCAAAAATGACCAACAATTGTATAAAAAAAAAAGAAATAAGAAAGCTTAACATAATAATTAAAAAAATAAAAATAAAACAGCAACTACTCTCGTAGAAACAAGTTAAACAACACAGCAGAATTCTGACCTCCAGCTTTAAAATGACGCTCATCTTTCATAAACAGTCTGGGCTTTTATATTCAATGGAAATAAATGTTTCCAACTCCGAGGAGAAAAGTGTGTGCTGGTTCCACAGGAATCCAATTGAACAATATGATTTTACTGTGCAGTAAAACTGCATTTCTGATTAAAGGATTGTGGTTGCCACTGACAGTAAACGGTAGACGACCGCACATTTTGAAAGACTGGGCAAAATAATGCGACATAAACACGTTCAAACTGTTGGAATACGTCAATGTTTAATTCGTCCTGAAAGCCGGAGCTCAAGTTTGTTGCCGAAGGACGAAGACTCTGTTGGATTAGAAAAGGAATAACATTAAACTGTTATGAGCTTTGCTCTTTAATGGCAGTCGAAGTCTCTGAGATTACACACAACAAGCTGACGGAGATCAATCCACATAAAATGGAGGAACATTTCCTTCAATCCAACAGCACTAAAAGCAGCAAGGAGGTTTCTGCTACCCCCTTCTCCCACATCCACCCGGGGCAGCTTTCTGCATCAGAAGAATTTCCTAGCAAATTAATGCACTACCTCTTGGGCTAATTAAATTAGAGGGGATCAAAACTACAGAGCGGCTTTTGTGGTGGACACAATGTTGTGCTTCATGCACTCTTCGCTCTGGGGGGAATTTCTGCTATTTAGCCATCTCTCTGCCTGCAGCTCCATGCTGGACTCGCTCTAACACAGTGAAGTTTCTCTAATTTGCTTGAATGAGAAAGAATTATTAACTGATAATAAGAAACTGAGAACGAGCGAGAGGAGGGAGGGAGAGCATCGCAGGGCTCCAGGCAAGGATGAGTGGAACAAGGGTGAACTCAACGGCACCTGAAGCTCGCGTGATTTTTATATTATTAATTCTTCCCCAAAAAGAGGCATTCAGGAGTAAAATTGCTGTGCAAATGACAAAAACGATTACGGCTGTAATTCCTCTTCTCTGTGTAAAGTGAGCAGCTTTGTTGCTGCTCTAACTGGATCGGGCTGCTAACAAGCTACCGCTAACCGTGTAGCATTAAGCATGACCTCTGCAATGCATGATGGTTCCTTTAAAGGTTATTGTACTTTATGAGGGACACAGACATCAACTGGTGATACTGAAGCCAACTGAAAGCATTGCTTAGCAGATAAAGGGGCTGAAAGGATGAAGTTTAATACAATTATATCCTGCAAGACAGCATATAATGTAACCTCAGTGATTGTATTGTTGGTTTACTGGCTCATAGTATTTTTAAGTAATAGCAGGGGAATAACATTAAAATGGAGGTTGCATTTTAATGATAATGCAAAGGACCACAGAAAAAAATGGATCTGAGCATAAAGTCTGAACTGAGCATTAAGATCTGCAGTGTGTGAATATGTGAACCTTGTTGAAGCTGACTCTTATCCCAGTTGCATCACACTTGGTTGTGAACTCCTCCAGTGCATGCTGAAGACCATACCTTCAAGAGCTTTCCTACCAACAGAATCACATCATCTGGAAAAAGCAGTGTTGAGACTCTGACGTCTTTAATGAAGACCCTTATTTTCATGATTGCACCTTGAGATCTCTCAATGGACTCCACAAACAGGACCAGAGACAAAGAATATCATAATGATGAGAACCCAGAGAGTACAGACTGAGAGAAAAGCAGAATCAGACTCTGATATACCGTACTTGCCGCCATACACGTCGCATCGCCGTATAAGTCGCATCAGTCCAAATATGTCTAACAAAGTGGGAAAAACATAAGTATGTCGCTTTGCCATATAGGTCACATCTATTGTACATCACCGATGACCATCCGGAAACGTGGGCCGGTGTTGTGTCAAAAAACAATTGGCTACTAAAAATGGTGGCCGCAGTAGCATGAAAGGGAGAACTTTAACAAGACTTTAACAAGATAACACTTAAAAACAATTATTTGTTTGCTCGACATTATAGCAAAGGTGCGTCTCAGTTTATCCATCCATTATCTTTTACCCGCTTCTTCCATTTTGGGTCACAGGGGTCGCCGGTGCCCATGTCCAGCAATCACTGTGTGAGGGGCGGGGTACACCCTGGACGGGTCGCAAGTCCATCACAGGGACACATAGAGACAAACAAGACAAACAACCATTCACTCTCTCACGCACCTAGGGACAATTTAGAGTTACCAATTAGCCTAACATGCATGTTTTTGGTCTGTGGGAGGAAACCAGAGTACCCAGAGAAAACCCACGCATGCACGCAGAGAACATGCAAACTCCACCCAGAAAGGCCCCCGGACCGAGATTTGAACCAGGGACCTGCTCACTGAGAGGCAAAAGCTCTACCAGTTGCGCCACCGTGCTGCCTCGTCTCAGTTTAACTTTTCCTTAATAAATGCACTTTAACTGCACAACCTCAGCTGGAGCAACAACACTACCAGTCTGATCAAGAAAGCTCATCAGAGACTCTACTTCCTCAGGCAGCTGAGACGAGCTGGTCTGGGAAGCTCAGTCCTCACCTCCTTCCACAGGTGAGCAGTGGAGAGCATCCTGTGCTCAAGCATCAACATGTGGCATGGAGGCTGCACAAAAGTCTGTTGGAGTCAGCCTCCCCACCATCACAGACATCTACACCTCCAGATGCAGGAAAGGAGCCACCTGCATCATGAAGGACCCCACTCACCCAGCACACACACGTTTTGCCCGCTCCCCCCAGGAAGGAGGTTAAGGAGCATTAAGTGTAGAACCACTAGACTGAGGAACAGCTTCTACCCTAAGGCTGTTAAGACGCACAAATCTCTAACCAGGATAATCACTGTGAAAAGCACAGTGAACGACAAAGAACCTTGAATCCTTGAACGGCCAAATCAGCTGCATTTCAAAGATCGATTCATGGCTGCAGAGGGAGGACTCGCTGTGCATTTTGTCAAAATTTAACAAGCTAACTGCCTAAAAACAATAATTTGTTTGCTCAACATTATAGTAAAGGTGTGTCCCAGATGACCTTTTCCTTAATAAATGCACTGTAATGGTCAGCTGCATTTCGCCGCGCAGCCCAGGCGAAATGCAGCTGATTTGACGTTTGATCCAGGAGTTCTGGAGCGAGACGAAGGTGGCTTTGTATGGCAAGCCAAGTGTCTCATTAATAGTTGCTTTTACCTATTAATGAGAAACTTGGCTTGCCATACTGGTTGAGGGCCCTCCTGTGGCTGAAGATAGTAATGTTCAAAATTTTCCATGTCAGAATGAATGAAATCATCAGATCTCAGCCAAAATTTGGGTTATAAATATGGGAAAAAATGTATATTGGTTGCTTCGGTGTAAGTTTCAGGACTTGCAAATGTATGCAAAAAGGTGTGACTTATACAGTGAAAAATATAGTAATTGAAAATGTTTATTCACAGTGAAGTTCAGGTGATATACAGGCAAGGATCTGGGGCCTGTGAATGGACGGTATAGGTTAGTTTATGGAAGGAGATGTTAGGCAGCAGATAGTAGTCTGATTCGTGGTTCCTTATGGTTTGTTTGATTAATGGCAGGAGAGGGATAAGTCAGAGGGTGTTCCAACCATGAAAGTCCAGGTGAGTGGAAGGCTAGTGCTGGATGGTGCAAATGCAGCTGAGGAAGGAGCGTCGCAGGTGAGTACCACATAGGAGGCTCTTAGTTTGTCAGGTAGGTGATCCAGGAAAGTCGAGCAAGTCTCGGTAGGTAGGATAACGCTCCAGCAGAGGAATGGAGCTCATCTGAATTCTTAACCCTGGAGCCAATCAGGGGAATGACCTCCAGCTGCGACTGCTCGCTAGTGCCACCCTTGCACCCAGGAACCTCAGGGGAAAATACTGAAAACCCTACAAAGAGCAGCCCTGGTGCAGTCCAAACTGCTCTATTAATAGTTGAAAACTTACAAGACTTCTTCTATCTTGTAGAATAACTCTCAGCTGGCAAGAACCAGATTATGTGCATAAAATGCCAAGGTCCAACATAGATGTCAAGTAATAAACTGAGATTTATTGGATTCACCATGACATACTGGGTCTAAGAAGGTCCCAACTTACAGCCAACTGTACTAAAAGGATCTACTGCCAAATTACGGAGACCAGACACACATTAAAAGCCTAAAGCTGATGCGGCTGATAACAGCGGAGATATGAAAAGGACTTCTATGATATTCAATAAAAATAAAGTAGGTGTCACTTTAAAAAAGAGAGAAAGAAAACTTATTTACAAAAACAGTTTCTATGTTTTGATTATGTATAATGTCTATGAATTTCAAAGAACAAATAAAATACATACATTTAAAGGTCATACAAAAGGATTGTTAAACATAAAAATCTTCCACAAAATCTGATTCTGTAGTTGAATGTTGATTTAAAAATACCGTATGAGTCACATAAAAAAGTAAAAACATTAAACCAAATAAGTACCTTTTCTTGAAGGAATGCATGTTTCTCATGACAAGGCTTTAAACAAAGACATCATGATCTGTGTTGAGTCTGTGACTGGGATGACTTTCAGCTACTACGACACCAAATTGTGGTTCAATACCTGTAATAGCGTAGGATTTCAGGTTTTCCCTCAGGTTCCTGGACAGCGCCAATGAGCAGCAGCTGTGGTTCATCTCCCTAATGAGCTCCAGGAGCATAAAGGGCTGCAGAAGAGCTCCTTCCCCTGCTGGAGCATTACATACCAACCGGTAGTAACCATCAGCTTCCTTGTGAGCTTGAACTTAAAGGTTGTTACTTTGTTTTCTCCTCATGCTCATAGTGCCTGCCTCCTGAGTCTCCAACCCTGGATCTCTCATCTACTTCCTTGTGTCTGCAAAACATCCATACTTACAGTATCTTCAGGTGCTCAGCTGTTGTTCCACCACCAGCCTTGCAATGTGGGGGCCAAGATGGTGTAGAGGCAGGGCAAACAGCTCGGGACACGAAAGTCCCAGGTTCGATCCCCGGTCACTGCATAACTCGTGGTGTCTCTGGGCAGCACACCTTATTCCCAAAATGCCGCCCAGGCACTTTCAATAGCTGCCCACTGCACCACCTGTTGGTGGATGGGTTAAATGCAGAGACTAATTTCGCCATTGTATGGAAACATACAGTGATGACAATGTGATGCCATTATTATTATTACCTCTACCTGGAACTACCTACCCTCCTCTCAACGCACCAAGATCTCCACCTCTGAGTAAGAACTAAACAACCTGAGATTAACCAACCATTCCTTCTTCATCCTGAACTCACTCTATTCCTCCATTTTCAGGTTCCCTTATAAATTGTACTGTTAATATATTTTATTGTATTTCTTATTGCATATTGAATTGTTTTGTTTTATTTTAAAAAAATGAACACACTTATAAATAAAAATGAATAAATAAAATATCTTATCACTGCAAATAAATCACCTTAATTCTTATTGCGAGTTTTCATTCAACCTTTATTTATACAGGTTAATCCCATTTGAGCCTCGGGGGCCTCATTTACAAGAGAGACCTGATTTCAACAAAGAGTGACGACAACAGTGGACAACAAAGACAATAACAAACAATCATAAAGGATGCATACAAATTGAGAATAATAAGTGAAAATAAAATGGTATTTAAAAGAAAATGTAATAAAAAAAACCAACTAGGTTGTAAAGTGGACCGGGATTTGAACCAGGGACCTGCTGGCTGAAATTTGCACCACCATGCTGCCCTATACCAAATCCAAATATGACAATTCACAGTATTAGAAGTGGGCTTTGGTCCCCATGATGACTCTTAAATAAGGTAGGTGATTATACCAGAAAAGGTCTTAAAATACAGGTGTACTTCCACATGTATCCACAAGCAGTCCAGTTACCTGATTGCTCGTTATTCATGGTTATAGGCAATAATAAATTAAAAGTGCATAACAGGAATGTTAAATGCAAATTTTATATTATTGTTGATGATTCAGAATGTTTCATATTCAATAAAAACATTATAATCAGGAGCATGACTTCAGTCAGTATAAATAAAAGTAAACTTTGAGTAGTGTAGCTTGCACTCGTTTTTTTTTTTTTTTTTTCTCAAGACAATGCTCTCGCTGAGATAGTCACACATTAAGACCGATTTTCAGCAGAATTAATCAACTCTGAAAAGAAATCGCCTGCACTTAGCTGCGAGGCACAATGTCTGAGAGGAAAGAAAAGAAGCTGCCTTGGATCCACAACAGAAGTCATAAGTGTGTTCTGTATGCCTTCAGGAAATCTCTCCGAAGTTAAAGGAAGAAGCTCTCCCCCCTCCCTACACCACCCACTCACTTCACCGACATATGTTGGCAGCGCAAATACGAACAGATTAGGAATTAATTTAGGTATCAAAGACTGCTTACCTTGATATTAAGGTAGGGTTTCCCTCCTAAGCCGCTGATAAATAGGACATTTGCATTCTGTGTTTCATCCTGCCAATTACAACGTGACTGCTGCAATCCCCTGCAACATGTCGTGGAGGTAAATCATTCAGGTTGAAACAACTGCTGCTCATTTCCGTCAGAAAGGGAGATGAATAAAACCTGAAGTCACCGCTCAGTGTGCAACATGTGCACATGCCTTTTCATGTTCATTCCATGTAAAGATGTATTTTATACATGTATCAGAAAGGTGTTGTTTTGCTAGTTTTCCTCAAATAGGTTTAGTGTTTTTTGTATGTTGAACAAACAATACATATTCTCAGAATGTTGGTTCTCCTCAAAAGAATCAAGGCGTGAATCGGAGCCTCGCTGAAGTGATCCTTCAGCTCGAGGACACTTTCAGTCATCAGGCTCATGACCTTCCAGCTACCAGTCTTTGGGATAATTACGATTCTTGTTGAGGACTTTCTAGTCTTGGACATAGTAGAGTGTATATGATGGAAAGAGTCAACAAATATGTGATACAACATTGGGATTATCGCCTGCCACCAAAGTGCTCGTTTGTTTGAAGCTTTAACAAAATAGCTCTTGAGTAGTCACTGGATGGATTTTGATGAAACTCTCAGAAACTATTTAGAAAGTACATCTACAACTAATTAATATTTAGAGTTAACCCACTTCAAGATGGCCACCACACCTAACTAATCGTAAGAAACACAAAAACAACTTTAACAGTCAATTCTAAGGAAACTGAGCTAAAATTTGGTGTGGTAATGGTTGAGTATTATACCCAGTGCATACTTTGAGCGTTATACATTTTGGCAGAGTTTTGCCTAAAACTTTGGCATTAACATCAAAGTTCATGCTCAAAAATCAAGGTAAAAAAAAATCCAACAAAGTTAAGTCAGGTCTTCTGGATGGTTTATTTTTGTGGTTGGTGCACTATATGAGTAAGCCACTTATGGGACTGAGTTTGTTGTGGGTCCTCGGACTGAATAAGTCCTTTGGATGGAGAATGAAACGTTAAAAAAAAAAAATAAAATAAAAAATTGTCCAGAGGGCCTGACTTATCTTTGTTGGATTTTCTATCTGGATTACCGAGAATGAACTTTGATGTTTTGAACCACTTTGGCTACGGCTGCCTCAGAGAAGTTGACGGGGGAGAGGGCAGACTCCAGAAACCATCTTATCGCCATAAAACTGGTTGGCCCACTATGTGAGTAAGCCACTTAAGGGGCTGAGTTTGTTGCAACTCCTCGGACTGATGAAGTCCTTTGGATGAAGGAAGAAACATTCTAATAAAATAAAAGAAACTGTCCAGATGACCTAACTTAACTTTGTTGGATTTTCTATCTGGATTATTGAGCATGAACTTTGTTGTTTTGAACCACTTTGTCTATGGCTGCCTCAGAGGAGTCGATGGGGTGGGTGTGGCCCCAGAAACCATCTTATCACCATAAAACTGGTTGGCCCACTATGTGAGTAAGCTACTTATGGGACTGAGTTTGTTGCAACCTCAGACTGATGAAGTCCTTTGGATGAAGGACGAAACATTCTAATAAAATAAAATAAACTGTCCAGATGACCTAACTTAACTTTGTTGGATTTGGCATTAACAGTTAGCGTCAACCCTCTCTTTTGGCAAAATATCTCACGACCTATCGGATGGGTCTACGTGAAACTTTTTAAAAGTAATCATTGGATGTATATCTAAAACCTTTCAACATTTGAGGTCAGCCCATTTAACAACAGTTTCACAACTAATCAACCAACACAGCCAAGCCAACAGAAAAATGGCTATAACCCAGTCAACTCAATTTTCAAATAGGCCATTGTTTTGTAAAAAAAAACAAAAAAAAAACTGTTTCGTTTGATTTTGTGAAATACTGTTGAGCTTGTGTGGTCAGTAAGCACTCAGAACATCTGTTGGGGACGGCTTTCAGCTACTACAACAGCAGATTTTAGCTCAGTATCTGAAAAGTCATAAAGTTTACAAGGTTTAAACAAAACAGGTATACTGTTGTCCTTTCTTCGCACAAAATTATTTTACTTTAAAGCTTGACAATAATATGGCACAGGCAATATGCATTTCTGTAGGGAAATGATTCCATTGAAATTAGCCAAGGGGCCAATCTGAGCAGCATCGTTCACACGGAATTTAAAAAAATAAAAATTAAACCATCCGTCTTTATGTTACAGAGGTAGACAAACAGTGATATTGTAAGCAAGCAGCTGTCTAAATTGCAACATGCTCTCTAATCCAGAGAGAATTAGGGTCCTTCCTGTGTACAAGTCCCTCTCCCGGTCAGGGCCCCTGTCCTGTTTAGATTTGTGAGCTTGATAAACCTCAACGGCCAACAGGTCTGTTATGAGTGGGAAACGGCAAAGCAAAGGAGGGAGGGGGTGTCTACATTTTCTCATAGCCAAAGTCAACCGGGGGATAATACCTCAATCCTAATGGGGCTCAGCACGGGCATTATCTGGACTCAAATGTTTTTCCCCTGTCGACTTCCTCTTTGTTCACGTAGAAGTTGAGTTTATCCAGACTCCCATGGTCGCGCCACGCTGCTGGTCCCAACCTTTTCGGTTTCAGGTAGATGTTTCCCCGCAGTGACTGTGGGGAGTGTAAACTGAGTCAGGATAAACAAAGTTCTTGGTACAGTGCCCCTCTTCCTCTCCTGTCATATCTGAGAGATAAGCCCTGATTTGGGCTTTTCCCATGATAGCACCGCCGGGACCGAGGCAGCAACAGTTACCATGGTGGCCTTGGTCCTGTGATTACAGCCTCGATATGAGCCGACATTGTCAGGAGAGAGCCGTTCGGTGGTTGAAATTAAGTAATGATTCTTGTTGAGAAGAATTAAGGGAGAGGAGCTCCATGAACTGTGGTGCACACCTCAAGTGCAGCTCTGCCATTTGAAGTGATTACAAGGTCATCGTAGGGAGGAGAAGCTAATCACACACATTTCAAGTCCATCACTAAAAAAGAATCATATTTGTCTCTTTTTTTCTTCCAAGAAACATCTTACCAAGAGAAAAATAAAAGCATTTCCCTGTTTTTATGTAGTAATTTTCACATAAATGCGTAAAAATACTTTCCTTTAAAAGCCGGTCATGTTTGTCAAATTTTCCACAGCCTAATCTCGAAACAGTACACTACATATAATATATATATCAGCTGCTCCTTTTTTCAGGGGTCACCACAGCAAACTATCTCGCACCAAGCAAGACTTGACAACAGTTTTTACACCGGATGCCCTTCCTGACGCAATGACCACCGAGCTACCACAGCCCTCAGTGTGGAACAGAGAGCTGCCATTTAGGGTGCCCGGGGGAGCATGTGGTGAGGTTAAGGGTCTTGCTTAAGGGTCCAGAGTGGGGCAAATGAGTGTGGAGGCAGGTGTGTGTGCTTCACCTTTCCTACCAACATTTTGATGTTGACGGTACGGGGAGTCGAACCAGTGACTTTCTGATCACAGGCCACCTTCCCTAATCTCTACGCCACCACTTCCCACCATATTGATATACATATATATATTAGAAGGTGATAGGTGCTATTAGAGGTGCTCAAAGAAGATCAATTTGGCCTTCTAAGGTCAAGAAATGCGTCTCAAACTTTGAACATTCTCGCCTTTCTAAGTTAGACCTTGAACGACATATTTGCATGAACTGACCTAAACCCTCCTACAACTACACCTACAACAGTGCAGGCCGGTTATACTGTGTGACCTGCAACCAAATATTTAAGACAGAGTTCGGATTTACCAGCCACATACGAGCACAAGCCAGAAGTTAGCCAGGGTCGCCATCGTCGGACACGATGCGGAAAACATCATCAGAGGGTGATAGTGGCAGGAAAAATAGGCAGTCTTGGATTCTTAGTAAGGGTAGCTTATCTTGTGTCGACAAAAAAAGATTATGATGTGGTAATGCTCTCCCTGTCTAGATGTTATGGAGATGAGGACTATTGTTCGAGTTAAAAGTCTGCAGGTTTATTTTGTTTTTCTTGTAATTTTCTAGTATATTTTTTCCCCATTTTCTCATGTTCAAAGGCTGAGAAGCACCTGAACCAGTTAAATGGTGATGGACTGTAGGAAAAGTTCATCAGGTTAGAGAAGCAAATCTTGTGAGTTTTTTGGTAGTAGTCAAAGAGTTGTGATTGCTGGATCGATGATGCTACATTGTTATTACCGGTAGTTTAAAATCGTCAAAAGTGAATATTGCATGTGAAAAACATTGACACATGTGCTAATAAGGAGCCAAATCTTTGAACAAAACCCAATTTTGGAATAAAAGTTATGCAGCTTTTAAAGTAAAATGCATCCTGTACTTATTCAAAAAGCACTTCCAGTTACACAGAAATTCCTAAACTTCAGTCATTTTAAGAGTTATTGAACTAAAATTTAGAGTGGTAGTAATTGAAAATAATTTCCAACACGTATAATAATTACGTATAGATCACATAAGACGTATAAATAAAACCTTGTCGTATGACACAAAGTGCAATATGCATTCATTGAAGGAATTGTGGAAGGTAGTAAGGAGTTGAGTGAAAAACCATTACTTTATACTTTGTATTTCATATTCATTTAGGCATGCATGCAAGGACAGACCAGTCCAACCTGATGAAGACCTTTCTAAGGAACCTTTATTTGCCGTCAAACAAATGCTTTTCCTAGACTAAAACCTTTCTTATACGTAGGCAGGACTAAATAATCACCACCTTAACTTTGGTGATAATCCAATAAAGTTCAATCAGGTCATCTGGACAGTTTATTCTTCTTCTTCTTGTTTTTGTTGTTGAGACATTTCATCCTTCATCCAAAGGACTTCATCAATCCAAGGAGCTACAACATACTGAGTCCCACAAGCAGTACACCCATGTAGTGGATCAACCAGTTTTCTGGTAACCATCATATCACCAGCAAACTGGTTGGTCCACTATATGGATGTGCTGTTCGTGGGACACAATTTGGTGTGACTCCTTAGATTGGTGAAGTCCTTTGGAGGAAGGACAAAACATCTTAAAAAAAAAAAAAAAAAAAAAAAAAAACGTCCAGATGACTTGACTGAACTTTGTTGGATTTTCTACCTGGATTACTGAGCATGAAGTTTGATGTCTTTGGTGATAACTTTCGTTTGACTTCTGCATATCCCCCACTTGATTCTGCTGGTATGATGACCTGTTTAATTAAATACCATATTTTTAGGACTATAAGGAGCACTTAAAATTCTTTAATGTTCTCAAAAATTGACAGCAAGCCTTGTTATCCAGTGCACCTTATGTATTAATTCTGGTTGTGCTTACTGACCTCAAACCGATTTTATGTGGTACAACTGAACAATATTGAGTTATTGTGAATGAGTTGAATAAAGTTTGACTTATCTGACCGTTTTGTTTCGCTCAATGCACCTTATGTATGAAAACAGACCCATTTGCTATCATTGCACTTTATAGTCAGAAAAATACGGTACTTATCCAACATTTTTCAGTCAGGTCATCTGGACAGTTTCTTTTTTTTTTTGTGCTGAAATGTTTCGCCTTTGATCCGGAAGGCTTCATCAGTCAAGGAAACACACAACACAAAACTGATTCTTGACCCAACAGCTTACTCCAAAGCGGAACAAACCAGTTATGTTGGTGCTAAGATGGTCTCTTTGTCACGCCCCCTCCTCCATTGCCGGCCCTCTTCCTTGTTGACAGTCGTGTCAAACTGGTTGAAAACAACAAAGTCCATGCTCAATAATCCAGGTATACAATCCAACATTTTTGTCAGATGACCTGACTGAAAAATGTTGGATTGCATACCTGGATTATGGAGCTTGGACTTTGTTGTTATGGTACTTATTGTTTGTTAAACAGCATATTCTTGTTTAAAACCATATTATGGCTGTGGTCATTAAATGTGTGCTCATTATTAGCTTTGTTTGACATAAATACAGGAACTTTTTTCCCTCTTTAGACGATTGAGCGTGTCGAAAAGCTGCATTTGAACTCAAAATAGCCTCCTAGTGCCTAAAATATAAACTCCAAAACCAAACGTGTCAGTGACGCAGGAGGTCACCCACTCATCGACGCCAAAGTTATTTGCTCGCTCTTATCGTACAAGTCGGCGTTTTTCTCCAAAAAAGCAGGCCACTTCAGAGGACGCTGGAAAAGCTTCTCCCCGTTAGGTAAACAATCAGCCCTGAGAACAGCCTCTCGCTCTCTGCTCCGTCTCCAACAATCACACCAGCTCTGACCACAGAGGACTTCTACCCCTGTACGCCTCTTCTTTCTGCAGCACAAACTCAACGCAACAAAAAAATAAAAAAATAAAAATTGCCAGCTTTCAGCACGCACTACCACCATATCTCTCTGTATACAGGACCCTGTCGGCCCGTTTCCTCTGTCAAACACCCCCATCCTCCCCCCATTTTTTCCCTTTTTGTTTGCTTTACTGTAATCATTTTGCTGGCCCAGAAACGTGTGGGTGTGCTGGCAGCGGTACAAAAACGAGAGGCAGAGAGAAAGAGAAGTTACATGGGAACTGAGTTAAGGTTGAATATTTATTAGAAGAAGCCATCTGGCGTCGCAATGTCTGTACAAAGAGGGCTTGCTCTCGTCTTGTAATAGTCCTCCTCCTTCTCCTTGCCTGACTTTATCTCTCGTTCCCTCTCCCATTTTCTTCATTTCCCCCCAGTGTCTCAGAAAAAACATTCAACTCCAACCACATGCACGCTGAGCCTTTCACATAATCACAGCGTTATACCATTTCAAAGAGCTGCTAATCAAAGGAAAAGAGCGCACAGATATTCTACCCTAAATGGTTTACTTTGCTGCTCAGGGGAGCTTTCAACAATCGTTGCATGTAGTCATCACACACCTCATGTTTGTTGAAGCCACTTCACAGAACAAACTTGAAGTTTTCCGCGTTTCACCTCCTCAGTGCACATACAAGTGTGTTTTCTTGTCATCAAACAGGCGGCTTACGGAGAAACTGAAACCCCGAGCTCGACTGAAAGCGGCATCTTGGCTGACTCTTCACCTGAGACACGTTACGCCTTTCTGGCAGCTGCTGAGCAGTTACGGTTTGCGCCCACAGGAACTGTCATTTATGGTTTATGTGGAAAGCTGTCTTGTTGTGGTGTTGGACTTTGATAGACAGCGTGTTGAGTGTACATCCAGGTATGGAGGAGCACAGAGTCATCACTTCAGCAAAGGGTTTGGATAGGAAAAGAAGGCAAAAACAGCATCGTTGTGCACAAATATGATGTAAAATATTTACAGACAACAAAAAAAAATCTAAATAACATTTGAAACAATCTATCACGTTAGTGACCAACTTTCATAAAGTGCAGTCTTGGCAGGATATTCAAGGATTCAAGGTTCTTTATTTGTCATACACATCACACGTGGTACATGTGGTGGAACAAAATTGTGTACACAGTGTCCCAGTTACATCCAACAAAAGTATAAAATGTAAAAGAAAAAACAGTAATAAGATCTAAGATATGAATTAAGAAAAACATTAACTAAAAATACACTAAGCACTAATAGCATAAAAAAAACAATAGGAAACTGAAGTACCCGGGGAAAACCCATGCATGCATGGAGAGAACATGCAAACTCCACCCAGAAAGGCCCCCCTGGCTTGGATTTGAACCGGTGACCTGCTCGCTGAGAGGCGGCAGCTCTACCAACTGTGCCACCTACTATTAAAGATTTTGAAGGGTAAACTGTTGAAGAAACTAATTACAGGCGACTAACCCTACCATATTTTTCAGACTATAAGGCGCACTTGAAATCTTTTAATTTTCTAAAAATCGACAGTGAGCCTTATAATCAGATGCGCTTTATGTATTAATTCTGGATGTGCTTACTGACCTCGAACCAATTTTATGTGGTATAACTGAACAATGTTGAGAGCTATTGTGAATGAGCTGAATAAAGTTTGACTTATCTGACAGTTTTGTTTCGCTTAATGCGCCTTATAATCCGGTGCTCCTTATAGTCCGAAAAATATGGTAAATTAAAGGTTTACTGGAAATATGTACTCAGAATGTGTAATATAATTATGTAGTGTTCTGAATTTTCATTTAACCTATATTTATACAGGTTAATCCCATTGAGCCTTGGGGACTCATTTACAAGAGACCTGAAGGAACAAACACACCTACACCCCCCTGAACATAGGAGAATCTGTGGTGGAAGTGGTCTCCAGCTACAAGTACTTGGGTGTACACATGAATGACAACCTCAGCTGGAGCAACAACACCACTAGCCTGATCAAGAAAGCTCATCAGAGACTCTACTTAATCAGGCGGCTGAGACGAGCTGGTCTGGGAAGCTCAGTCCTCACCTCCTTCTACAGGTGTGCAGTGGAGAGCATCCTGTGCTCGAGCATCAACGTGTGGCATGGAGGCTGCACAGCTGCAGAAAGAAAAGCTTTGCAGAGAGTGGTGAAGGCTGCACAGAAGTCTGTTGGAGTCAGCCTCCCCACCATCACAGACATCTACACCTCCAGATGCAGGAAGAGGGCCACCTGCATCATGAAGGACACCACTCACCCAGCACACACAATTTTTGCCCCGCTCCCTCAGGAAGGAGGTGTAGAACCACTAGACTGAGGAACAGCTTCTACCCTGAAGCTGTTAGACTCATGAATCTCTAACCAGATTAATCACTGTGAAAAATTGCATCATGTTGCTGCTGATCTGTTTCATGTTGCTGTGTTCATCCGTGCTCGTCTGCTCACACACACTCATGTTCGTGCTGCTGTTCGACGTATTGTTTTTGTACTGCTAGTGCTTAGTGTATATTTAGTTGATGTTTTTCTTAGTTCATATCTTAGATCTTATTACTGGTTTTCATTTACATGTTATTGTTGGATGGAACTGGGACCATGTGTACATAATGTCATTCAACCACATGTACCACATGGGGTGCGAATGACAAAGAACCTTGAATCCTTGAATTTAACAAAGAGTGATGACAACATGAATAACGACAATAATAGACAATCAACAAGGATGCGTACAAATTTAAATTTTTTTAGATGCTGTTTTCTGTAGTGATGAGTCATTGTCAAGTGACGTGATCCATCCATCCATCCATCCATCCATCCATCCATCCATTTTCTGCTGGCAGGTTGTTGAGGTAACCATAGCAGGAGGGAAATCTGAACACACTGAATCTCTCCTCATCAACACTCTCCATCTCCGCCTGGTTGATCCAAGGTGTTTATCGAACAAAAGGGATACATAGTCCCTTCCAGAAGTTCTGGGTCTTCCCTAGGATCTCATTGTATTTGGACGTGTTTGAAAATACTCCAAAGGAAAGAAGATCACCCCAACTGAGTCCCTTCAGTGAGTAGGAGCAGCAGCTCTACTCCAAGCTCCTGCTGGATGACTGAGCTCCAAGACTAAAACCAGCCACTCGGACAGCACAGCCATGGACAGCCACATGTTTCTCCACGCTGTCTCCTCCGTACACAAACATAGTTCAGTCTCCTTCCATAAGTTCTTCGACTATCCTAATCAAATTTGACTGTCAAGTAAAATGAGATCAGTGTACTGCAGTGTCTTGTCCACAGAAACAAGTCCTTGAAGTTCTGACCAGTCACACAATACTTGGCTAATACCATGTAAGACCTGCTCGCGACCTGGGGCAAACTGCTTGCTGAGGCGGCAGTTCTACCAACTGCACCACCGTGCCATCTACTATTAAAGATCCTAGCCTGTTCAGATTATAGTAGCAATACTTGTAATAAAATAACACTGATTCAATATGAATGCAATATCCATAAGGTGATATGTGACTTCTCTGTGCTGCTGATTATCAATGCTGCTGTTGTATTCATTCATACCATCTACTCACTACAGACTCATGTTCGGGCTGCTGTTTAATATACTGTATTATTTTACATTATTAATGTTTAACGTATATCTTAGATCCTTATATACTATTTCTTTTTATACTTTATATTTTTGCTATTTTTGGGTATAACTGGGACCTTGTGTGCACAATTTCGTTCCACCTCATGTACCACATGCGATGCGAATGACAATAAAGAAACTTGAACTTGACTCATTTTAAGTTTAGTCAGTAGCATCAATTTTGCCGCTTTTTACAATTTTTTACAACTGCTTTCTACTCTGTTGTCCTGCATGACAGTAGATAATAGTTTATCCATCAAATGTCCAGTTCTGGGATAGGGTTTAACTTTTTTACATTTGGACAAGTTCTATAAAAAAATATTGTGGTTGTAAACAACAGGAAATAAAAAAAGAGAAAATCAGAGGGAAACAAAAATCTGCTGCATGTTTTTAGCATATTCTCCAACACATCTATATTTAAAAGTAGGTTTTTCAGCTCAGAATATATACATATGTGTTTGCTCTTATACAATATGTTCACAGTTGGCTGCACGTGCATGTGTGCATGTGTGTTCGCATGCTAAAACACATGCAAACGAGCAGCGTCTCCTTGTGCACAAACTGACTTCCTGGTTTGCACAAATCTAGAGGGAACGTCAGAATGAAGGCGAAAACCTCCGGGGGAACGCTCGGAGTTCCTGCAGGAATGAAAACCCCTCCCGGGGGATTTCTCTGTGGAAATACATCATCAGGCTGCAATGCTTACTGGTCTAAAAGCACATCTGTGCTGTCCTGCGTGAAGTTCGTCAGGCAGCCCCTGACAGTGAAATTAAAAAAGTACTGCAGGGATTTTATGATCCAGACCATTTTAAAATAGTTTCTAATAGAACAGAAAACATTGTGTCTTCCATTTAATTTTTTTTTTTTAAAGTTGAGCACTAGAATCTTTCTTACTAATTCCCGTTATTTGTGATATCTAGTCTGTCTGTTAGCAAAACATCTCATCAACCACTTGGACGATGTTAATAAAACTCTTCGATGCAGGAAGAGGGCCACCTGCATCATGGATGACCCCTCTCACCCAGCACACATGCTTTTTGCCCTGCTCCCCTCAGGCAGGAGGTTGAGGAGCATTAAGTGTAGAACCATCAGTCTGAGGAACAGCTTCTACCCTGAAGCTGTTAGACTCATGAATCTCTAGTCAGGATTATCAATGTGAAAAATTACTGTGAAAAAAATCACTGTAATGCCACTTGGTTGTTGATATGAGCTGCTGACTATCCATGATGCTGTTCATTCGTCCTCATCTGCTCACACAGAGTCATGTTCGTGCATGTTCGTGCTTAGTTTAGCGTATTTCTTAGTTCATGTCTTGGATCTTACTATTTTTCTTTACAATTTGTATTTTTGTTGGATGTAACTGGGACCCTGTGTACATAGTTTCGTTCCACCTCATGTACCACATGTGGTGTGAATGACAGTAAAGAACCTTGAATCATTGAATCCTTGAAAGATGGAGATGGCTGACCCAGCTAATCAACTATAGCAAACAGAACAAAGGGGGTTCGCTTAATCAGTTTTACAAATATTGAGCTAAAATCCGGTGTGGTAGTTACTGAGCGTCATCTTCATTATGTATTCTGATCCCTCACAGGTGGCTCAAGACCTTTAACATTTGGCAAGCAAATTTGGCGGTAGGTGAGCAGTCTTTCAAGGAAAGGTAGTTTTAGATAGCCTGATAATTCTAGTAGAATACAGTAGTCCCTCGCTACTTTGCGGTTCATTTATCGCGGACTCACTCTATCGCGGTTTTTCAAAGTAAGATTGGACATGATTGGTGGATGAGCTGCACGATTGGCATGGAATTTTTATTTAAAATAAATTATTTTAAAACCATTTAGCACCTGTTGCACATTTGTGCAGCCCATAATGCTGCAGGACAAACTTCCTGCTGCAGCTGAACAGCTGTTCTCGTGCAGAGTGGAGAAGTGGGCGTGGCCAAGAACGCTTGCAAGTGGCTGAGTGCAGCTGAGGCAGGGAGCTGAAATCATGACATTCTGTGCTCTTTTAGAGCGTTGAGTTTAGAAATGTTGTTTAAAATATTGTAAGAGTGTGGGAAGGGTTTAAAACGTCTTATATACACACACACACACACACACATACATATATAT
>NC_056520.1:15437567-15442071 GCF_014905685.2 Nematolebias whitei
ATATATTAAAATAAACTACTACTTACTATTTGTACTACTATCCCTTCTTCATGGTTTTTTACTTATATTGGGGCTTCAGGGTACGTATCCCCCGTGATAAACGAGGGACTGTATATAAATTTTTATGATAAAGCAATATTAGAACAGGAATACTGACTCATTCATTTGCGCCTTGAAGACACCTGTGTTTTTTTTTTTTTTTAATCAAGACGAGATCAGCATTAAACTTTTGTTTTGAGGTATATAAAGATATAAAAAGAAATAAAAAACAGAAAATCAAACTAATTTGCAAAACAAACCCCCCAAAAATGAAGACATTTTATTTCCAAAAAGAGGAAGGTTTTATACGGTTCAGAAGACTAAAACAAAATCTTTTTAACATTAACAACAGGAAAAGCCAATGTTTAAATGGAATTTATTGTTGCATAATTGTATTTAATTCTTCTGTGTTAAAATATATTCAGAATACATTTTAATCTAAAAAAAAAAACATTGTCATTATTTCTATATGTTCGAAATTTCATTTGTTATTTTCACTTCAAGCTAAAAATTCACACTATTATTTCAAAGTGATCACATTTTCAATAGTTGTTTTTCAGTTTAACTTTTCAGTGTTAAAAAATTTGGCACATAAAAAACTTCAACCTTTCAAAATTAAAACGCAATTCTTTCAGTGTCCTGAGATTCAACTGGCTCAATTTTGCTGTCTGAAATTCAGCGTCTAAAAATTCAGTGCAAAAAAGGCAGGGTTACTTCAGGTCACAGACATTAGCAAAGGATGCCAGAATCCAACACCTACATCTGCTTTCTTAGTCACGTGACGTTATGCTTGTTGCGCCAATTTTTGAAGGAAAACAGCATCTCCGAGGCAGTCGTGGAAGCTAACACTAACTCAACAGTGTGTTTATTTTAATTTTTCTGTAGTATGTTTTTTTTTTTGCGCATGAAGTTCAATACTACATAAACCAAAACAGCATCTAAAAACAGAAGCGAGCAGCGCGTTCATTTAAAATAGCCTTGTTCTATATTTTTCAAAATGATTTTGCTTAAACAAAAACAAAAAACACCTAATTACGTATCGGATCCCGCCCTTTTCTGTCAAAATCACAGAGATGCTATTCACATTGGATTAGTTTTATCACAGGACCTCCGAGTTCAGCAAAATATAATAGGTAATTTGCGGGGGAATTTTTACTTTACAAATTACTGACATGGCCGATTCGCATGGGATTAACAACACAGACAATCTCCGTAATTATTACAAATAGCATATGGTCCCTAGGTAAAACTAATAAGATAAGATAAGAACTTTATTGATCCCGCAGGAAATTGTTGTGCCCGGGTCCCAATACAAAAGGAACATACACAAGGAATCACACAAGATATAAAAAATAACAGAGAACGTAAAAATACCAACAATTAAGTTGTAGACAGAAACATTAAAGAGTTTTATTGTAGTACAGGATTAATGTTATTGTCCTATGTGTAGAAAGGGGGAGGAGTTGAAAAGTTTGATAGCCACAGGGAGGAAGGACTTCCTGTGGCGTTCTGTGGAGCACCTCGGTGGTCTCAGTCTACGACTGAAGGTGCTGCGGTAAGAGTCCAGTGTGGCATGTAGGAAGTGTGACGTATTGTTCAAGATCTGGAGCAGCTTCCTCAGCATCCTCTGCTAAACTAACTCGCATGAAGACTTGGCAATTGCTTTTACACTGGATGTCCTTCCTGACGCAACCACAGACCACCGAGCTACCACAGCCCTCTGTGTGGAGCAGAGAGCTTCCATCCGTGATGTCTAGGGGAGCAGATGGTGGGAGTTAAGTGGGGTAAATGAGGTTGGAGACAGGTGTGGGTTTCACCTTTTCCACCCACATTTTGATGTTGTCGCTCCGGAGAGTCGAACCAGCGACCTTCCAATCAGAGGCCCACCTTCTCTAACCTCTGCACCACCACTCCCCTGCTAACAACAGACAAATAAACACACAAAATCATACAAAAGGCAAAAACATCATTGCCCTTCTACCTTTGGCGGCGGGCGATCGTAAAGCCAAACCCTAAAGTTTTCTAACATGAAGGAATTCCTGTTTCGTCAGCTTTGAGTTGGACCGTAAATGTTGGGGGGCGGGGGGTGATGAAAAGCGTTTAGGAGGATCTAACAAATACTTCTCATTGCTACATTTAGGAATAATTTTAATTAGATGCGTAAATGTGTAAATCTTCGGGCCTGGTTTGACGACTGGTCTTACAACTCCAGGATTAAACGCCACTGACGAAAACCTAATACGAATGGAATGTGTCGGAGACAGTGACATGCCTTCATTGTGGTTTCTTAAAGAATGTATTTATTTAAATTCCAGGGTCAATAAATCGGACGTTTAATCAACCCCAGTGTGTTATTAGAGCCTTCAAAGCATCAATAAAGTTTGATTCATGAATCCCACATCCTCAAATTGTTGCCATGATGGTTCAATACAATGTTGAGAAAGCGTTTGTTACACCACAGACAAATGAGTTTTACCCTTAATTTGGGCATTAATTCTCCGCTCTGTGGTAAACACATAGATCTGGATTGCCAAATTTGGATGTGATTTAATTTCGCTCTGGTTTTTCTCTCGACTTAGTTCTTTGGTTTCGGTCTTATAGCCGTTTTCCCTCAGTGACGATAAAGACATGTCGATGAGAAGATTAAAAAATAAGCCGAACAAGTATCTACAATATGATTTTTAAGAAAAATAGAGTGTTTAGATTCTGTCTTCCTACTGGCAGCAGATGAAGCTAATTCCACGGCTGCATTTACATTCCAATGCATCTTCCAAAGCCTGAAAACCAATTGTATTAAATTTAGAATTTACTGTTATAATTGAAAGAATTTTTCCATATTATGAGTGCTATTACTGAGCGCAATATAGTTGCATTACTGTAGAAGTGAATAAATGAGTTTTGGGTGTTTATGGAAGAGTTTGCAGGTACACACCATGCATTCCAATTATGGCAGAATAAAGCAAAATGAAATTTTCATCTTCATTCAGGAATATGAATGTGTAATTTTACGAGGGGGGGGAAAAGTGCCAAAGAGGTAAGCACCTTGCCAGCATCGTGAAAAATGGCACCAATTAAAGCTTAACTTGCTTGTTTTCTCATAACATACATGTTTTCATAACTCTGAAATCAAATAATTGCCCCTCTTTATATCGCGCACAATAAAACCAAAAATATGGCGGCTGGAGGATGCTCTTGAATATTTTAGTGGGATTTCAGAGGCGCGCTGAAGAAACCGTGGCGAAGTGAGACACGTTTCGTGAGGTTCCTTCAAGAAAATCCAAGAGAAAAACAGCCTCATTTATCTTTACAGGCTTGGAAGGAGCAGATGATTTCATTTTTGTGATTATTTGCCAAAAGCAGTGCGCTGGTCCCTCACAGATTATATGAAAACAGTGTTTAGAAGTGAAAAAAACCCCACAAAAACAAGTGTTTGTTTTGCCTGAAGCTGTGGAACTTCTTGCTGCCGTCTCTTGGTCCAGCAGGTTTCCACAAGGCTGCAGACTGTGTCTAATCAACTGAGGCTTTTTTTTTTTAAAGGCAAGTCAATTAAATTTAATTTATAGCTGATTGTAATTATCGCCTCACAGAGGTACAATTCATAGTTTATTACTTTAGTCACTGTTTCTATTAATCCACCTCCAACACAGTCCCACAAACAGAAACGCTCACACACACTTCCACACAGGGCTGATGTTAATCAATTTGGAGGACTGCCCGGATTGTTTAAACTGTCATCACCACCCATCAGTCTGCCACAGCCTCGCAGGAATTTGAATATCTCCGGGGAGAAGCGTTCTTCCAATAAAACAATAAAACACACATCCGTGCACTCAGACACACGGGACTAAGAGCAACACACTTCAGCGCCATTATTTTCCGATTGTTTCATGAATACCTGTTAAAGCAAAACAGAGCTGGCACAAATACATTTTAATGAATATTGTCAGTTCTGCTTTCATGTGATCTTCTAGCTTTTTTTTTTTTTAGGACCAATCTGTATTATATTGAAACCAAAACAATCACATTTGTTTGTTTACCTGAATATGTATAATGCCAATACTTGTATAAATTTGAGGAAAAAATATACTGTACACTTCTATATATAAATATATATATATACATTTATATACTGTAATCTCTGGACTATTGAGTGCACCTGAACATAAGCCGGGCCCACTGTATATATATATATATATATATATATATATAATTTTTTTTTTCTTTTTTCGAAACAGTGCCTGTAACACGACTGGTTAAAAAATAATTAAAATCAACCGCAGCATTGTATAAGAAAACGATGTTCAAAGCATATGTATGTACGTTTATGTGTGTATATACATATATAGGTATATGTGTGTGTGTTGTATATAAATGTATATGTATGCTTACGCGTAAATATGTATATATATGTATGTATATGTGTGTGTGTTGTATATATATATATATATATATATATATATATATA
>NC_056520.1:15452071-15482606 GCF_014905685.2 Nematolebias whitei
TCAATTCCTTGAGATGAATTATTTTGTGACTTGGCGCTATATAAATAAACAGAACTGAATTGATGTTTTTGATTATTTTTGTTTGTTAGCAAAAAAAATCTCAATGACTACCTTTGTGGTTTTATTGATTCTCACAGAAAGTAATCAACGGAAGTTAATCTACTAGTGATAAACTTTTGGGGCCAACTCGATTAAAGACGGCCACTACATTTGATTGATTTTAGCCAAAACAAAAATGGCCTTAACTCAGCAAATTTTACAGACACTGTGCTAAAATGTGGTGTGGTGGTAGCCAAAAGTTATTCACAACAGATACTTCAAGTGTTACAGATAAAACCCAACCACTGTTTTTACTTTCCACTGATTGGAGCAATGTGGGAAATTTTGGTTGCAACAGGACCAATGCAACTTCCTTTTCGTCCAAAACAAAACACATTTTTGCCAACCGAAAAAGCTTTTATTGTCTGTTAGGTATGTTGGGGCAGCTAGCAGCAGATATACATATCACACACATTTATAAAGCACCGCATTCTGAAGCATAATTAAGAGTGTGACATAGGCTCATATTGTTTGTGAGTCATGCCATGAATGAGGTCGATTGTTGTGTCTGACTGACGGAGGATCTATTCCCAGCTCTGTCTCTGGTTACAAGAAAACATGTCTGCATTTGCGGAACAAGTTGCAAAATGATGCAAGTGTTGGATGGAGACTTGGTATTGGTAAATGGTAAATGGACTGTACTTATGTAACGCCTTTCTATCTTATCAAGACACTCAAGGCGCTTTACACTACAATCTGTGCCCTCATTTACCCATTTATAAAGCACTCTATTATATCTATACAGAGAATAATCAGTGCTTTATCACATTCATACACTAATGGGACACACATCTGAGGCAATGAGGGGTTCAGCGTCTTGCCCAGGGACAGTTCGGCATGTGACTGCTGGTGGAATTGAACGCATAACTACTGCATTGGAGGACGACTGCTCTAACCACTCAGCCACAGGTGCCCAATAATTTTACCAAATTATTGTAAAACATATAAATAAACTTTGACTAGGACATGTCTAGTTAAAATAAGTGCCCAATTCGAAGAGCAATGCCCCTGATGAATGATATACTCCAAAACATTGTCAAACAACTGCAGTTAAAATAACATTGTCTCCTTTAAAAAAACAAGAACATGTTCAAAATGAAACTGAAAAAAAGCCAAAAGTTGAGGAAACTTTTCTAATAAAGACTCCTCTTTGTTTTTTGAATATACAGTGATTTCTCACCTATCGCTCGGGTTACATTCCAAAGACCCCCCCGCTGTAGGTGAAAATCCACAAAGTAGCGACATTATATGTATTTTAATATTTATATCAGTGTTTCGAGCTAATGATAGGAGAAACACTCAGCTTACTCCATGGACTTAGGTGTTTTGAACCAGTTTGACATAACTGTCAACGAGGGAGAGGGTGGGCATTGCAGGAGAGGACATTCCCCAGAGACCATCTTAGCACTAACATAACAGTTTTTTTTTCCACTTTGGAGTAAGCAGTTGGGGGAGAAGCAGTTTTGTTTGGTCTTCCCTCAGACTCAAGAAGCCTTCTTGATGGAACTGTCCAGATGCCCTGACTGAAAATTGTTGGATTTTATACCTGGATTATTGAGCATGGACTTTGTTGGTTTTGAACCAGTTGGACCTGACTGTCAGCGAGGGAGAGGGCAGGCACCGGAGGAGAAGGCACACCCCAGAGACCATCTTAGCACCAACATAATTGTTTTTTTCCCCACTTTGGAGTAAGCAGTTGGGGGAGAAGCAGTTTTGTTTGGTGTTCCCTGAGACTGATGAAGCCTTCTGGATGGAAGATGAAATGTCTCAGCCATAAAAAATAAATTAAAAAAAGAAACCGTCCAGATGCCCTGACTGAAAATTGTTGGATGATCTTAAATATTTGGTGATCACAATGAAGATGATGACGATGAGATGAATGTACAGTACACGCAATATAAGAAACTGTGTTTAAAAAACCCGTGATATAGTGAAGCCGCAAAAAATGAACCGCAACATAGTGAGGGACTACTGTAATTTTCTTAAAGAGAAATTTTAAAGTTACTCACATAAATTCCACTTTATTCATTTGGCAAAAGTAATATTTAATGTAATATCTGATTTTTTAAAAATGATTCTGGTGGCACAGTGGTGCGAGTTGGTAGAGCTGTTGCCTTTAAACAAAAAGGTTATCATACCGGATCCCAGCCGGGGGGGCGGGGGCATTCTGGGTGGAGTTTCACGTTCTTTCCGTGATTGCGTGGATTTTCTCCAGGTACTTTCCACAAAGGAAAACACGCATGTTAGGCTGATTGATAACTCTAAATTGTCCCTATAGAGAGAGAGAGATTGAATGGTCGTTTGTCTCGTTTGTCTCTATGTGTCCCTGTGATGGACTGGAGACCTGTACAGGGTGTACCCCACCTCTCAAACAGTGGCTGCTGGATATGGGCACCAGGGATCCCTGCGACCCGGAAATGAAGAAGCGGTTAAAGATAATGGATGGATAAAATGATTCTTAAGGGTTAAACCTCCACAGCTGAATCATAGATAATGGTTCAATCAATCAGCCTTAAAGTGACATGAGGGTTGTACAAGCTGAGTACTGTTGAAGTAACAGTTATACCTGCGGACAAAATGTTACAATGTTGAACAGGTAATCCAGAACAGGTCAGATGAGCCCTGCTCCACTGAACCTAGAACCAATGGATCTGCACATGTTCTAGTTGTTCCTGAACCAAACGGGTTCAGGCAAAAGAAAAAGCACTAGGAGGTGTCGACGAACTACTTCGTTTAGTTTGGTTCAAATACTGAGCTCTGAGAGTCATTCTCAACACACACTCCCAGCATTTGCCATACGTTGCGGTGGCAGCCATCTTGAATCAACACGTTCACGAAAGAGAGAATACATTAACGTCAGAGGAACGTGATAGAAAATTGGTGGGATTGTGTTTCAAAGACCTTGTAAATTGTTTTAACTCTTTAGTGGATGAAAACAGATTCAATTACCGGCTGTAAAAAGGACTCAGACGGTGCAAAGTCAAACCCCAACTGCAGCTTTGTAATTGTATTTGCAGGTTTGCGTACCTGCACCTGACAGCTTTATTCTCTGCGAACTCGACATTGTGTTTCTATGTACTTCGACAGGCTTATGTGTGTCTGCCTGTGAGGTTTGGTGTTTGTCTCCTGCGCCTTTCAATGGATTTGTAGCTCAGCGCGGCTGTTAGCGGAGTCGACAGCCCACTGATCTGCCATCAAACGGAGCCGTGCTGCAGGTACGGCGTGTAAAAGCTTTGCTTTGAGACTACCTGTCATCACACATCAGGAGATTACGGAGCTTTACACTCACTCTCCCTCTCCTCGTGCTGAACACACAGCAGCTACTACACCATCTGTAAAACGTTACATCAATGAGGTGCATGTCTTTTTTCCCCCCTTTCCCAAACACCAAGGCACAATCGCATCACTGTTAAACAGGCCTCTCCGCTGAGTCAGCTCTGATAAAATGAGATGTCACATTACTGGCTGAAATTATCGCCCGACTGACTCATTTTTACTTGAATTTTAAACTTTAAGCCAGAATGCTATTAAGAGAAATTAACAAATCCCCCCAGACTATTTCTCATGTTCTCCTACCATCACCGTGATATGTTTTGACCCTGAGTAGAATTAAAAAAAATAAATGATCACTTCTGTAATAATCCTCCATGACCCGAGAGGCCGGCACGTCTTTCTCCTGGGCAAGTCGTTTTATGTGATTTTTGCTCAGCGCACAGAGGTGACATCTGCAACCACATAAATCTGAGTTAGAGGGGATGAATGCACATGGAATAAGCAAATATGAACACAGCTTCATCAAGATGTGGAGAACACGGTGGAAGGTGGTTCTTAAAGATTTCATTGGAAAATGACGTAAATTTGCAATTTTGTTGTGCTTTTCTTTTCTCTTAAATTTATTAATTTTTTTAGCGCCAGGTGTTTTGAGAAAAGGTTGAACGAACATGTTCCAACTCTTGGAAGATAAAAGTTAAACATTTGTATCTGGTTGACACTTTTCTAAGTAAAAGCACTCAAAATTTTTCAGTTCAAAAAGTTTTGATCTGACTGTTTCCATGAAATGTGAGCAAAACAAACTGTGTGTGTCTGTTAGCAAAATACCTCAGCTGAACTTACATAAAACTCCACTGAATGTACATCTAAAACTAATTCGCTTTAGGAGTCTACCATTAACATTGGCATATAAATGGCTATAACTCGGTCAATTTTACATATATCGGGTTAAAATTTGGTATGGAAGTAGCTGAGAGTCATCCTCAACACTTCCCTTGAGAGCTAACAGATATTTGGCATCAATAACTTGAGTCTACCCTGTTTGTCTGTTAGCAAACTATTTCATGAAACACTGGGCTGATTGCATTGAAACTTTTATAGAATTATCCCTGGATATATATCTTGTAGTGATGTCAACTTTTTTCAAGCTGATCGTCACAGCTAACAAATCTTAAAAATCTCTGAAATCTACATGCATGTATCTATGCATATATGTATGTACAACTGTATACATTGTGTGTGTGTGTGTATGTATATATATATATATATATATATATATATATATATATATATATATATACCATTGTATATACAATGGTGTACTACAAGGCTCAGTTTTAGGACCCACCCTCTTTACAAGCGAGATAAGTAATGTAGGTCAGATCATTTCCACGAGGCTCAATGGGATTATCCTGTATAAATAAAGGCTGAATGAATGAACTCCTGATGTAGCCTTACATTTCTATGCCGACAACTCAGTTATTTATTGTTGAGCTAGAACAGTTGCTAAGGTTTTCCAGCTTTTACAGTCTGCATTCGATATCATCCAGTCAGATTTGTTCCATGTCAAACTTGAGCTAAATGCTGATAAAACCAAAGGGATGTTGTTTTCAGACAGGAAGTCGGTACCAGCAGTCCCTCCTTCAATTTTATCTACGAACAGTGTTCCTTTTGAGTTTGTCGATTCTTACAACTACTTGGGAGTTTTGGTCGATTTGCATCTCTCTTTTAAGCCTCACGTCGAAAACTTGGTAAAGAAATTGAAAGTAAAATTGGGTTTATTTTTTAGAAATAGATTCTGTCGAACTTTGAACACTAGGAAACACGTAACTGTGACTTTCCTTCCTTCCACTGATTACGGTGACATTATTTATATGAACACTCCTACAAGCACCCTGCAGATGTTGGATGCTGTTTATCACAGTGCGTTAAGATTCATAACTGACTGTAACTACCATACCCATCACTGCACCCTGTACTCACTGGTTAACTGGTCATCATTAACTTCAGACTCTTTCATTGGTACATTTTCATCTTTAAATCACTTCTCTGTCTGTTGCCTTCATACATCTCCTCCTACATGTCACTTGGTCAGTGCAGCTACAGTGTGCACTCCCAAGACATAATTACCTGCAGTGTCCCACCAGTGCGGACCGAATTTGGCAAAAGGGCCTTCTACTCCACTCCAGTTTCCTGGAACACCTTGCAAAAAGATCTGAAGCTCTTGACTTTGACCTCTCTAAGGGATTTTAAACATCTGTTAAGTTCATGGCAAAAATCACATCTTCTTGTTTTTAGTATTTTACTCCGTTTTATAATGTAGCATGTTTTTTTTAAATTTTGTTTTATATCACTCCTTTTACACGAATGTTCATGAATGAGGGAAATATGGAGCGTGAGATCGATAGGCGGATAGGTGCAGCATTGGCAGTGAAGCAGGCGCTGTACCGGTCTGTTGTGGTGAAGAGAGAGCTGAGTCAAAAGGTGAAGCTCTCAATTTACCGGTCGATTTACGTTCCTACCCTCATCTATGGTCATGAGCTTTGGGTTGTGACCGAAAGAACGAGATCATGGATACAAGCGGCCGAAATGAGTTTTCTCTGCAGGGTGTCTGGGTCCCTTAGAGATAGGGTGAGAAGCTCGGTCATCCGGGAGGGACTCAGAGTAGAGCCGCTGCTTCTCCACATCGAGAGAAGCCAGTTGAGGTGGCTCGGGCATCTGGTAAGGATGCCTCCTGGACGTCTCCCTGGTGAGGTGTTCCGGACACGTCCCACCGGGAGGAGACCCAGAGGAAAACCCAGGACATGTTGGAGAGACTATGTTTCTCGGCTGGCCTGGGAATGCCTTGGGATTCCCCCGGAGGAGCTGGCCCAAGTGGCTGGGGAGAGGGAAGTCTGGGCCTCCCTACTTAAGCTGCTACCTCCGCGACCCGACCCCGGATAAGCGGAAGAAAATGGATAGATGGATGGATGGATCTCTCCTTTTATTTTATTTTCATTTTATATGCTTTTATATGATTGTCTATTGTTGTCAGTACCTCATCTGTGGTTTTTGTTAAAATCAAATCTCTCTTGTAAATGAGTCATTGTTGCTCAATGAGACTAACCTGTATAAATAAAGGTTGAATGAATATATGTATGTATGTATGTATGTATGTATGTATGTATGTATGTATGTATGTATGTATGTATGTATGCATGCATGCATGCATGTATGTATCTCAACCTTGACCTCTCTAAGTGGCTTTGAACATCTGTTATGTTTCTGGGAAAAAAAAACAATGCAGACATGTTCCTGTTTTTAGTTTTCTACAACACCCTACAACCTAGCTGTTTTTTCTTTTTGTTACGTTTCCTTTTAATTACCATTTTATTTTCACTTGTTAAAACAATTCTCAATTTGTACATATCCTTTATGATTGTCTGCTGTCGTCGTTGTTGTCCACTCTTGTCATCACTCTTTGTTAAAATCAGGCCTCTCTTGTAAATGAGTCCCCGAGGCTCAATGGGACTAACCTGTTTAAATAAAGGTTAAAAAAAACGTATGTATGTATGTTTGGATGGATGTACAGATAGGCAGGCTACAAAAAATAGGAAAAAGGAAAACCCTAAAGCAATACGACAAAGTAGAAATGAGTTGTAAAGTGTACTTGAGAAAATTATTTTGTAATATTTAGATTAAGGAATTTTCAAAAAATAGTTCAAAGAAACGTAACAAACTCTTGGAAAACAAAGCAAAGTCTTTAGAGTTATTCCTATTTTAGTCTGATCATCAGCTCAAAACCCTAAAATATTTGATTTATATCGACAGGAAGTGATAAAATAAAGCTGAAGAATTTCTAACATTACTATAAAAAATTCCTGAACAACGGGAACAACTGCAGATTGTTTACAAATTTGTTAAAGATTTTCACGTACAGGCAACAAACAAAAGCTGTAGTTGTTAATAAAAAGCCTCTCAGCCTAATAAACACACAAAAATCAAATCAAACATTGATTTACAGTTTAAACGCAGCTGTATCACACCCTTGCTCTAAGCATCTTTGCTCCACGTGTTCCGCCTGTCCGAATATCTGCTTTCCATGTGTTTAAACAGGATTTCACCCTTTTGGAACTTGAACTAAATTAAACATGACCGGGTGCCAAGAACAGGGCCGAGTCAGACAACGGGGAGAACATGTAAAAAGGCCAGACGGGTTTTAATGTGGAGACGGTGACACGGTCAGACAATCGGTGCTAGCTGAAGAAGTGAGCGAATGTGAAATGAGATAATTTTGCATAATGGCAGCAGTGGTCGACTGGAAGTTGTGGAGACAGGCTAGTGACTGGAAGGTCAGCAGCTTGAAATGAAGTGACTGCAGAGAGAGAGAAAAAAACATGACCAAGGTCTCCTCTTTTACAAACTTCACTGTTATTGTGCCCTGCAGCAAAAAACTGGAACGACTCGGTCGTACGAAAGGGTGCATTGAGCGCAACGTTGGTAAAAACATCTACACGTGGCATGAATATGAAGCAGGAAGTAGATGGAAAAAATAGTTTAGGCTTGGAAAACAACACTGAAATGTGTCACTGCACATTATCAGGAAAAATACAGTCTTTGCAACTAATAATTAAACTAACATTAGGACATAAACAATGACAGTGAGGTTGTTTGAGCTCTTCTATGCTTTAAGGTTTTAACACCCAGCCGTTTGTGTCATTTCTCAGAGGGTAAAACAATCTGGATCAGATACAAACAACCAAAGCCAGGCATAAATCAAGCAAGTAGGCTAAATACAACAAGACAAAAAAAAAAAAAAAGCCTGGAAACAAATGTAATGCAAATAATGATTTAGAACGGTAATGCCGCTCCGTGTTTATGTCTGTAATTAGTTAAATTAGAAATGGGAGAAGTCAGCCTGCAGTGCTGGTATTGTCAAGTTCTTTATATTTAGATAAAGAGTTTTTGTCTTTTTCAACATTTCAAAATTTGTTCATTGTTTTTGCAGCTCCACTCGCCTTAGAATCGACTCCCCAGGTTGAGAACTCCTTGAATTTAATTATAGCGCAACCGTGCTGGACGAAGAACAACAGAACCAACATCCATATATCTAAAAAAAGACTTTCATGGGTTTACTTCCACATTCTGTCCGAATGACCTCAAAATGTTTTCTCTTAAGAGTCACAGTGTGTTTCGAGCCTATCTCTGTTTAGTTAAGGATGTCTCCAACCTGTCTCAAGAGCACTAGGGCGGTATATTAGGGGAGTGATGGCACAGAGGTTAGAGAGGTGGGTCCGTGATAGGAAGATTGCTGGTTCACGCCCCGGCCCTGACAACATCAAAAAAATAAAATAAAATTGTGGGTGGGGTAGGTGAAGCACCCACACTTGCCCCCACCCTCATTCGCCCCACTCTGGGCCCACGAGCAAGGCCCTTAAGCCCCCATCTGCTCCCTAAACAGGTCTCTCTTGAAAATGAGTTCTCGTGGCTCAATGAGACTACCTGGATAAATAAAGAGTAAATGAAAAATGAAAAAAAATAATAATAATAATTTTGACTCTTGCCCTGGAGCTTTCCCCTGACACAACAACACATCCAGGTCGAAAAATAATTTCAGTGACAAAGTCATTATTCCAAATATATCTATGCTCATTTCTAAAGTGTACTGCGGACAGTTAAACAACCATTCTTGGGAATGTGAGTTTTTCAGAGTAGATTACCAGGATGGTGCATGATGAGTTTCTCTTTAGTTTAATGTTTGTTCTGATTGTTTTTTTTAAGCTGGTCAGCAGTCTGAGCAGCATTATATTTCCCTCAATGCTGAATTAAGGTTCACAGTGAAGATGTATAGAGAGCAGACATTTGCACAGATCTGTGTCAGCACATGACCTGCTGGTGACAAACTTATTGTTATTATTAGACCTTTATTTATTCAGGTTAGTTCCCACTGAGCCTCGAAGACTCAAACGCTCAGTATTCAATGGGACTACAAGGAAAATTTATACATTTTCACGAGTCGCCAACTAGTCTCCAACAAGTCTCCAACAAGCCCCAGCTCAGTAAGATGAGGCCCAATAACTTAAAGTCGAGACCTCGGGTCTTTTAACTGGTCATTTAGCAGTTCCTAAGATATAGCAAGACTTGGGGGGGTTGCACTTTTCCATCTGTTGAACCTCGACTGTGGAATTAACTTGCCCAGTGTCCCTTCTGCAATATAAAGCAGCATTATCTGAATCAGTGCAGCAACTTCAAGCTCTTGTCAGCAGAGCATAAGACTGAGTGGATTAAAACAAACCGTTGATGTTGGCGATGCGTACTTGAACATCAGGCAGCCAAGTGCAACCTCAAGACCAAGTGCAAATAGTGCGAGAGACGGCACCTGAACATCCTGCATGAGGTCAATACCAGCCAACGTGCCACACAAACTGGTAAACCTCAAGTACCTGAGCCAAGCATGTGCCTCGTAAGTTCTGTGTCAGAGACTCTGTTCACTGATTGGCCAGCTAGTAGCCGCCAAGCGTACTTGAGACCTACACAATATTGGACAATGGATCAGAGCGCACAATACTCTTACATGATACTGTTATTTACATAGGACTTCAGAAAGAGCTGGAAAATATTTGCAAACAGTACGAGAGAAGGCACCTGGATATTTTGCATGATGTCAATACCAGCCAACATGCCATTGCAACTGGTCAACCTCAAGTACCTGAGCCAAGCACATGCCTCGTGAGTTCTGTGTCAAAGACTTTGTTCATTGATCAGCCAGCTAGTAGCCGCCAAGCGTTACTCAAGTTGAGTTGTGTCCTTCTCCAAAACGGCTAAAAAGTACTTGAGACCTACACAATATTGGATGATGGGTCAGAGCGCAAAATACTCTTACATGATGCTGTTACTCACATAGGACTTCAGGGAGAGCATGAAAATCTCCCACTCCACATAGTTCGGCAAAAATCGGCACTGTCCATGGATCCACTGTATCCTTCACAGTAGCTCCTGTCTCACAGCCTAATATGTCATACCACTTTAACAAAGCCTTTACTGCCAAAGAGCTGAACTTAGCCTGCCATGCCTACCCTGTGGTGGCTCTGCAGAAAAAAAGTTTTGCCATCTCAGAGACTTTCCACTATCAGTTCTTAAAGGGGTTCAGTCACTGTTGCCGATCAGATCAGGGTCAGATTACTCACATTTAGTTGTACTAGTGGAACCAGTACATCTCAAGGAGGACCTGAAGCAGTTTACATCAGACTAGGATAGACTTTACAAAGCCCTACAAGTCTCTTGTGGCATTAAGCTAGTTGGTTCTCAAAATGGCAGCAGAAGTCAGTCTTTAAAAAAAAAAATGTTCATAAATCCCAAATTGAGCCGACCACGTTCAGCAGACATGAGCTTTCAGAAACAATCTAAACTTGATAGAGCCAAAACAATTGTGGCGAAGGACTTGGCTACATTAAAGAATAAATGGGTGATAGAAGTCTCCTTCAGATCTTTCAACATAAGTATAAGTTAATTCAGTTTAGTGATTCTCTCAGCGGAATTTGTTAAAACTAAATGCAAATTTGCGGTGCATCGTCAGTGAGTGGTCGTACAAAGTCACTTTGAGCCGACTTTTGGGGACTCTGCGGCGGACCTTATTCCCTGGGTCCTTTGTTTATGGGCACCATAAAAGGAAAACACAGAGAGAGAGAATCAAGCTGGTGCTTTGTGCAGAAGACGCTATAGACACAGCAAACCCCCATCCCCTCTGTCCTGCTTTCAGGTGTTCAGTCTCTGAGGAATAGACTGGATAACCTGTGCACATGGATTTATTGTGAGTGGGGCATGAGGACCTGTTGTGTCTTTGCCTTTACGGAAACATGGCTGGAGCCGTCCATCCCTGACCGTGCTGTGGCTCCGGACGACTTCTTTACCAGCTACTTCTTCATCCTACTTGCACTGATGTATGACACCATGTTGTTTACAATTTTTTTTGTACCTTGTAGGCATACCGTATTTTATGGCGTATAAGTTGCAGTTTTTTGCATAGATTGGCCAGTCATGCGACATATACTTTTTTTTCCATGTTCAAAACGCAATTTTTGACTGACTGTTTACATTTTCATTCATACTGACATGAACCAGAGTAAACGTTACCAATTGCATAAAATAAATAAATAGCAACAAATTGCTCGCTCCCACGGCCGCCAATCGATGTATCTGTATTTCTCCTATATTTAAGTATTTTTAAAGCACTTTGTGATTTAAATGTGTAAAAAGTGCCACATAAATAAACTTCACTTACTTTATCTTGATCTTTACCCTTCAACAAACTTTGTTGCAAATTAACTTAATTTGTTGTAAAACGCTCCCCCAGCTGCTTCTTATTCATCCAACTTACTTTTACAGCCTTTTGTTACCACTCTTCTGTCTTTTTGTGAGATGCGTTGATGCCATAAAATAAAAATGACCTTTTTTTTTAAATGGTAGTTGAAATATGATATATTTTATATGTTCTGTTGCAAATAAATTATGGGTTTAAGTGAAATGCAAATCAATGGATTTCGTTTATCTTTACATTTCACGCATTGTCCCAAAATTTTTGTAACTAACATTTATTTATTATTTTATTAACATTTATTTAACCATGCAAATCCCATTGAGATCACAGCTCTCTTTTGCAAGGGAGACCTGGGCATGAAGGCAGCCAATGCATATTCTTCACAGCCATGCATGCAAAAGTTCAAGAACATGCATGGTCTGTTAGCACTCAAAGTACCTTTTTTTCTTTATCCTGATGCATGCTCAATAATCCAGGTAGAAAAATCTAAAAAAAGTTAAATCTGGTCCTCTGGACATTCAAAAAATAAACCAAAACAAACCAGATCGGACTTAACTTTTTTAGATACCATATTTTTTGCTGTATAAGTTGCACCTTTTTGCATAAATTTGCAAGTCCTGCGACTAACAAACCTAAGTGACTAATATCAGCACTTTGGTTGGCCTTGTTGCTGTTTTAAGTGCTTTATAAATAAAGTGGTATGGTATGGTAATATACATTTTCCCCATATTTATAACCAATTTTGGCTGAGAGCTGACGATTTCATTCATTCTGACATGGAAAAATATTGAACACTACCATTTTCAGCCTTAGAGGGTGCTAGACTAATATGGCAAACCAAGTATCTCATTAACAGGTAAAAGTGGCTATTAATGAGACACTTGGCTTGCCATACCAAGGCACCTGTGTCTCCAGAACTCCTGGAACAAACATCAAATCAGCTGCATTTCACTGCGCTGCCCAGGCGAAATGCAGCTGATTTTACCATTAAAGTAGAGTTCAACTGAGACACACCTTTGCTATAATTTCGAGCAAACAAATACAGTGAACCCTCGTTTTTCATGGGGGTTACGTTCCAAGAAGAACCCGTGATAGGCGAAATCCGTGAAGTAGTAACCTTTTTTTTTCTTTTTTTTTTACAATTATTATACAATGAAATACTCCATAATACATTCAAACCAAAGAACAAAACCTTTTTACAGGCCCAAGCATTTGTTTAATAAATAAAAGTACTGTATAAACATTTGTTTACAAATAACTACTGTACTGGAGAGACTGTTTAGCCAATCAGAATGCAGAACACAATGTACGATGCAAATCCGTGAAGCAGCGAGACCGTGAAAGGTGAACCGCGTTATAGCGAGGGTTCACTGTAATTGCTTTTAAGTGTTAATCTCGTTAAATTCTTGTTAAATGTCTTCCCGTGCAGGCTCCCACGACCACCATTTGGCAGCTAATTAATTTTTGGCACAGCACTGGCCCACGTTTCTGGGTCATCAACGTTGACGAGTAACGAGTAACGAGACGCGTTAGCGGTGACGCATAATAGATGCGACTAATGCGGCAAATCGACATATTTATGTTTTTTCCACTTTATTAGACATATTTGGACTGATCCCACTGCGCAAGGAAACATCTAAACGACACATTTTTTAAAGTTGTTTTTGCACGTCTAATTTTGGTCCCTCGCAGGTGCAGACTGTGACTGTTTTCCAACGTTCACCGGACGTCAATATATACATGTTTTTTATATCAATTTTTAAGTTATTTTATTCACTTCAGATAATAATAATATTAAGTGCTGTGTTTTGTCATCATTGTATGTTCCCATACAATAGCAAACCCATCCACCACCAGTTGGATGTTGCAATGACTGGGGCTCAAACCCAGGATCTTCGGGTTTTGGAGTCAGCTGCTCTGCTGCTACCCCATCTCTGTGCGGCAGATGAAACCAGGGAAACAGTATATTTGACCATCTGTTGTGCAACAGGAAACTGGTCCTCCACTCACTAGAAACCGTTGGACTAAGGTTTTTTCCTTTATCCTCTTTACTGGATTAACAGAAGTAGCTCCGAGAGAAATGAACGCAGAAAATAGCAACAGTTGGTTTATGAATGAAGCCGTGAAAATGTATAATCATAAAAGTGTAACTGTGCACAGTTACTCTTTTATGATCATAAATTATGATAGTAAATTTTATGATTATAAATTATGATAATGATGATCACTTAAGGCACACCACCTGTCTTGGATGTCTATACGACCTCCAAGTCTGACGTCTATATTGACGTATAAGTGAGGTCAAGGTTAGACGTCCATAGTGGACCTTGTTTTGTTTGCACGTCATGTAGACGTCCAGAATTGATCTTGACAGACGGACTCAATATAGACTTGATCTGCATGTCCATCTAATGTATAGTGGGATGTGACTTGTATGGCGGTGCAACGTGTATGGCGGCAAGTACGGTATTAGTTGTGGAAGACTCTCTGCTACTATAATGCATTTTTATGACATCCTTCATGGCGCTGGACAATAACAAGTCTTATAAAGAGAAATACTGAACCAGATGCTGATTGGTCCAGTTTGCACTTTAATTCTTACTGTCAGGTTTTCCATCCTGGCAGTTTTGCCTCATCCTTAAATCAAGCGACGATGTTTTATCACAAATCCACCGTTTCAGAACAACTTCTTTTTGAGTTTGAGTCAGTGCTGGTTTGGTTAACACGGACTATTTTTAGCCTGACGTCTGAAGTATCCGTGTAGTCTAAATGTGGGAAAAGCCTGTCCTCCTTCCTCCCTGGGTGTCTGATGTTTCCCAGCAAGCACCGCTGCAGCCCTCCGTGTGTTTGTGTGTATGTAAGAGAGCGTGAACCAGTGTGTGTCTGTAAGTGAGAAATGTGTGCGAGTGCAGGGAGGCTGGTTTTCGACTGCATGGGGGAGTATTTCGTAGTGGGTGTGAGAATGTGTGCGCCCACATCCCAGTGTGTGTGTGTGTGTGTGTGTGTGTGTGTGTGTGTGAGGAGCAGAGTGTGGGAGGACTTCCTCTGTGGATCCTCTCTATTTTCTTTCCAAAGAATGACATTCCGAAGCTGTTTCACTTTTCAGACAGGAAGTGGAGGACGGCCAAAGATGATTTAAACCAGAAACAGCAACGCAACGTTTGGAGTGTTGACACACAGTCAAACAATCGTGAGATATCGTTTAATAAATCTAGTTTATTGATGACGAAGCACATTAAAGTCGGGAAGAGAAGACTAGGGTTGTGTTTCTTTCTTTTTTTTTTTTTTTTTTAACATCAATCTTTTAAAATGATTAGTTTAAATGTGAGATAATCCATGATTAATGATAATGTGATTGGTTCAAGGTTCATTATTATCATTAGCGTCACATGTGGTACATGAGGTGGAACGAAATTGTGTACTCAAGGTCCCAGTTACACCCAAAAATAGCAAAAATATAATGTATAAATAAACAGTATACAAGTGTGATGTCAAACCTTTGGCCACACTAAAGCTGGTAACTCTTATAAGCACCATTTATTTTCCACCCAAACACAACACTTTAGTTCGCAATAAAATGTTTATTGGTTGGTTAAGCGCAGACATTTAGTGTATGTATGTATTTATATCAACTCATTGTTCGTTTTTGTTTGTTATGATTAATTCTTGTATATTTTACTGGTTCTTACCTGCTGTGATCCCTGAGAGTTGCCAGACAAAAGACGGTGGCCAGATACATGGAGCTGATTGGACTGCACCACCAGTTACTGCTGGAGAGGGGGACTTCTATTTTCTTTATTTAAAAAAGCTTTTGTATTTAAGTGAATATTTGTATTTAAAGTTTAATGTTTTTGATTTCCACTTTTGACGTTTAGTTTAGTATCAAACATAGCTGTACTGTGTTGGTTGTTGTATTGTTGTTAGTGATTATATTCTGTTTAGTTACCCCGTATTGTGTCTTAATGGTATAATTAGCCAGTATATATACCCGTGTGTCATTTTCTTTGGAAAGGTCAGTTACGTTTGTTTGTGCATGCAGTTTGTTCACATTTTTGCCCAAATTCAGATTTGTTCCTTTGACCTCTTTTATGAGCTCAGCAGTCATTTTAGTAAAATATAATCTTTTCGGGTTAAAATAAAAACCCAATTTTTTTTAATACTTCCTCTCTTCCTTTTTAATACTTTCCTTTTACTTGCCCCAAATCTCAAATGAGTTGAAAAGGATGTTCCGTGGACGCATTCTCATCTACCTGCCAGCTGTGCTCGAGTGCCTGACCACTGAGATCCTGGATCTAGAAGGAAACACGGCTCAGGACAGCAGAAGGACAGGATCAACCCTCGGCACCTACAGTTGGCTGTCCGCAGCGACGAGTTCGGCAGACTGCTGGGAGGAGTGGTCATCACTCTGGGAGGAGTTCTGCCCAGCATTCGGGCGGCCCTACAGCCCGGGGGAATCGAGAGGCCAGCCAAGTCTGGGTGGACGTTTCGGACGGCATCTGCAGCCAGTTTCTTAGGATCCACTGTGGTATGGACCTTTACAAGAGATCCTTCCTGCCTACAGCCATCAGTATCTATAACATCTCTTAATGAAATGAGGATAACGAGTTACAACAACAAATAATTTCCCTTTGGGATTAATTAAGTATTTTTGAATTGAATTGAATTGCTTTTCAACTCGGTCCATCACAACAAGGATCAGATATATGCTTAACAATAATAATGTAATATAATGCTGTGTATTTAACTGCAGCCTGAACATGAGGTTGTTGTGAGCAGATTGGTATGAAGCTGCTTATGGAAAAGAAATCAGCAGCACAGATAAAGTAACATACGTATCACCAATTAAAGTGGCATTAGTGATTTTCCTAAAATTATGAGTCTAACAGCCTCAGGGTAGAAGCTGTTCCTCAGTCTAGTGGTGCTACACTTAATGATCCTCAACCTCCTTCCTGAGGGGAGCGGGGCAAAACGTGTGTGCGCTGGGTGAGTGGGGTCCTTCATGATGCAGGTGGTCCTCTTCTTGCATCTGGAGGTGTAGATGTCTGTGATGGTGGGTGGATGCTAATAAACATTAGCCAACACAAAAATGGCTGTAACACAGCTAATTTCATGGCTAACGAGCTAAAGTTTGGTGTACTAGTAGCCGATACTCATCACCACACATCTTCTATGTGCTTAGGAGCTTGGTTTAAAACTTTAGCATGCAATGCAGCATTCAAGAATACTAGTTTTATTGTGACTTATATGGTATAAATGGCCTGTCTTCGCCACAAATAAGCATTTAAATTTAATAGTAGCTTGAATTAAATTCAGGACATTTTCAGGTGAAGAACTTCATGAAGTATTGAGGCTGGAATGTTATTACTCTATTTTATCGTGTATTTGCAGGTAATATAGTCCCATACGCTCAAAACGTTTTTATTACATTACAGCTTCTTTTTTTCCTCAAATAACAGTAAAGTGTCAGAATTATTAGGTTATTAAGTTTTACTGCAAGACTGCACTTTCTTCTGCCAAGCACAACGTTGACATTGGATGGCTTCTTGAAAAGCCAGTTCTGCGTTTGCTCATTGGATATGCAAACTAATACGCAGTATAAAAATATCCAGCTATATTAAAGATGGTAAAGCAGGCCTGCCAGGTACAAGCCTTAGGGTCACTGAGGCGTTGACCAGCATCATATTTCTTGTACAAAATCAACAGATAAACTCATACAGCATGGGGAAAAAAAGAACCCTTAATTGGCCCTCGTCCAGACATTCTGCACCAGTTTCTTTGTAAACTCTGATCTGCCCTTTGCTGGGGGTTCAGCGTGCATTAAACTGCATGTGTGGGCCTGTATCTGCTGCAAACAAATGCATAAATTATTACCTAGCGTATTTTTCGGACTATAATGTGTAAGGCGCGATATCATATAGAAGGGACTATAAGGTGCATGAAGCAAAACAAAGCAGTCAAACTTTATTTAACTCATTCACAATAATTCTCAACATTGTTCAGTTGTACCACATAAAATACAAAACAATACACATTTCTGAGCGCCGTGTACCACATAAAATCGGTTCGAGGTCAGTAAGCACAACCAGAATTAATACATACGGCGCACCACAGTGAGCCTTATAATCATCAACTCAGCTTTTATTTTGGTAAATTAAAAACATTACAAAAGAGGAAAACAATATAAAATGGTAAATTAATCATTTACCCAAAAAGGAATAGGCCGAAGCCAAGGCTTTTACTTGCCTACCCTGTTCATAGACTCAGCAGTCTATACATAATGACAGATATCTACTGTCCATATACATACATGTACATACATAAGTACACAGGCATTTAATGTATATTTAAATATACATGGACAAAATACATAGACATACATTACATACATACATGGTTACACAATACATATATACATCTACATAACAGTGTAAGCTTTCATAATTTTACATTTTAAGGTTCTTTTAAAGTTCACCAAAAAAGCATATAATTTGAGATCGTCGTTCAATTCATTCCACAGTCACTCTGATAACTGAAATACATCTAGATTTTACTTCAGTTTCTCTTTAGCTTGTTCAAATAAAACCTCGTAAATTATATTTACTCTCTCTTAACTTAGATAATTTCTTAATTCCAGAAGGAAGACTTTTATTCAGTGCTTGATACATTATTTGCAGTATTTTTATATATACAATGTCATTAAATTTTAAAGTATTACTTTGACTAAAAAGTTTATTAGTTGGTTCACAATATCCCACTTTATTAATAAGCCTAACTGGCTTTTTTTTTTTGTAACTTTATTAATATGTCAATATTAGTTTTATTTGCATTTTCCCATATGGATGAGCAATATGACAAGTAGGGCATAATCAAGGAAGAGAATATAATATGCAATCCCTTTATATTTCTTAAATATTTTATTTTAAACAATTTTCCAATAGTTTTTGCAATTTTATTTCTAATATATTCATGAGGCTTCCAACAAAGTTTGTTGTCCAGAATGATACCTAAAAATATTGTTTCTCTGTCAATTTCAGCTCCATTTATATGTAACTTTACATTATTGTAAATCCGATTAGCAGAAAATACCATAAATTTAGTTTAGTTTTTTTCATTTAAAGATAGCTTATTTTAGTCAAACCACTTTTTTTTTTTAACTCAGATTGCTCTTTTTCTAGTATTTGTATTAGTTCATCCATATTCTTTCCAGAAAAAAAAGTTTGTATTATCAGCAAACATTATAAATTTCAAAATACTGGATATTTGGAATTACTATGGAATTAATACATAAGGCGTACCACAGTTTTTAAGAAAATTAAAGGATTTTAAGTGCGTCTCATAGTCTGAAAAGTATGGTAAATGCATACCGTATTTTCTGCCGTACCTGTCACGCCACCTATAAGTCGCATCAGTTCATATTTGTCCCGTAAATGTGGGCCGGTGTTGTGCCAAAAATCGATGGGCTGCCAAATGGCAGCTGCGAAAGCGTGCACAGGAGGATTTTAATAAGAATTTAACAAGATTAAAGATTTTGTTTGTTCAAAATTATAGCAAGGGTGTGTCTCAGTTTAACTTTTCCTTAATAAATGGACTTTGACGGCCAAATTAGCTGCATTTCAAAAATCGATTCGCAGAAGCGGAAGCACTCAGAGGGACGACTTGCTGTGCATTTCTTCAAAATTTTGAGAAAATCAGGCAGGTCAGAGATGATACCTTAAATCTACTGACGTGAAACATTCAAAGAAAACCCTAAATACAAATGTTCATGTCTTTAAATGGATTATGCTTGTTGAAAAGGTGAAAGGAAAAACAAAAGTCAGACCTTCATCTATCAAAGAACCCCCCAGCCCCCCCACGTTGGTGTCAGTTGTACAACGCAAGGCTATATCAACAGCAAAGAGATACATACAGCGGGTTATTTTTAGACAAAACACACTGAGACACCCTTCTTTCTGCAAAGTATTTTTTCCTGAAAAATGCATGAACGTGGACTGGTACTGGAGATGCGGCGGTCATGCATCATTCACAACACTCCAGAACCCGTTTCATGACTCCAGGTTTGGGATAAGTGCAACATATCCTTGTTTTCCAAACTCACCCTGAGATGACGTCTCACGTGTGTGAATTATTCATGAGCGCACACATGCTGCCTCATAGTGATCGTCCGCCATTTTTGATTTTTTTTCATTTCACTGCAGAAGATTTTTCGCTTGTTCTTTTGCTTTGTCATTATGAACAGCTCAATGATCAGATCCTGACATTTGATGTGATCATACTGAATCAATATTTCTGAACTTTTCTTCCCTTTTATAATCTCTCTAACTACACTCCAGGTCTTTACGCTCAATTCTAACTTTTTTTGCTAAAATCCACATTTTTTTCTTCTTCTTGCAGATGTTCACATTATTGCGACCATAATCAGAGTCCATTGTGAACACTATGGCCCTAAACCTGCATACACAGAAGATGTGATGTCATACACATTCTGTGTTTATGTAAATATGTATAAATACTACACATGCTAGCATGTGGAGTCTGAGGCAACTAAATTATTATCTGCAGTGCTTGTTTTGTCCAATGTTTACATTTGATTTTGTGCATTCCCATCCTTTTTGGTGCAAATGGCACTTCTCGAAGGGGAGAAATTAACTAAAAAAGAAACATTCAATTCAATTGAATTCAATTCAGTTTCTTTATATAGTGCAAAGTCACAACAGAAGTCGTCTCAGGGCACTGAACCGAAACATTCATATATAAAAAGAATAATTTAACTGTATTTATCTAAGGAGCAGACTGCTTTGAATTTAACTCCATCGCAGACTCTCATCTTGAGCAAGTATGAAGGCGACAGTGGAAAGGAAAAACTCCCTCATGAGGAAGAAACCTTTAGCAGAACCAGGCTCAGGACAAGCGGCCATCTGCTTCGACCGCCTGGGTTTGAGAGGAACAGATACACAATGGCAGGTCAAGAATCACACGTTGATAGAAATAATATCAAATGAAAACTATTCAATTTTAAAAAATCATTTAAAGAAATGAGGTCAATTCGTCCTCCAGTAGTCTAAGCCTATTGCAGCATAACAAGCCAACCCTAACTATAGGATTTATCAAAAAGGAGAGTCTTAAGCCCAGTGTTAAAACTGGACAATGCGTCAGTCTTATGGACAGAAACTGGAAGTTGGTTCAACAAGAGAGGAGCCTGCTAACTGGAAGATTTGCCTCCCATTCTGCATTTGGAAACTCTAGGGACCACAAGTAAGTACAACTCTGTACATCACCCTTGTTCTTAACAATAGGCACTAGCACACTTCTCCATTCCTTAGGCTTTTTCTCACCCTCAAATATTCCACTATGATACTAGCAACAGAATATTAGCAATACTTAAGGATAAATATATCAATGCAATATAAACTGTAATACATTGATGAAGTGCTATAATACACATGATGTGAGAATCAGCAAAATCTAACTTTTCTACCTAAAGTCTCCTTATACAAAATGAAAACAAGGGAAAGTTAAAAAAAAAAGAGTTGAACTGCAACAGAAGAGGTCAATATTTGGTTATCTAAAAAACTGAAATAAAGTGAGTTCAAGGGCAGATTTATTTTTAAAATTGTAATTTTTTTACGTTGAACATCCACTGCAACTTTGAGTTCAAGGACTCTACAGAATGAAATTATGGTTAGCTCTTAAAAAAAATGTAACAAGGTCTATTGCAAATATGAAAACATGTAATTACTGTAGAAACAGGGTATTTTCATATGTACAGACTGTAGGAGTTCTGACAAAGTACATGTCTGGACAGTGTGAACAGTTAAGAAGAAAAAACTGTTGGAACAGCCCGACTTTTAGCAGAAAGAGGTGATTTACGAGTCTGTTTTTTTTTTTCTTCAGGTCTCTTTCCTCCTTCTTCTGTCTCATCGTAAGACGGAGGAGCAGGAGCCGGTCCAATGAGGTGTTTATGATGAACCGTCACTCAGATCCTGACAGCAGCTTCCTCAAACTCCAACGGGTTCAATTGATTACACAACTCCGTCAATGTCACGTGTCACAGGGCGCCGTTTAAATGCGCTCCTGACGCTGTCAGAAAAATCCCATCAAACATCACTAACAGTTACCCCCCTTTCTCCACTTTGTCAGTAATTGCAATATCCCTGTCCTCCTGTAGATGTTCAGTCCCTCGATCCCTCAACCAATTGGCTCTGACAAGAAAGAAAGAAGTCCCTGTCAAAACTGTTTGGGTGTGGAAGGGCTTGGAGTGATGTTTAAGAGGTGTTCAGGATCTCAGATATCCATCACCTCTTCACAAGACGGCATTTACGTTCAGAGGATTGCTCCATCAAGATGTCCATCTCGTCTTCTCTGGCTGAAAGTACAGTTATTACTCCGCCATGATGACTCCATGTTTCTTCAGTGAGGGGAGCACTGACAGGTAGAGAGCAGGAACGTGTGGCGCAGAGACGCCCGAGGAACACGAATAACTCAGGAGGAAGGGGATATTAAATATTCATTCTACCGATATTGCTCTTTGTCACATCCTCTTTAACAACAATGAGGATGGGCAGAGGAGGAGATGGGCTCTTAAACTGGCACTGGCCAGACATGTCATGCAGCATCAAGTCACGCTTGGATATTTAACCTGAGGCAAGAAGGAAGCTAACTTGTGTCGTTTGTTTTAACCTGCACAGAGACAGATTGGTAGGGTTCTTCATGAACAAAGGTGAACTGTATGAGGAACATTCAAGTTTAACTGAATAACTGATTCTACCAATCAATCCACCTCAAACAGATTAAGAGTTGGTGGTACAAAACCAAGAAAGGTACAACTACGGTTTAATAAATTCTAGTCGGTTCTCACAGCAGGAGTTTGCACAAACCTTTTGAATTTGATGGCAGGAACTTAAGACAGTTTACGTAGCTAAATGCTAATGTCAAAAAATAAGTTTACTAGAAAGTGTCTGGTGCACAACGAGCATTTATCAAAGGTCGGCAGTGTCAGAATATGCCAGATGCTGTGTCATATATATACACACAAAAATGAATAAAGGGGCAGAACAGAAATGAATTAATGTCCATAGAAGATTAAATACACTTTCTGCACAAAGACACAAGAGATAAAACCACTACAAAAAGGAGGCTGTGGCTGCGTGATTAGAGAAGCTGTCCTCCAGTGGGAAAGTTGGGGGTTCGATTTCACCAGCAGTCAATGGTAAATGGTAAATGGAGCTTACTTCTATAGCGCCTTCCAGCCCCCTATGAGGGGCCCCAAGGCGCTTTACAGTACCAGCCATCCACCCATTCACACGCACATTCATACACCGGTGGCGGTAGGCTGCCATGCAAGGCGCCATCCAGTCCCACCGGGAGCAACTCGGGGTTAAGTGTCTTGCCCAGGGACACAACGGCACATGGTCTGGGAAGTCGGGATTCGAACCTCCAACCTTCCGATCAGAGGTCGGCTGCCACTACCACTGCACCACGGCCGCCCACAGTCACATGCTGAAGTGTCTGTGGGCAAGACACTGAACTCCTCATTGCCTCTGATGTGTGTCCCATGAATGTATGAATGTGATAAAGCACTGATTATCCTTTGTATAGATCTAGTAGAGTGCTATATGAATGGATAGATGAGGGCACTGATTGTGTTGTACAATGTAAAGCACTTTGAGTATCTAGATACAATAGAAAGGCGCTATATAAGTGCAGTCCATTTACCATTTACAAAACCATTTGTTCCTTAAGTTAGATGTCTCATGTGTGACTCTGCAGACGTTATGTAGACTGCTCAGAATACGCAATGAGTTGTAATAAACCAAACTGATACCCATCCATTCGTTATCTTTGCCCGCTTCTTCCTTTTCAGGTCACTGGTGCCCATAACCAGCAGCCACTGTGCAGGAGGCGGGTTATACCCTGGACAGGTCTCCAGTCCGTCACAGGGACACATAGAGACAAACGAGACAAACAACCATTCACTCTCTCACTCACACCTATGGACAATTCAGCGTTACCAATCAGCCTAACATGCATGTTTTTGGTCTGTGGAAGGACACAGGTGTACTCGGAGAAAACCCATGCATGCACGGAGAGAACATGCAAACTCCACCCAGAACGGTCCCCGACTTGGATTCGATCCTGGGGTCCTTCTCGCTGAGAGGCAAAAGCTCTACCAACCGAGCCACCGTGCCACCTCAAATTGACATCAATATCTGTAAAATATAATGTAAGTATTGTAAGGTCAGCAGCACTGCTGAATCTGGCTGACTCCAAACAATAGGATGTAGATGTATATTCAATGATCACCTAAATAATAGCTTTCTAGAAATGGCATAATTAGCATTAGAATTATTATTAGCAGTATTAGTAATAGCAGTAACAGATTTAGCATTAGCATTAGCATTAGCACATTAGTTCAAGTTCAAGTCTAGTTTATTGTCATTCACATCACATCTGGTACATGAAGTGGAACAAAATTATGTTCTCAGGGTTCCAGTTACACCCAAAAATAGCACAAATATAAAGCGTAAAAAGAAGCAGTATATAAGGATCTAAGATATACACTAAGATATATGCTAAATGAACGCCAAACACTCAACTCAACTCAAAATAATTTATTAATCCCCTTCCCACAGTGGATCAGAAGAAACTGGCTGCAGATGCCGATCCGTCCACCTGGACCCAGCAAACCTCTTGGTCCTCTTGGGCAGTAGGACTGACTGAATGCCGGGCAGAACTACTCCCCGAGTGATGGCCACTCCTCCCAGCAGCCTGTAGAGCCCCATGTCCCCGCGGATGGAACTGCAGGTGTCAAGGGACGATCCTGGTGCCCCAGTTATCAGAATCAGAATAAGCTTTATTATCATTGCACCGAGATACAACGAGAACATGTATGTACAGTTATCCGAAAGATGGGCGGAGTGCACGAAGCTGCTGTTAATTAGCGCAGCCTTCTTATTCTTCTTCAGAATAATATTTTTGCTTAGATGAGAAAAAGGAAGAAAACATGAGGAGAGATGGTATAAAAAAATCTCACACCTTGTCCTAGACAGGGCATGGTTTGAGGCATAAAAAAACTACCACAGCAAAGCAACATAAATAGACGTGATACATGTACATATAGGCCGGTGAAGACATTGAATTTTAAGGGAAGGTTGTAGCATAGTCCAGCGCTCCCCTCAGCCATTGTCCAGATAAGAGGTGTTATTTATCATCAGCTCGGTTGAGGTTCCGTCACATGTCCAAGGCCTTGGGGAAGGGAGAGGTGAGGAGACCGACAAATTATCTTTGTTTTTCCTAAACATGCCAGGAGGAGTTGAGATAAGTCCGCTGTCAAGGCCACAGTTTGGGTCAGGCAGAACTCGTAAATTGCCGTTGCTGCCATTTAAAGTCTCGCTGGTACATTTCTCTGATGGCGACTCCAAACAGCCGAATTGATTCCTTACGCCGAAAGTCGAGCTCACAGCTTTCTCCAAGATTATTCCCAACCATACATGTGTGCTGCCAGAAAGTTCACAGTCCTGATACCAGCCTGCTCCAGCTCTCTGACGCAGCTCCACATAATTCAGTTTGATTGCTGCCAAGTTTCGACACATCCACATGAATTTGTAGACAGACCTGATTTCACCAACCCAAACAGCAAAATCCAGTTGTCATCATGAATCCAATTTGTTTCCTTCAAGGTAAGAGGGTCCTACATACCCTGACTCCTGTCGGGAGAAGTTGATCAATTTTGTTGAGAGACCAGCTGATCAAATCCTTCGAATTAGGAGGTATGCAGAGGGGAAAAAGAGACTCTTTAAGGGTTCACAAGATGAAAGAGAGCAAATTAGGGAAGCGGGGGGACGGAGCAGAGTCTGTCTTCACCGGAGCACAGAGAGGAAAAAGAGTTTGTTTTCCACCAGCTCCAGGATCTTGGCGGCAAGTCGCCACCAGGTAGCTTCCACAGCACCTCCTTTTCAACTCATCTGGGATTTGGAGCTGCAGCTGAGGTATTATTTGAACTTTTGAGATGTTAATCAGCAGCTCCCAGTTGTAGAAAATCACCTTGTTTTCATGGTTACGTACATAACAAATGTTCAAAAGTAACACAGGTTTCAGTAAAAACACTTCCAGCGGCACAGCATCCGACACCAGAGGAAGTAATCATCTGAAAAAAGAGATTTACAAACAGAAAAAAAGAGGAATTAAGGTTTTCAAAAGCAAAATTTCAGAATGAATGTAACAGAGCTACTCCAACATGCAGCGACCCCGAGCGGCACAATTCTAGAACAGTTTTAAATGGTACGCTAAAAGAGCTAAGATATACACTAAACACTAATAATATAAAACAATATGGTGTAGCAACAGCAGCCCCAACATGAGAGGCTGGTTAAGAGGATAGTTCTATCAGAAGTATGCTGTATTCCAAAGAAAACACAGTTCATAAAGGAATTAGGATCTCAATGTATTTTAATTGGAAGGTTTATTTTTAAAACACATTTTGGAAAGTAAAATCAAATATTTTGTAAAGTATAAAAGTTATAAGAACTAAAATTTATAGCACCCATCTCCTGCTGAGTGATTGGGCATACGTAGCACTGAGTATGCAGAAAACATCTGATGCTGACTCAGCATACACACAAATAAATGCTCTTTAGCTACCGTCTTCCTTTATTGCACAGTGTAGAACTTTGTGCATGATTCTTTATTCTTTTTGGGCCAAAACTTTTGAACCATTCTTGTACACTTGTTTCAGAAGCCACACATATGAAATAGTTTTATTTTTCTTTAAATTTAAAACCTCTAATTGGTTTTAAATTCCTAATCAAAAAGTAGCAATGGTTTCTTGTCAGTAAAGGATCAAAAGGTGGCCACTATCTGAACCTTTGGACAATATTTCCAAATCCACAGCAGATGTCTCAAGACACGACTAAAGTATTTCCATGACAACATCACGCTGAGATTATTTCGGGCTAATTTTATGCTCTTCAGTGCCTGAAAAAAAAAAGGTTGGCTTGTCATGTTGCTTTAAAATGATAATTCAGAGTCACGTAAAGTTTGAAAATGGGAATTTTTATAGTGCCTTATAGATCAAAAAGCTGTGCTAAAAATATAATACTTTGAGAGAAGCGCACAGATTGCTGCTGTTCAGAGTTTGTTGTATTTAATAAATATGTTTTTTAAGTGTGAAAAAGAAACATGTGTTGCCTTGGAACATTGCCCAGAAAGTTGCTGGTCCAAACCGTCACAGCCCAAAGATAAGCGCTCCAAATAAGAAGCCTAACTGGGTTTTCAATCACTTTGGTTAAGAAATGCTGCAAATTGTACTATTTTTTTCTATCATGTGATAGTAAAAGACTACTTTATATCTCAACTTAAACTTGCTAACGCATGGGTTTCTGCAGATTTGACAGCAGACCTGGCTTTTAATAACTTTGAGAACAGGAACCACGGCAGAACTGAACTCTATAATACTGCAAAGTAAATCAAAAAGTAAACAGGAGTATGAAGGCAGGGGAGAGGGGGAAAGAAATCCTAATGTGCGCCGTAAATTCAAAAATCAAAACTCAGCATCCTTTGGTTTCTAAATGTACTGCTGTCATAAAAGCATTTCCATCGACAAATGAGTCTGCGGGGAAAGGTCAATAGTTAATTGAATAATCTATCACCTTGGGATGGACAGAGTGTACAACGCTATGCAATCAATGACAGGCACATTAAAAGGTCAGCCACAGACTTCCGTGATAAGTCACCTGGTTAATGTTTGCTTTGGTTATACACAGCTCGAGGGTCGGTGGAGAGAAACCACTCTGGCTGGGAGCGAAGCTCGAGCTACAAAGTCAAATACCAGGTAGAAAAGACCAATAAGGAAATGCAATGGGTGGCATCTAATTTTGATTTTCGTTTGGGAAACCTTCTGTGGGCTTCAGAAAATAGGGATGCGCTATTCTAATTAAATGTTAGGTTAAAAAAGGAACACCGAAACGCAACTATCTATTAGAGCTTTACTTATTTGAAAAGGAGACGTAAACCTGGGTTGATAAAAACAAATCCAGGGGGGTACCTAGACATACCGTTCATAACACAATCTGGCTTCTCCTGAGGAATCCCAGGTCAGAAAGGATATACAGTATAATCCATCCAGCAAGTTTCTGGGTATTCTCTGGGGCCTCCTCCACAGAATAACTTGAGGTAGGTATCATCAGATGCCTGAACCATCTCAGCTGACAGTTTTCAATGTGGATAAACAGTTGCCTTATTTCAAGCTCCCCACGGATGACGGTGCTCTTCAACTTATTTTTAAGGCGAGCCTAGCCACCCCATGGAGGAAGCTCATTTGAGCTGTTTGTCTCTGTAATCTTATTTTATCCTGCCATGATGACCTCATGCTCACAGGTTAAGGTTATATTGTACACATACCACTAAATTGAGAGCTTTAACTTTGACTCCACGTCTTCGTCACCCCAAAATACCAGAGCAACAACCTCATTACTGGTGACAAGGCCCTGATTTGTCATTTCATCTCTGCTCCATCCAGCTATCACTCGTGAACAAGACTCCCAAAGAAATGACGACCTCCACTTGAGTCAAAGACTCACCCCCAACCCGGACCATTCTACCTCTTTCCAGTAAATAACCATGGCCTTGCTCAGACTTGAAGGAGCTGACTCTGTTCTTTGTCACTTTAAAGTCAGCTGCAAACTGCCACAATGCATGCTAAAGATCGGGACCTGAAGACACAAACAGAACCACATCATCAGCAAAAAGCAGAGGTGACACCTTGAGATGACCAAACCTGAGATCCTCCTCTCAGTGACTGTGCCTTGAGATTCTGTCTATGAACACCACAAACAGGACTGGAGACAAAGCGGTCTAGCCTACCACCTCCTGTTGGTTCTATAGGTACTGGATAGCCCTTAAAAGTAATCCAAGCACCCTTCACACCACCTGCCACAGACTAGAGCAGTGGTTCCCAATACGTCGATCGCAATCTACCAGTCGATCGCAATCTACCAGTCGATCGCAATCTACCAGTTGATCGCAATTTACCAGTCGATGGTCATCTATCGGCCGCTCGCCATCTACCAGCTGAGCGCGAAGGCAATTTGAGTAGATCACATGGCAAAATAGAAAGACTTTAAAAAATAATAAAACTTTTATTTTTTAAAATAAACATCAGCCTATCAATCCATCCTCACTATGAAATTTGTCACTTGATTGACATACAGGGTAGCCAATCTTAGACCGGACTTTTTCGGACACATAGGTCACAATGCACGTGCATACAACCGCGCCAAAAACTACAGAGTTGCCTAGTAAGATCTTCCAGTTTATTTCTTCTAATCTAAACTCAAGAAAGTGTGTAAAATGAATTGGGGAGCAAAAAACCTACCATTTCCGTATGGAATGAGAGGAGGACTTTCTTTCACGATGTCATATTTGAAGTGCGTTTGCGTAATCTGCAAGTGTACCATTGCTATATAAAAGAAGAGAAATGTGGAGTGGCATTTACGGACTGTTCATAAAACCTACGACACCGACGTCCTTCAGAAAAGCGAGCTGAGAAAGAAAAAGGTGAAGGAACTAAAATCCTAGTTATCTGGACAGCAGACATTTTTCTTACAGCTGACCACAAAAGAGAAGGCAGCTACCGAAGCATTAATCCGGGTGAGTCACTTAATTGTTAAACACAAGAAGTCCTTTCAATAATATTATTAAAAGCTTTCTCTGGATCCACAAAACACATGTAGATGGGAGAGTAAAATTCAAAAGACCCATAAGTAAACCTGCAAAGCTAAAGGTCTGGTCCACTGTTTCATGACCAGGACAAAAGCCAGAGCCTTCCTCCCTTCTAATACAACAAACAAAACACTCATTTAGCCTAACAGTTGTGCATTTTTCAGCAATATTAGTTTGTAAATGTGACCAGCTTATTAATTATAAATGAGTTGCATTTCCTTATAATGTCATATTATAACTATTCATGTGTGTACTTTTGTAGCAAGGTACAGTCACTGCTGTTTGAAACAAAGAATAGATTGGTCTACTAACAGATGCTTCCAAAAAAAAAAAAAAAAAACTATAATTATGCAAATCTCAGAGAGAATAATTATGGATATATTCATTATTTATAGGTTTGGTTTTGCTTTGCGCTATCACAGAGTAAGTCTGAGCTGAATGCTCAATTGTCATTTGTTTCAAACACTGCTGGCACAATTTCATTATGACCAAGGGGAAGAAAGCTGGTGATTGCCAATTTAGTTCAGTGAAAAACTTAATATTTTCTTTACTTTCATATGCATACATTTGTTTTTTTCTGTGCACACATTTAAATGTTTACTTTGCTGGAAATATTACATTATGAAATCCATATAAATGAGCAAAAATTACTGTTTGAACTGATGTAATGATGGCCCCAAACCGAGGAGAATGGTGTTGATGTAATCAGTGAACGGCACAAAGCTGCTATTTTTTACAGTGATTGGCTGTGGTGGAACACTTGCTCATTTCTTCTATAATTATTCTTTGGAAGTCCAACAAATGAGTTTTAAAAAAATTAAACAAAAATCATCCAACAGGTTTGTGCGAGTTTTCTGGGCCTGATAGAAGCGATCCTACTATTTGGAGGTCCTAAGACGCCACAATACAGTTATGTTCTATAAAATGCATCAACAATTAATGAAGTTGATGCATTTTTATTTATATAGCACCAACTCACAGCAGTTCTAGATGTCATATTTGAAACTGCCTTTTGTCCTAAATGTAGACTCGTGTAGAATGCACGTGTGTTTTTGCTTTTTATACCCAAACTAAAACACAAAGTTTGTTTTCTCAGTCATCCAGGTATATAACAACAAAAAAGGTTGAATCATGTCATCTGGACTTCGTTTTTTT
>NC_056520.1:15483006-15500902 GCF_014905685.2 Nematolebias whitei
GAGTGTAGACCGCAGAGTCCTGGCCTGATGATGTTGCTCTTCTGTGCTGGGCCATCCTTTTGGCCAGTGGCTGTTTAGTTTCCCCGATGTAAGACTGATCACAGCCCTCCTGACACTGAACAGCATACACAACATTACTCTGTTTGTGCCGGGGGACTGGATCTTTGGGATGAACCAGTTTTGCCATAATGTATTTTGGGGTTTAAAAGCCACTGGGACGTTGTGATTAGAAAATAAACGTCTCAGTTTCTCTGATACTACCTCAACATATGGAATGACCACTGGTCTGGGTTCCTCCTTTTCACCTGATGGCTGACTGGAGTCCTGTTTGGGTTTTTCTTTGCTTTCAGGAAGGCCCAGTTAGGATATCCACATTGCTCTAGAGCCTGTTTTGTGTAGGATTTCTCCTTCTGCCTGGCTCCTGAGCTAGTGGGGACGATGTCTGCTCTGTGATACAGAGTCCTGATGACTCCTAACTTGTGCTCCAAAGGGTGATGGGAGTCAAACTGCAAATACTGGTCTGTGTGGGTGGGTTTGCGGTACACCTCAGTTTGCAAATGTCCTTTATCAGAAACTGAGACCTCACAGTCCAAGAAAGCCAACCTGCCATTTTTTTACATCTCGTGTGAACTTGATGTATTTATCCACAGAGTTGATGTGGTCAGTAAAATGTTGGGACTTCCTGAGATTGAATTTTAACCCAGGTGTCGTCAACATACCTGAACCAATGACTTGGTGATGTCCCTGAAAAGGATGTCAAGGCTCTCTTTTCTACCTTCTCCATGTACAGGTTGGCCACAATAGGAGAAACTGCAGACCCCATAGCACACCCATGTCTCTGCCTATAATATTGCTCCCCATATGTGAAGTAGGTTGACTGCAGGCACAGTTTCAAGAGTTGACACAGTTGTTCTGTGGAAAGCGTGGTCCTGCTGCTCAGAGTGGTGTCTGATTTTAATCTTAAACTGACCACCTCTACTGCATCATCAACAGGAATGCACGTAAAGAATGATGTGACATCAAAAGAGACCATTGTTTCATCATTCTCCATGATGACATCCCTCACCTTATCCACAAAGTCCATGGTGTTCTGTATGTGATGTTCTGAGCTGCCAACTAAAGGTTGGTAAAGTGTTGTAGGACCTTGTTTCATCTCCTCCCATCACTGACACTGTGTAGTCATTGCAAATAGCAGTTCTGCTATCAGTTTCCGACACTTTACGAAATGTCCACACCGCCGACGTTTTCACCTCTTCCTCTCCCGCCGTGATCAGATCAGGTAAACGCGCATTACATCATAATGTTGTGCTGCACTACACTAGAGGGATGTAATTTTTTTAACAGTTGCAGAAGCATTTGAAATAACTCTGACAAAGAAGAACATTGGGGCGGCTGTGGATGGGTGGTTAGAGCAGTCGTCCTCCAATGCAAGAGTTGGGGGTTCAATTTCACCAGCAGTCACATGCCGAAGTGTCCCTGGGCTGAACTCCTCATTGCCTCTGATGTGTGTCCCATCGGTGTATGAGTGTGATAAAGCCCTGATTAGTCTTTGTATAGATCTAGTAGAGTGCTGTATGAATGGGTAAATGAGGGCACAGATTGTAGTGTAAAGCACTTTGAGTATTTTGATAAGATTGGAAAGTGCTATATAAGAACAGCCCATTTCCATTTTTCGAAGGACTTTTATGCATCGTCAAAATTGATTGTGTTTACCAACAACACCAAAAATAAATAAACACTTGAATAAAAACATAAGGTGAAGGCACCAGGCCGAAAAGTCCAGTTATATGGCCGAAACTCGTATTGCCACTGCTCCTCCACACCAAGAGGAGCTAGTTGAGGTGGTTCAGGCATCTGGTGAGAATTCCCCCATGGACACTTCCCTATGGAGGGTTTCCAGACATGTCCAAGTAGGAGGACACCCCAGACAAGACTCAGGACATGCTGGAAAGAATATGCCTCTCGGCTGACCTGGGAATGCCTTGAAATCCCATAGAAAAGCTGGAAGAGATGTCTGGGCCTCCATGCTCAAGCTACTGCCCCCGTGACACATCTCTGTTATTAGAGGAAGATGATGAAAGGATTAGTGTTGTAGTCAAGACCACATAACTTGAGACCAAGTCAAGACCAAGACCAGAGTGTACAGAGACCAAGACAAGACCAAGACTTTTAGGGTATGAAACCAAGTCGAGATCAAGACCTCAAATAAAATAAATAAAATATAACATTTTATTATGAAATATTTTTATATAAGTAACATATTGCAACTTTAAGTTTGCTTTTGAATGAATATATCAGCTTTTATCAGTTTTCAAAGCTACATAACAAATAAATCAGACATTCAGTGGCCTAACTTCATGTTGTTAACAATAAAATTACACAACTGTTAAACTGGAAGCAGTTTCATCACATGCCAAGCTTAAAACCAAGGATAACCATATAGTTGCACAGTGATTTTAATAAAGTAGTAGATATACACCTACAAAAGTTACATAAATGGATATTAGTTACAAGTATATTCTTTGCGATTTAAGTATCCGAATTTTATAACTGATGATATGGCAGACATCTTCTCCCGTGCCCAGACAATCACTTCTCATTTTCTTGGAGTGACCAGTGTTGCCAGATAGAGTCGAGGTTTTCCAGCCCAAAAATATGTTAAAAACCACCACATCACACAAAAATCTGCCCAATCAATATATTGTTACAGTATATTTACTGTTTGAACATGAACACACATCAGTACAAGCCAAGGTAATTTAACAATATGCGGCAAAACGCAACAATCCAACAAAAATCTTCACAGAGTTCCCAGCAAAATCAGAATTAAAACTACCCAATTGGCAGTAAACCACCCAATCTGGCAACACTGGGAGTGATGCGTGTGAGTGAAAGTGGGTGGGCGTGACTGCGGTAACAAAATATGTATTTAGCAATGAGTCACGTTATCGCTTGGATTTGAACCAGTACGTTTTGCATCAAATAAAAACAAGGATGTTAACAAACAAACTGGACAATATTCTAGCAATTTACTGATATTTCCACAGTTGTGGTCTTGACTGGTCTTGAAATAAAATCCAGAGTCCTCAATGTCCAAGGCCGAGACAAGACCAAGACCAAATGCGGTTGAGTCCGAGACGAGACCATCAAAAAGTGGTCTTGAGATTGGTCCCAAAACCAAGACCGGTCTCGAGTACTGCAATGCTAGGATGGATGGATGGATAGACAGAAGGATGGAAAATATGGGAAGAAAAAAATTCCCATAAAACCTTCCAAAGGTTAAACAGATCCAATTTTACCACTTCAGAACTACATTAGCTTATGGCTGCATATTGATATTTGTAACAATCAACTGAATCGACGCACCACTCCCTACATGGTACTTGGCCAGCGCAGGCTTTTTTTCATGAATTGCAACTAGGCTCTTGGTGTTGACAGTGTTTTTAAATAGTTTATCTACTTTGAAGCATACTGAATAAGCTTGACTGATTTTTTTAATGTTAGTTCTTTTATGATTTATAGTTTTTTATGCAAAAAAAAAAACGATGGTCATTGGACTTTAAATAATATATTAAAGCAAATTAGGATATTGTTGAAATCCACCGTGAACAGTGATTTTTAAGTTTCTGGGTCACCGAGAGCTCTCTTGTCAAAAATTAATGAAAGCTACTTTTTTCATGGTAAGTTTGTTTTATTTTAGCTCCTCACACATATCCCCTAAACGCCAAAGCACCCTGCTGAATTCCCTGATAAGACATGGGAACTTGTCACGGAACATCAGTTTTGCCGTTTTTTTTCCGTTCCTCTTGTGTTTTGTCGATGGACCTCTTCACATTGATCCTCTGTGGCATTTGTTTGTCATCTTCTGAACCGTCACTGTCAAACCCAAAGCTGTTCTATTCCCGATGCACCGCTCATCCCAAAGAGGCTTTAGACGTACAATTAGCCACGGTTAAAGCGCCATCGCAAGTCCAAATCAACATCGCCGATGCGTCCGTTTGAAGAGGATGCAGCAAAGTTTGGATCCGAGCTGCCTAACTGCTCTTATTTCCAGTCCTCTGATGTGACTTGACTTTCTTCAATAATTCATCTGCTACATCACGCCATGCTTGTCACAGAGATGCACTTATGATCCCAGAGCTCCAATCATGACAGACGCTTAAATAAGCTTCATTTTTACCTTTTATTCACACCGCAGACGCATCAGATGGTCCTCAGAATGTGCCTTAGAGGAATAAAAAAAGAATAAGACATTAACCAGAAGCGGGAAAATGACTGAGGAAATACTAATGTAGACAACTCCATTTATATTACACAAGTTAAGTGAGTTCGGTCTCTTTGAGGAGTGCTGCTCTTGAAGGCTCTTTGCTGAAAATGTCCATAACTCAATAAAAAACTTGGCTGTGTCTCAGACTGCTTCCTTTCTACCTCCATTCTTCACAGAAATACTTTATGAGCTTTCACCTTCCTGCAACAGAGACTGAAGCCGAAGAAATCTCTGTTTTCTGTCCAGGAGATTTGTCCCGCAGCCGATCTGCACCACTGATTGGCTCATTTTACTCTTTCTGAATGCGCTTTTTGAAACTTTGCCAGGCTGCTTTATTGGCAGAACATTGAATTTGATGCATTCAAGCTTGTGTGGATTTCCATGACCAATTTAATGATGGATAGAGAGTTAAAACGTAATAGCTTCTTATCAATTAGGCATGACACTGAATGCAGACACAAACAGCCTTTTCTCTCAAGAATATTAGCTCCGTTCAAAACAACAAACTTGGTTCTTTATCTTCGTGGTTTGGTAGTGATAAACTGCTGAAATGTTTTTGCAAGTCATCGCCAATATCGTAATTATTATTTCTGCTTCTCATCTCATTTTATTATCTGATCTGTAAATCTTGTGGTGTTTCTGAAGAAATATTTGACTTTTGCTTGTGAAAGGTGATGGTTAAAAGTTATGTACACACAATGTGTGCATCTAAGCACAAGGCACTTAATTTCATATTTACCTTCAACCATTTGCAATTCCAAAATATTAACTTTTCCAACTTTTTGCTACTGTTACTGCTCATTTGTAAATGATGGGATTTCAAATCCACTATAATATGCCTAGCATGTGGTTTATCTTCAAAATTGTTCTTTGCTTTGTACCACTTCTAAAGTTCTCCAGTTATATGCCTGTACACAAGCCTTAAGGACTGTGGTTGTTAGCAAACAGCGTAAAAAAAACAAGGCAAATAAGAGGCTCCAGAATATCTTGCAATCCAACAAAGTTCAGTCAGGTCATCTGGATGGTTTCTTTTTTCATTGAGACGTTTCACCCTTCATCCAAAAGTCTTCATCAATCCGAGGAGCCACAAACAAATTTTGATGCTTTGAACCACTTTGGATATGGCTGCTTGAGAGGAGTTGACAGGGGAGAGGGTAGACACCAGAAACCATCTTATCACCAGAAATCGAGTTAGCCCACTATGTGAGTGTGCTCCTTGTGGGACTGAGTTTGTTGTGGCTCCTCATACTGATGAAGTCCTTTGGATGAAGGACAAAAAGTCTCAACAAAAAAGAAACCATCCCGATGACTTAACTGAAATTTGTTAGATTTTTTTTCCTGGACTACTGAGCATGAACTTTAAATGTCTTGCAATGTTTGTAGAGGTTTTCTTTGTCCTTGCCTCAGTCACAGAGGCTGATAGACAGGCTGCTTGAATTTTGAACACGTTCAAAAAATGGTGCAACAGGTTTTCTTTACCAACAGAGAGAGTTGTTGCACATGTCTAAAATTCATCTTAATTTTGTTGCAAGCATCTCTGGCCCATTTAAAGAGCGCCAGCATTGTATTTTGAAACCGACTAACAGATGAGCTCAGGCAGGAATCCCTGTGGACTATGATATTTGAAGAGGACATTGTGATATGTGGTGAGAGCAGGGAACAGGTGGAAGAGAACCTGGAGAGGTGGAGGTATGCACTTCAAAGAAGAGAAATGAAAGTCAGCCATAGTAAGACAGAGTACATGTGTGTGAATGAGAGGGAGGCCAGTGGAACAGTGAGGCTACATGGAGCAGAGGTCACAAAGGTGCAGGACTTCAAGTACTTGGGGTCCACTGTCCAGGAAAATGGAGAACGTGGTAAAGAGGTGAAGAAGAGAGTCCAGGCAGGATGGAGTGGATGGAGAAAAGTTTCAGAAGTGATTTATGACAAAAGGGTGTCAGCAAAGGTCAAAGGAAAATTTTACAAGACAGTGGTGAGACCAGCTATGTTGTATGGTCTGGAGACAGTGGTATTGACAAAAAAACAGGAAAAAGAACTGGAAGTGGCACAAATGAAGATGTTGAGGTTCTCCTGAAGAGAGACAAGGATGGATAAGATTAGGAATGAGATCATCAGAGGTACAGCACAGGTTGAACTGGGAGATAAAGTTAAAAAGGCCATACTGAGATGGTTTGGACATGTCCAGAGGAGGGACAGTGGGTATACTGGTAGAATGATGTTAGAAATGCAGCTGCCAGGAAAAAGACAAAAAGGAGATACATGGATGCAGTTAGAGAGGACATGGAGGTAGTTGGAGTGAGGACAGAGGATGCAGAGGACAGAGTGAGATGGAGGAGGATGACTCACTGTTGAGACCCTTGAATAGTGAAAAGCCATAAGAAGAAGAAGAAGCATTGTATTTTGAAACCTGCACATGAGCTCTCTCCCAACAGAAAACATATCCAGGTATCAAATCCACACAAATGAAAAATAACTAAAAACTAATCCAAATCTGCTCATCTTTATTGCAAAGGTGCACTCCAGTAAACTAAGCCATAAATGTGGGGGCAGCTACCAAGGTGGTTACAAAGTGAGCCAAGTGAGCCAACAAAATTATGTAGAAGAGCAATAATTCCGTTTTACGAGCTATTCAAAAAATAATAATAATTTGCCGCAATTTAACAAAAATATTAGGTCTGCAAAATTTGGCTGCGTGGCTTACTGGATGAAAACACTCAGATTTCAGTAAAAGTGCAATGGACCATTGGCCTATTTTCTCACAATTTTGATTCATCAACTCTTCCAACAGTTACAGCCAAGTGAGATACCAAACCTACAGTTAATCATGTAAAAAATTGTAATAAAAAGTTACACAATTTTGTATGAAACACAACAGTATACCAACAAAGTATTCACTAACATACATTTATGCTTTTAATTTTCAACCAACCAACCCAAAAGGGTAGAAAAACTACCAGGACGCGATGGTGAACTGTATTTAAATCTCAAAATTCTCAAGACATGAACGACTATAAAGACATACATGTGTCTACATCATGTACAAGATTACTCTAAAATTAACAATGTTTTTCCTTTCTATAATGTTGCTATTGATTGCATTTACCGAGAAAGTCCTGCATACATTTCACATTCTGATTCATAGCTCAGGCCATAGCTTCCCTGCCCCCAGGTTTATGGCATTTTTTTCAGACATGAAACTACAACTTGCATGGATGCACTCTGTAACAGCTCTGATTTGTTGACAGATTATTTGAGAAGGGGGTCTCTGCAGACCAAAAGTGGGCGTTTCTGGCGAATAGGCGTTTATGGGCGGCGAACACTGATTGGCTAACAGTATTTAATAGGCGTTTGTCGGCGGCGAACACTGATTGGCTAACAGTATTTAATAGGCGTTTGTCGGCGGCGAACACTGATTGGCTGTGGGTAACCCTCAAAGTCACGAGTCATTGATGAGGTAACGTTTCTTTGCGATGTTTGACAAAGAAATATGGTTTATTGTACTTATAAAGTATGTTATGTTTTCACTTATGCATTTCATTGAAGTACGTTTATTGTAGGTCACGATAGTTTCGACCGTTCTCGTTGTTGTCGTAACGCACTGAGGTAAAGTAAACCTCCACTCGGCTCCTTTTCAAAATAAAAGCTGAAAATAAAAGTTCTTAATACTTGAAAAATAAATATTTAAAAGCTGTGTATAACTGAAAAATATGAAAAACAAATAAACAAAAGTTGTTATTAGCTGAAAAATAAATAAATAAATAAAAGCTGTTAATTATATCTATGTCTTTCTGCCATGTCAGGGACCTCTCTCACTTCAGACTGACTCTAGAAGACCCCAAGATGTTGCCCAACAATGTTGACCAACATCTGATGTTGACTTTCATTACTCAATAATGAGTAATAACTTATTCAATAAAAAGTCTGTAATTTGTCAATAATAGTCAATAATTCATTCAAGAATAGATTATGGGTGTTTGGTATGGCTCAGTGGCTAAAATGGGTTGGATGTTAGAGAAATTACTTAATTTTCAATTACCTGAATGCACAAATTCCTTCATTTATAGTTAAACTTTAGGAAATCAACTTTTTTTTTCTTGTGAAAAAAATATCAAAATTAACTTTAAAATCCAATCCAGGATTAAGTAACAACTAGCAACACCCTAACTGTACTATGTTCTGTGTTTCCAACAGATGCTACGATGACTTCTAAAAATGGATGTCCCAATAAACACAATAAAAAAAATTCAATGATGCATCAAATGTTGTCTGAGTATGTTTGAAGGTAATAACAAATGTGAAATCTGGAAAACAAAGAGAATTCCTGAATCTGTCTTGTGTGCTTTGATGTGTACATAAGTTTATTGGAGGTCCTGAAACAACTTTTCTGAGAACACAAAGATTTTTATTTTACCTTTGGCCAAGATGTCAGTTTGAAATCAGGCTGCTTACTGCAAAACCAAGAGTTTTTTTTAAGACAGCCGGTCTTCATTTGTATTGTTTTGTCGACTATAAGCTAAATGTAATTTCTAAAATATGGATAAATCTGATCTCATCATGCAGCATGAGCAACTGGGTACAGGTGTGAGGGCCAAAAGTCTGGTTATGTACTGACTCCTAAATGTGCTTGTTTTCTACTGAAACATGGAGTAGGGTTGACCTTTAAAATGTGAGACAGCTGAGGAAGTTAACCAGTAAACAGAAATACCTGCTCCAGGTGCAGAAATCTTACAGAAACTGACAATCACTCATCTGTAGTGACTGCAAGTTGAACAAGAAAATGTGAAGTTAAAGGAAACCTCCTTTGTCCCAAGGCCAGTTTAAGTATCATTAATATTTTTCTTTCTTTATGAATCGATTGTAACTTTGTTCACATTTTTCAACAACCAAAATGGAATTTGTTTTTTTAATGTTATGGCTAGGTATTAAAAAAAAAACCTAACATTTAGCTCTCCCCACTACCCAGTTATGTTGCTCTTATTTTGAAATGTAACCGGAAGTTCTGTGTTAAGAGAGTCGAAAAAAGAAGTTATGGAGACGCCGCGGCAGTATACTGGAGCAATATCGAACCGAGACGCCGCTAATGTCGAACCGGTTAACACCATAGACATAATATGCCTGTGGTTAACACAATCTGCCAATAACGCCTTATTTTTAGACATCATGTGTCTGTGGTTACGGCATTTTATCGTTCAGCCTTTTTTTTTCTACGTCCAATCAGATGTGGCCGTCCAGACACGCCCATTTTTCTATCGTCCAATCAGATGTGGCCGTCCAGACACGCCTATTTTTCTATCGTCCAATCAGATCCGGCCGGCTAGAAACGCCCATTTTCCTATCGTCCAATCAGATATGACCGCCCAGATACGCCCACTTTCCTATAGTCCAATCAGATATGAGCGCCCAGATACGCCTTCCGAATTTGCCTGCAGAGACCCCTTCTTGGATTATTTTGATAAATAAAAAAAAATCAAAAGTTTCAAACTTATAATTGTATTGTAGGCTTATTTTTCTCATCAGCAAAGAACTGTTAGCAGAAATACAGAAGCAATAACCAAAATTTTGTCAAAGCCCAATTCTATTAATAAATATATCAATGATGGACTGTCAGGGCCAGCAAAGCCTTCTCTGTTGGCTTAAACACAACCAGAATTACTTAAATTTTAGTTTATTTTTTCTATTTATTAATATTATTTTGAAATGTCCATTCTCTTCATTTCATAGCTTTTCTCCAGGTTGTGCAGCTTCCTGTACCATATATTTCTATAGTGCTTTTTATCCAATCATGTTTCGACAATCGTGTTGCTAGGGTCAAAGAAATCTGCCTCGAGGCCTTCAGAATCAACAGTGCTGGTATCTGTATGTTAAAACAAATGGCAATGAATGTTTCTTTGACTAATCAGATGTTGGGTTGGCGTCACCGGGGTCTTCTAACAAGTTTTCAACTAGATAAAGATTTTCACGCCATTTGATTGGTTGGTCAGAGTGTACTGGCTGGCTCTTTAGGACCATGCATCTGTAGCGACTTTCATAAGCTGAAACGTCAAGTGGACATTCTCAGCACTAAATCATATTAAAACTTGTGCCAGGACAGCCTGAACTTTCAGCGATAGCTTCCATAGCATAACAAAAATGCTATGATGGAGGTATGAGAGTAAGTAGTACCTCGCTACTTCGTGGTTCAACGTTCACGGACTCGTTTGAACGTGCAGCCCATAATATTGTACAAATAAATACATGTAGAGGACACATGATTGTCAACTTTAATATTTATCCCGTGAATGGGACAGTACTGGATACAGTACTGTACAGTAAAAAGTTTTTTTAAAAAAACTACAGACTGGCGACACCGTTTTGTAGTTTTCTCTTGGTAAGCCTTCATTGTAGTTCCACTCATAATGACTACATTTCCCATAAGTCAATAGGGCCCTGCCCAGAAGTTCCGTTTCCTTCTGCTGAAAAACTAGAGGCAACGTTTTGATCTGATCAGAAAAATTTCAGCGCTTATTATAGTGACTTTATTGCTCAGCGGATGCAGAGAAGCCACACAGAACCCACCAGACCAGAATTGGAGCAGAACCAGACTTCTAGACCAATCAGTGAATCTGGAGAGCTAGTAGCCCGCCCATGTGGTCCTCCAAGTGGGGACGTGTGTGGAAGGTCCGACAATCCATCCACTGCCCACCAGCATGTTTTATATCTCTTTCAACCAGCTGAAGACGAACCCTCAGCAGACACGAGCGGCTGAAGGTCCGGTGGTCCATCCAGAGCCCACTGGCACCTTTTTCTTCTTTTTCAAGGAAAGGGTTTCTAAAGCCTTAAAATACATATAAATACCAAAATAAATATAACATCGCTACTTTGTGGATTTTCACTTATTGTGGGGAGGATTGGAACCTAACACAATAAGCAATAAGCAAGAGACTACTGTACAGAGGAAGTGAACTCTTCTTGAGGAAAGAAAGGCAGGTGGACATTGTGTACACTCAGTCAAAACTTTTGGTTAGTAAAATGCATATATATATATATATATATATATATATATATATATATATATATATATGTATGTATGTATGTATGTATGTCAATTTATTACATCCATATTGATGCTTTTGCTAAATACATAAATACAGTATGTCTGTGGTGAAGCTGTGACTGCAGGTGAAGGAAACTTGTTGACTTGTGTCAATTGGGATTCTTGCTTCAGTAATGGCATCCATTCTCACCACATGAATTACCTTTCTGAGATGCAGCCCCATATTAATCGGCTTTTCTGTCAGTTTCTATAGCCATGATGTCAGATTGGCGGTTTTAAGATGGTTGATAAATTCATCAATGACACCAATGATGGCCTAGATTTAATATGCATAGACCACCACTGCAAACGTTTAACATTGAAATATGAATGATATGACTTCTAATAAAAATTTAAAGCATCACATCATTTTCTCATTGGTTTCAAGACAAATCATGTACGGTAAGTCTTGGTGAAATTTTGGTGTTTCCAAATGACACAAGTGTCCAATTACCTTGCTCTGACTGTAGCAATATTGAGGTTAGCAACACATCTCCATGTACATTGTTAGTTTTTTCCTGATCTCGACCTTCTAATCCATCCCATTTCCCATCCCATCGAACACCCTGCCTATGTACAAAAAAGTCCAAAACCAGTGGATGGAAAAACAATCACTAAGAGAGATACAAAGGCTGATTTCATCCATCTTATGCCGTGGAGTAAATCTCTGAGAGAAGCAAGGATCTACACTCCTCTCCTCTATTTCTGAATTGCCACAGAGTTCATCCATAACGGCGCCACGGGCCCCTGGGTGCTTCGAGGGGCCAGTTGGAGCAAACAGGGAATTGAATGAGGCGAAGGTAGACAGAGAGGAGACAGAAATGTCTCCTTGGAGGTCACACTAGCAAAATTGAAAGTCTCAGGTATAGTGGTGCCTGTCGGTTTAATAAAATGGATAGAATTTCCATTTACCCTCGACACCCACCTCCTTAATGCATTGTTCTTGTAAGGGAGGGGTGAGAATGAGTCAGGAGCCAAGGAATACACTTTATAGACACAAATAATCGTAAATTGGGAATGTCACCTTTAAGCCGAGGCATTTTTATTATTGTTAGTGGTGCCGCTGAGTGGGTTTGATGCTTTATTCTCTCAGGAATCCTGTGTACCAAGAATGTCTTCCCCACCTCACCGTCATCTTTATCAGGTATCCAGAGGAGGAGAAGAGGAGAACAGAGGAGACTCTAAGCTAACTTGTTTCCTTTCTACCCAGTACTTCTGGGTGAGTGATGGCAGATGGCATGCTTTAAAATAAACCTATCCATTAACACAGCTCACTGTTCTTTACCCGGAGCATTTACTGCCATCCGTGGGCCACTCAAGTGCATCCTATCAGTGGTCCTGGCCTTTGCCGTACAGGTGTAAGCTCTTTATTTACAGCTATTATTTGGATGTTACAAAGGCTGCTCTCTGGTTTATGGTGGAGACTTTATAGATCCTCCCTTCCGCTGGAATATTAACTGTCTCTCCATGATTCAATATGAAAGCACAGAGGCTCCTGGGAGCAGTAGACAAGAAGAGCAGATACAGGTACTTCTCTAATTGAAGTCCCCTGAGCTTCGGGACTATAGAACATATAAATTAGATGGATAGGGAATGCAGAAAATATTGACAAATGTCTCAGGGCAGTGTTCTCGCCGTCCCCTCTGACTGATGGGCAGCAATACTAAGCAGCATCATTTCCTATTCAGGAGTAGGCAGTGTAGCAGAGTTGAGTCGCAGGAAACGGACAAAACAAAACAGTTGTATATTTAAATTAGATTTGCAACACTTGACTGACTCTTGCATGTGCAGGAGCCAGTCTGAGACCTGTTTATTCCCCCTCTATTTCGCAATATATGTGAGTGCCTGTGCAAATTAACGAAGGAGGCCCTCTCTGTATTTTTCCAGCTCCACGTTAATTGCGAGAAATAATATTAAGGACGTGTGATTCTTCTGCCTGAGCATATTGCATTATAATAAGTTCAGGAACATTACTGGCAAACACAGCTTATTAAGGAGAAGCAAGGTAGAGGCTGGATGGAGATAGATTTAACTGTAATATACCTAATCCTGAATATATTATACATTTGCATGCAAAACCTTATGGAAGATTTGAATATTAATTGAAATATGCAGATGATGTATAGGGTTGTAATTATTGCTGATTTTGAAGTATAATTGGATGAAAACTTTTTTTTTGTTGGACTCTTCCAGTAATATGCAGCAGTGAGTGATTATTATGCATATTCATGGTTGAATATGCTTATTACTGACAATCGGTTTAGACAAAGTGTTTGTGAGACTGGGTTGAAAGGCTGCAAGAAGACAATAGAAAATAGGAAGAAATAAGAGAAGCTAGCGTTTCACGGTGAAAATTTTGAAACAAAGTCTAATTATGGTTGGAGTCCATTTCTTTAATTGTCTGATTTTGTGAATGTAGCCATTGGTTTGTTTCTTTTAGTAAATGCCCTTTTTTTTAATGCTGATGTTTGCCACCAAAGGCCTATAACTTTGTTGTTTTGAGTGTTCTAGTGGTAAAGTTCTCCAAGATAACGTCCAGGGAATCACAAAACATGCTGTCCAACACCTAGGCCAGTGCAGTGAAGTCAAGCACGTTCCCAGTCTGATATATGTGGAGACAAGCAAGTGAGTTGAAGGTCTTTAAAAATATATTTTGCTAAGCATAAACTAAGCAAGAGAAAAATCATGACTGCAATGGATAGAGTCTGGTTAACTGGGGCAGGTTCCATCCAGTGGTAGGACGTTTTTTCTCTAATTGGATGTCCTGGAGCACAACGTTAAGTTCTGTAATTGTGATTTAAGACTTCTGCATCAGTCGGCAAGTATTTTGGCCTATTTTTCAAGAGTAAACTATTCCAGCTGTCTCAAGTTTGAAGGGATCCTTCTCCAGACTGCATGCTTCATCTCCTACCAGGACTTAGATCAGGGTTAAGAAGACCATTTCAGAATAGTCCAAAGTTTTGTTCTGAGCCATTATTTGGTGTTTTGGGTCATTATCTTGTTTGTGTCACATTTCTGCCCCTCCAGTCAAGTTTTCTGTCCCTCCTACCATAGTTTATGTCCTCATGTTTTGTTTTTCTCCTGCTCAAGTTCAAGTTCTGCTCCTGTCACCCTGTGCTATGCCCACTCTGCTCCACCACAGCAATCAGCCTTGATCTCATGCACCTGTTCTGTTCCCTACTTAAGCTTCATGCTCTCACTTGTTGCTAGATCCTTGTTTTGACCCCACGCCTGTCTTCTGGATTCCTTGCCTTGCCTGACCCTTGCCTGATTTGGATTCTGCTTTCTGACCACAGTACCAACTCTGCTTAATATTATCACGACTACACCTCATGGATCACGCTTTGGTTTTGGATTTCTGCTCTACGGTTCTTGACCCCTGCTTGCTCTACTCAACTTTGCCTCTGGACAACCCTTAAAACTAGGTTCTGCATAATCCTCTCTGCTACAGCCTGCTCAAAGTATATGACATCAGTCTCACCAGCTCTCGTAAGGAGTCCCTCTCTTACTCAACTGTGAAGTTTAGTGACTGCCTCTATAAACCCATGAACCTTCACAGTAAAACCAAGTTTACTAATCTCCCTATCTCTACAGATTGGACCCAGACCTCCACCAGCAGAAATATTTCAATAAATTATTTAAACCATTCCTGATGTCCAGTGTGCATGAATCCTAAAATCCAATCTTGTCAGAGGACCTCCAGAATGCCTTGATAGTCTTGAGCTTTTGCTATATCCTGCATTGATACAAGACACCCTGTACCAGAAGCAGCAAAGCAGGCCCAGAACAAAGTCAAATTTCCTCCGTTTCACTGTAAGTACAGTGGTTTTATTTATTTATTTCTAATGGAGCGAGTTAGCTGATGGGAGTTGTGGCCAAAAATCATCTTTAGTCTCATATGTCCAAAGGACATTTTTGCAAAAGCTTAGTGATTTATTTAGGTAAATTCCAATATCACTTTTTATGACTGAGTGTCCTCCTTTGACTTTTGAGTTTACTTCTGATCTATTTGCTATAGGCTATTTGGTTATCATTTGCATTGTCTACCTCTTCAATATGACCTCAATTTTCCTGTTGTGGCTGTGTCCTGGGAGGTTATCTCCTGTATAGCTCTATGGACAACGCATTTTTGAATAATACCATTTGTGAAGCTGTAACGAAAACAATAGATTGCTTAGGGATTGTCTTACAATCTTACAAGATTAAAGACACATGCATTACTGTTTTCAGGGCACACCTTAGTTTAATACGTCCCTATGGTGAAATATGTCCATACATCCATACATCTCTCTGCACTTCCACCCATGCATCTATGCATCTGTCGGCCCACACATTCATCTGTCTGTCCATTCATCCATCTGTCCATCTATCCAAACATCCATTTTTCCATTCATTTACTTTACCCAGATTTTTCTTTCTGGGTCACGGGGAGCTGGTGCTACAAGAGGTGGGACACAACCTGGACAGATTGCAAGTCCATCATAGGGACACATGGAGACAAGACAAAAAAAACCCAAAAACATTCACATTCTCACTTCAGGACACTTATTCTAACATGGATGTTTTTGGTTGCGGGAAGAGTCTGGAGTGCCCAGTGGGGGGGGGGGGGGGTATGAAAAGTACATGTTTATTGTGGGGGGTTTTCGTTCTCAGCTTCCCCAATAAGTGAAAAACCGTGAAGTAGGAATAGTAGTACAAGTAGTAAATAATAGTTTATGTTATTATTTAAATAGATATATAAATGTGTTTTAAACCCTTCTCACATTTTTGCAATATTTTAAACAATGTTTCTAAACTATAAACACTCTAAAAGAGCACAGAATGTCATGATTTCAGCTCCTTTCCTCCTCTGCTCTTTGCCACCTGCACGTGCTCTTGGCCACGTCCACTTCTCCTCTCTGCAGCTGAACAGCTGATCAGCTGTTCAGCTGCATCAGGAAGTTTATCCTGCAGCAGTAAGGGCTACACAGAGCTGCAGGAGGAAGCTTTTTCTGCTGCTCTGGGCTGCACAAATGTGCAGCAGGTGCTAAATAATTTAAAAATAATTTATTTTAAATAAAAATGTCATGCCAATCGTGCGGCCCATCCATCAATCAGCCAATTGGGTGTCACGTCCAATCGTACTTTGAAAAACCGCGATAGAGTGAGTCCGCAAAAGTCGAACCGCAAAGTAGTGAGGGACTACTGTAGATGCAAACTTCACATAGAAAAGCCCCATCTGGGAGGTAAACCAGCTATATCACTACACTGAGGTGAAAAATAATATATTCTGTAGTTAGATTACCAAAAAAATGGAAGCAAAATGACACTAGCTGTTTTTCATGAAGCTTCACTGTAATCTTTGACACAGCAGCTGTGAACTACAACAACAGGTGTGGATGTTCACGTCTTGCAGGATCGACGACACGTGTGGTCACATGTAGAGTCAAATCACTTCTCACCTGTTTCACCTTCCCTAACAGGCTTTTTTACCCTTTTCATCTGCCTTCTGTCTCTTTATCAGCAAACTTCTCGAGTCATGAGAGGCAGGTTATTGTTAACGCTGCCCACCAGAAACCACTCCCGTGACCTCGCCTGTCGAGAGTCCCTTGTTGGCTGCCTCCCCTTGTCACACAAAAGAGGATCTCAGAAGGACCACCGTTAACTCCTGTCAGAGCTGTCACATATTCTGCTGCTGCCTGAGACTTGACAAGCAGCTGGTTGAAATAGCCACCAAGACCAGCCGCCCTGCTCCCCCTCCCTTCATTAAATTATTTTTTTAATAAGCATTCATTTCACAGTCATTTCCTTGAGATTTGTTTTCCCTATTTTAAAAATGTGAACAAATCTCAAAACAAAAATATTTTAATTCTAAATTCACTGATGAGAATTAAAAGTTGTGAATAATGTAAAGAAAGACAATGTAGGGTGCAAACCATCACAACTTCAATCGGTAATTCAGATCTTGCTTCTACATACAGATGATGAGGAAACAGAGGAAAAAGCCATCCTTGAGTAGAGATCAAAGAGTCCTCCATCGAGTTGAAGCACCAGATCTGAGTCAACCTTATATGGTTGTTCTTTGTGTTCACTTTCTGTTCATGCAGACTCTAAACTGCAGAGGTAAGGACAAGGTAAACAAAAACCTCTAGAAATGTTTGTATTGTAGACTGAAAGAAATTGATCTAAGATGCAATTATCCATCCATCGATCCATCCATCCATTACCTTTACCTGCTTCTTCTTTTTTGGGTTGCGGAAGTCACTGGTGCACATATCCTGTCATCACTGTGCGAGAGACAGGGTACATCCTGGACAGGTCTCCAGTCCATCACAGGGACACATAAAAACGAACGAAATAAACAACCAATCACTCTCTCACTCACACCAAGGGAGGGAGGGAGGGAGGGATGGATGAATGGATGGATGGATGGGTTTTGGGAACTTATTGCCTCAGTCTGCACTCTGGGTACATCCACAAAACTCTCCAAACGTGACAATACAGTATGTTTCCATTATAGTTTAGAGACAGCACAAAATCAATTCTAATTGTTATACTGAAGATACTCAAACACCCCC
>NC_056520.1:15501002-15537428 GCF_014905685.2 Nematolebias whitei
CCCCCCCCCCCCCCCCCCCCCAAAAAAAAAAAACGACTGACAATCAGTTTCTTAGCTTACAAGCATGTCTTAGAGACATAAAACCTTGGATGCTCCTCAATTTTCTGCTTTTGAATTCAGAAAAAACAGAAGTTGTGGATTTTGGACCCTAGCCTGTTGGGAACAAATTTTACTTTGTTTGGATTGGAAATAATTTGGCCTCTAGTTCTTATGTGAAGTATCTTTGTGTTATTTTGGATCAGGATAGCCTATGTCATTTAACCCATCACATTAAAATAGTTACCAGGACCACTTTGTTCCACTTGCACAATAATAATAATAATAATAATAATAATAATAATACGTTTCATTTGTATATTTTTGGATAATACCCCTAAATTTAGAACCATCTTGTCCAAAAATGATGCAGAACAACTGTTCTATGTTTTTATCACTTCTAGGCTGGACTATTTTATTGTCTATTGAGTTACAAGGATAAATCTTTTTTTTTTTTTCAATTTTCATTAACTCCCTGTCAAATTCAGAACAGAATGTAAAATTTTACTTCTAACATAAAAATGCCTTATTAACCACGTTACAACTTACATTAAAGATCTTATAGTTCCATATTTTCTAAACAAAACATTGCGCTCTCAGACTGCAGGTTTACTTGTGGTTCCTAGACTTACTAAAAGTAGAATGTGAGGCAAAGCTATTGTTATCAGGCTCTTCTCTTGTGGAACTAACTTCCACTTTCTGTCCGTGAGGCTGACACTTTGTCTACTTTTAAGATTAGGCTTAAATATTTCCTTTTTGATAAATCCTATAGTTAGGGTTGGTTGTCTTGAGTTTTCCTATAGTTATGCTACTATAGGCTAAAGGCCCACACATACTTGGGTGTACTGTGTGTACTCCGTGAGCCATGCGGACTCCACGCGTACTGTCCGCAGACAGTTGAGACGTCATACTCGAGCGTACAGATTGTCTCCGTCTCCCGGCATCTTACAAAGGTGTCCAGCCAAGACAGCATAGAAAAAATAAGTGGGACACCTCCCTTTGCCACATCCTTACTTTTTCTCTCATCTTCTTTCTTGCCTTAACAAATCTGTCCCTGAGGTACTTCCAATTAGCTCGACAAAGTGCCTCGTCCTTACCCAGGGTCTGAGCTATTTTGTCTCACGAATTTCTTGCTCTCTGAAAGCCGTTATCTGAGAGCGGTTGGTGTTGCATACAAAACAGTTTGATGTGAACACCGTTTCTCGCCGGAAAGTTTATTGTGTGACACAGAGTGCGTGTACACGGTCATAAAAATGTTTCATTGCGCGGACATGGCCGACGGACGTCTGTGTTGAGTCCGCCTCGAGTACACGCAGACCAATGGTGTAGTCTACATATTTGTAGTGGACATACTGTGCTTAGAAACCAAAGTACACTGGTTAGCACAATGTGATCATCAATTTATTTTGGATTTTTAAGCGTATTGAACATTTCTAAATTTCTCTGACACTTTTATTTGAATAAATGAACCACAAACTTTGTACAACAGTTGGCTTTGTATTAAAAACATGCTATAGAATTTATAAAACAGTATCAAAGCAAAGCGCTGCATATCGATACTATGTTATGGAAGCGTTTACCTGCCGTTTAACGTATTAACGACACGTACCTAATGATATGTCATGCATCAATGGGCACTTTTAAGTGGGTATACTGAAATTCTTATGCTTTTCTAGTGGGTATACTCAGTATGCCCGCGTATCACGTAGACTACACCATTGGCGTGGACCTCTGCAGATTGAAGTATGCCTGGGTATGTGGGGGGCCTTTAGACTGCTGTAGGACAAACTGACCACATTTCCTCACTCTGCTGCTGTCTTTACTCTCTCTGCTGTTCATGTTTGTGTTGGCAATCATTTTTATTATTACCACGTGTATTTCTTTGTCTTTGTCCCCAAGGATATTAAACCTGGACCTGCCATTCTGTTTTTGTCTGTTTTTCTTTTCTCTCCTATCTAACCACAGTCAGTCGAGGCAGATGGCTGCCCATCATGAGCCTGGTTCTGCTGGAGGTTTCTTCTCTTTGAAAGGGAGTTTTTCTTTTTCTACTGTTGCCAGTGTGCTGTTCAGGATGGGAGACTGAGACAAAGTGAAGACGATGCAAGCAACTGGCTTCCTTGGAAATGTTTCTTTTACTAATTGGCATATGATAAATGTTTTGTATAGTGCCCTGAAATGATATTTGTTGTGAATTTGGAATAAACTGAATTGAAAAGAAAGCCTATCAGTCTTTGACCATCAACTTACTGGTATATTTGATACAGTAACCACTTCAGACCATTTTTCTGAAAAAACAGTAGCGATGTCAAAACCTTACTTTCCTTTTATACAGTGTTAATGTCAACAACTTCACCTTGGTAACAAGTACACTGGCAGCCACGCCCACATAATCCACCCACAGGACACTGATAACGCCCCCAAATGTCCTGGCTAACATTAAAAGAACCACACAAAGAAACCAGGCTTCTAACATATAGATTAATTATTCCCTGCTGCCAAAAGGCATGCAATATTGTTGTTGGTTGTTTCTGTGTGTGCAAATATGTCTGTCTTTTAGCAAAATATTTCACAAATCTGTGTATAAATTTGAAAGAAACTTGCATAAAAAGGCATTAATAAATGTACACCTATAACTATTTACTATTATTATTATTATTATTATTATTAGTTTGGGGAGTGGTGGCGCAGAGGTTAGTTAAGGTGGACATGTGATCGGAAGGTCGCCAGTTCAACTCCCCGGACCGACAACATCAAAATGTGGGTGGGAAAGGTGAAACACCCACACCTGCCTCCACCCTCATTTGCCCTACCCTGGGCCCTTGAGCAAGACCCTTAACCCCCATTATCTGCTCCCCTAGATGCCCTAGATGGCAGCTCTCTGCTCCACACAGAGGGCTGTGGTAGCTCGATGGTCTGTGGTTGTGTCAGGAATCTGCAGACAAATACGGAAGGCGTATCTCTAGGGCCACACCTGATTGGACAAATGTATCAGAAGACTTTTTTTTTCTTCAAATATTTATTGAAAGAATACAGAATGGCACAATAAAATACAGTACAGTATACGGTAAAGTAATAACAGCTGCCAGGGGGTTACAAACATTGAGACTCAGAAGACTTGTGGTAGTGTGGAGTGGGGAGGGCTAAATGTTTGTTTTTTAACACCTAGCCATTACATTAAAAAACAAAATCCATTTTGGTTGTTGAATAATGTGAAAATAGTTATAATTGATTCATAAAGAAAGAAAAATAAAGTAGCCAAAATAATAATGATACTTAAACTGGCTTTGGGACAAAGGATGTTTCCTTTAACTTCACATTTTCTTGTTCAACCTGTAGTCACTGCAGATGAGTGATTGTCAGTTACTGTAAGATTTCTGTAACTGGAGCAGGTATTTCTGTTTACTGGTTAACTTTCTCAGCTGTCTCACATTTTAAGGGTCAATCCTACTCCATGTGTCGGCTCCTTTCATAGATCAGATCTCATAGAATAACACTTCTAAAGAGCAAATTTTGTTTTTAGCTTTTGTTTTGGGCCATTATCTCATTACAGGACTCATGTTCTTTAATTGAGACCAGACTTTTTGACAAATAGGAGCAGGTTTCGCTTTAGATGCTTCATATTTCATTGTACCCAGACCACACTCAAGCCAACCTGTGTCAGGTGCAGCCTACAACCCAAGAACAAAAGACAATCATCTCGTGTTTGACAGCAGATATAATGCTGGTTCTTAGAAACCTTCAGTTTAAAAAAAAAAAAAGAGGTGATGCAACTTTTTTTTTTTTTCCATTTACCCTTTATTTATCCAGGTAGTCTCATTAAGCCACGAGAACTCATTTTCAAGAGATACCTGTTTTGGGGAGCAGATGGGGGGTTAAGGGCCTTGCTCAGGGGCCCAGAGTGGTGCGAATGAGGGTGGAGGGAGGTGTGAGTGTTTCACCTTTTCCACCCACATTTTGATGTTGACGGTACCGGGAGGTCAACCTGCGACTTTCCAATCACAAGCCCATCTTCTAACCTCTGTGTCACCACTCCCCCCAAAAAAACTTACCTAAAGAGCAGCAAATACAGCTAACCAATCAGTGTTTGTCCTCTAGAAACACTTATTCTTTAGAAATACCCACTTTTGCTCTTCAGAGAACCCTTCTCTTAGGAAGGGCATCTAGCGTAAAAACAATCGCCATGTCTTTGTGCAAGTTAGTTAGCTGTGTCAACTCCTGGAGCAGCCAATAAAAAAAAAAAATGTTTGGGGCTCAAATCAATTTAAGATGGCAGCCAGAGCCAACTGACCCTAAAAACACAAATGTAGCCATGATTCAATAAATCTTACAGATACTGAGCTAAACTCGGATGCGGTAGTAGCCAAAATTCATCTTCGACTGATACTCTGAGTGTGACATCTTGTGATTTTTCATGAGATCATGAAATTATTTTCAAGGTTTGACCAAAATTGTTACAAAGTTCTCCTGTCCTTTACCAACTTGAGATTTTAGTGGAAAAACTCTGGAATGAAAGGCGGCATGGTGATATGCAATCCTATAAGGATTGCAAGGCTTTTATTTTTGCATCCAGAATGAATTCTTAAAACTGAAAACTGTTGCTCCCTGCAGCTTTTAGTGTAACTGTGCTTAAACCCTCTGCAGAATTCCTGGCGGTTTACAGGGCTACCATCAGTGACAGGTCAGTGTGTGTGTGTTTACCGTTGGTTTTTGCATGTATGTTGATATAAGAGATGGGAGAGCTCTGTATTTGTTTAGTCCGTCTGGCGACCATGCCGATTTCATGATAAATATTAGAGCTCAAATATGTGAGTAGAGCATTTATTGAAAGTGATCACTCCAAACATTGTTTGTTTGTCTGCAAAATTGCAGCGGCCTCTTTTTGTCGAGCGTGTTATGAGAAATTTCTCCCCAAAGCAGCCCAAATGTAACCACTTCGATTCGTGTTTGTTTTTCGCCTTTTCGAGACTGTTTGTCGATGTTTAGAAGTGCTTGTGTATGTGTGCGCTCTTAGAGGAAGGGTAGGGGTCCACATGTGAGCAACGATGATAGCTACACCGCATTTGGGAAAAACAAACACCTCAAGAGACCCATATATATCCAGTTGCAGGGAAGTTTTACAAACCGGAGTGAAGTACATTTATCCGCCCACTGCATTTTTTTTTTCCTATATGGGATTACAAGGTGGTCAGGCTCTGCCAAGAATCCTCTAGGTGCAGTGCAGAGGGAGTGAGAGCCGTGTGTGTGAGAAAGAAGGCCAAAATATGTGACTCTAGAGTCAAATGGGTGGGGGTGGGAAAGTGAGGGAAGAGGGGTCTTGAAGTTGAGAGGCCGGAAATGGAGAGGAGACCAAGGAACAGTGGGAGAGTGACCTTTTACAAGACAGCTGTTCTCTCTCAGGTGCCTGTTCTCAGCAAATCTGAAGCTGCTTTCTTTTCTTTTTTTTTGTGCACATTAGTCATTATTTAGTCCCGTGGGATGAAGAATGGACTGGGGAAAGCGTTTAATGTGGCAGGAAAGAAAATTACACTCTCACAAAAGCCTGTGAATGACTCACATGAACACAGCTGATACACAAACTGACTTGGACTTCAATCAACAAACTAGGAGTTTCTACTAAATTCTAGTGTATCGTTATCCAGAAAACTGTAGAGTGCTGAAACATTTACTTTGCATGATAAAAACAGAGCGGCTTGAAAAACTTGGATGAACTTGATCAAAATATTTTAACGAGATGAAGAATAGATAAAGACTCAACCATATAATCCAAGTCCACAGCAATTTGGTATAGATTTTGGTGGAATGCTATGTTACCCTTTGCATTTACCTGTAAGCTGTGTACGTTCACACTGCTGTGTTTAATCAAATTTTTGAATACAGAAAATGGTAAAGTGGCTTCTTTTTATCTAGCTTAAAGAGATAGTCTGGTCATATCTGTAGTAATGTGTTATCAAATAGTAGTCAATGTCCAGGAAATGGTCTGCTAGGATTATAGCAGAGTCCTCTAACATTGGAAAAATGTTTCAGATGCTTCTTTCAGACAGGTGGTTGAGGTCTATCAGGACTAAAAGCTCAAGACACAGGGACAGTTTATCCCCTTCGCTAATGTAATAGATCCCCCTCACACCACAGGAACTCTGACTAGTATATTAGGACATATGTTTGCTGGCAATCTAATATTGCACTGCTCTGGACATTTTATTGAACTTATATTTTCTGGTGTATAGGTATTTCTCTTGTATATAATTGCATTTGCTCCTATTATGCAATTTCTGTTTGCACTACAAGCCGAAAAAATAAATCCTTGTACCTGTATAACACAGATGTATATCTACTTTGCGAAGTTCAAGGATCAAGGTTCTTTATTTGTCATACACACCCCATGTGGTACATGTGGTGGAACAAAATTGTGTGCACAGGGTGCCAGTTACATCCAACAAAAGTATAAAATATAAAAGAAAAACAGTAATAAATTCTAAGATATGAACTAAGAAAAACGTTAACTAAAAATGCACTAAGCACTACTAGTATAAAAACAATACGACAAACAGCAGCACGTACATGAGTCTGTGTGAGCAGATGAGCACGCATGAACATATCAACATGAAACAGATCAGCAGCAACATGATGTGCTTTTTCACAGTGATTATCCTGATTAGATATTCATGAGTAACAACCTTAGGGTAGAAGCTGTTCCTCAGTCTAGTGGTTCTACATGTAATGCTCCTCAACCTCCTTCCTGAGGGGAGCGGGGCAAAAAGTGTGTGTGCTGGGTGAGTGGGGTCCTTCATGATGCAGGAGGCCCTCTTCCTGCATCTGGAGGTGTAGATGTCTGTGATGGTGGAGAGGCTGACTCGATCATTCTTCTGTGCATACTTCACCACTCTCATCACTCAATGTATCAGTCATAATACAGTTATGTTATACACTGTGACATCAGTTATGGAGCACAAAGTATGGAGAAAAAAAGCATAGGCTAGGCAAATGGATAACCCAACGAGAGCTGACTTTTCAGACTTTCTCAAAAACAATACACTTAATAAACCTCTACTTTTGCGTGACATTTTAGTTTGTTGATTTTTCCACAACAATGTCCATGTTAGCCCAACATCAGCCTAATCAGCTTGTACAGTCAGTTTAAAAGTTGGCACAATTTTGAACGGACTGACATGCATACTACACATCACCTGTCACAGTTATGGTTAAAGTTGTGACCTAGCATAATGTTATGATGAGAAGTGACAAAGTTGTAGTTGTTTGGGTCAAACCTTCAAATTAAAAGTTTGTGTAACCTCACGTGATATATCATATCATATTGCGATATCATATCATATCGTGATATCATGCTCAGAGTATATGCTGAAGATGACGCTCAGCAAGCACCATATCTAGTTTCAGCTCAATATTTGTTAAACTGATTGAATTACAACTATTTTGTGTTGGCTAATGCTGAAGAGCCACAAACGCACATAAAGGCAGAACATTATCGTCCACTTTAGAGTTTTGGCGTCTGACTATAACGATGTAAATGATGACTTTCTTTTCAGAATTTTTTTTATTAAACAAAACACCCTTTGTAAAAATAATTTATTTTCTTTAAAATGTGTCAGCTGGATTGCTCACCTTAATGGAGCCCCCCCAAAAAAACTACCTCAAAACATCAACCCTAGGAACCTGTTTGAAATATAAACTGTGCTGTAGCTAAAGAGATGGATGTATTTCATGTAGTCCTCTTTTATGAGCATACTAAAAGAGTCAGGAGGGGGTTTGATCAGCAAAAGGAAAAGGCATTAGGTCATACAACACACCTTGTCTCCGCCAAGCTCTGCAGGTTATAACAGCACAGGGAGGGGAAGGAGATTTTTTTCTACCCCCTGAGCGAAAGTCTTCAATCTTCCAAAGCCTGAGGGGCTGAGTAGGTGTTAATTATTAAAGGTGTTTGAACAAAAGGCTATTCTAAGCCTGCTGGAGCCACCAACTGGACATTCTCCTCAGTGTGTGATGGATGACTGGCTTCAGAAATACTCTGTTTCCGTTACAGTGTTAGTGTTGAATTACTCCAAAAGACTCCCGGAGACCTGTGCTTGTCTATTCTCCTCTCTGAACAGGGATAATCAGGTGTTTCACCGCAGAAGAAACATGCTGCCAACGCTGCAAATCAGAGGAAGCTGTAGCTTATTTTTGCGTTTACCATTTTTACTTGTAAAGAAGTTTTAATGCGAAGTACAAATATTTAGATTTCACTTATAAGGCAGCTAATTTAAAGGATTGTTCACAACAATGCAGCTTGGCAATCACTAAATGGCCATCACTCTAAGGAGAAAGTTTGTTAAATGTTGCATAGTTTTGTTCAGACATTTTTATAAATTAGTATTTTTTTTCTATCTTCATCTACATATATCTACTTTTTTTTTTTTTCCATCTACATGTTTCAACTGTAGTCTGTGTTATGCGTCTGCATTTTATGCATGCTCACACTCTGTATTTCACTGCAGGAGCAACAAATCTGAACACACACACACTAACATGATAATCATACAATATAATTAAAGGGTAACAGAATATATACAGAGAAGTATGAGAAAACATCAAATTACTATGACAGCTAAACCATATATAAACTATGAGAGATCCTGATACACCACAATGATAAAACAGTACAGGAGAAAAAAGCGGCATTGTTTATGAAATACTTTGCATTTTTTTGTGGAAAAGCATACAGAAGAGAAACAGTTGAATCCCAGGAGGAGAGAAATGTGTCAGGAGACAGTGAGAGAAGAGGAAAGTCAAGAATGTAAGACGGAGGGTGGCAACCCTAAATGTGGGGAGAATGACAGGCAAAGGTAGAGAGCTGGCTGACATGATGCAGAGAAGGAAGGTAGATGTTTAATGCGTCCAAGAGTCAAAGTGGAAGGTCAGCAAGGCCCACAGCATGGGAACAGGGTTTAAACTGTTTTACCATGGTGTGGCTAGAAAGAGAAATGGAGTGGAGGTGGTCCTGAAAGAGGAGTTGGCAAAAAAAAAAAAATGTAGTAGAGGTAAAAAGTGTCAGATAGGGTGATGTGCCTGAAAGTAGAAGTAGAAGGTCTGATGCTAAATGTTGTCAGTGGTTATGCTCCACAGCTTGGATGTGATGGGGAGGAGAAATATACATTTTGAAAATATTTGGATGAAGTGATAGAGTATTCCCAGGGAGGAGAGAGTGGTGATCAGAGCAGACCTGAATGGACATGTTGGTGAAGGAAACCGAGGATGAGGAAGTGATGGGTAGGTTTGGTGTCAAGGAAAGAAACCAGGAAGGGCAGATGGTGGTGGATGTTGCCAAGAGAATGGAAATGGCTATAGTCAACACCTATTTCCAAAGGAGGGAGGAACATAGAGTGACTTATCAGAGTGGAGGAAGGAGTACACAGGTCGACTACATTCTGTGTAGAAGAGGAAACCTGAGGGAGATTGGAGACTGTAAGTTTGTGGCAGGGGAGAGCGTGGCCAGACAGCATTGGGTGGTTGTGTGTAGGATGACTGTTGTTGTGCTGAAGAGAAAAATAGTAAAATCAGAGAAGAAGACCAAATGGTGGAAGCTGAAGAAGGAACAATGTTGTGAGAAATTCAGAGAAGAGCTGTTAAATGCTCTGGGTGGTAAGAAAGAGACTTCAGATGACTGGACTACTACAGTGACAGTAATTAGAGAGACAGGAAGGAAAGTACTTGGTGTGTCATCTGGACAGAAAAGACAATAAGGAAACCTGGTGGTGAAATAGTGAAGTACAGGAAGTTATTCAGAAAAAGGTTAGCCAAGAAAAAATATGACAGAGGACTGAATAGAGGAGACAGGAATATAAGAAGATGGGACATAGAGCAAAGGGGGAGGTAGTTAAGGCAAAGCAGAAAGCATATGATGAGTTGTAAGGGGGGATGAACACTAAAGAGAGAGAGAAGGACTTGCGCCAAGTGGCACGACAAAGATCAGGCTAGAAAGGATGTGCAGCAGGTCAGGCTTGTTAAAGATAGGCATGGTAATGTTCTAACAAGTGAGGAGAGTGTGGTGGGAAGATGGAAGGAGTACTTTGAGGAGCTAATGAATGAAGAGAATAAAAGAGAAAGAAGAGTAGATCCTGGAAAATGTGGACCAGGAAGTGGGAAAGATTAGTGAGGGTGAAGTCCAGAAAGCTCTGAAAAGAATGAAGAAGGAAAAAATAGTAGGACTTGACAACATACCAGTAGAGGCTCAGAAATGTCAAGGAGAGATGGCAGTGATGTTTTCGACTCAAATATTCAATGGCATAGTTGAGAGACAAAATGCCTGAGGAATGGAGACAAGTGTGCTGAACAAAGAGTGATGTACAACGTTTTAGCAACTACAGGGGAATTAAGTTGATGAGCCACAAAATGAAGATCTGGGAGAGAGTTGTGGAAGTTAGACTTAGACGAGAGGTGAGCAGCAGTATGATTTTATGCCAAGAAAAAGCATCACAGACGCCATCTTTGCTTTGAGGATGCTGATGGAGAAGTACAGAGAGAGTCAGAAAGAACTCCATTTGGTCTTTGCAGTTTAAAAAAAGCATATGACAGAGTGCTGAGGGAGGAGGTGTGGTATTGCATGAGGAAATCTGGAGTAGCAGAGAAGTATGTTAGACTGGTACAGGACATGTATGAGGACAGCAGGACAGTAGTGAGATGTTCTGTAGGAGTGACTGATAGCTTCAAGATGGAGGTGAGATTGCCTCAAGGATGGGCTCTGAGCTCCTTTTTGTTTTTTCTGATGATGGACCGACTAACAGATGAGGTCGGACAGGAATCCCCATGGACTATGATTAGGGTTGGGCATCGAGTCTCGAGAATCGATTGGAAAGATTAGGAATGAGATCATCAGAGGTACAGCACATGTTGAACAACTGGGAGATAAAGTTAGAGAGGCCAGACTGAGATGGTTTGGACATGTCCAGAGTAGGGACAGTGGGTATACTGGTAAAAAGATGTTAGAAATGAATCTGCCAGGAAAAAGACAAAGAGGATATATATGGATGCAGTTAGAGAGGACATGGAGGTAGTTGGAGTGAGGACAGAGGATGCAGAGGACAAAGTGAGATGGAGGAGAATGACTCGCTGTGGAGACCCCTGAAGAGGGAAAAGCCGAAAGAAGAAGAAGCTGAATCTGTGTTTAGCAACGCATTCACACAAAACAGTCTTCATTTTCCTCAAATTGACTGACATACATGGCAGAAAGAAACGCCCCTGGCCACCTGCTGCCACCAGCATTGTCATGTTTGAGATTTCGCTGTTCAGATGGACTCGAGCTTGCTCCTCTTCAGCAAACAGGTCTCCAATCTGTCAAGCAACACGAGCCCCCTGAATTCTCTCCCAAAACGCTGTCCAAAACTTTAATTTACATGTGCAAATCTACCCTCCGTAACTGTTGCCTGGAGAAGAGTCAGGAGACAATGAAATAAAACGAAAATAAATAAATACAATGACAAGAATAAGCCTTTTTGCTTAGCAGTTACATAGGTTTAAAAATGTCTGTACACGTGAACTGCAAAACATCATAGAATTAAGAGCATAATGCATCTATGGTTATTATAAATTACCAAAAATCTTTAGCAATATTTAACATTCTAAATGCAAGTGTTAGTTCATGTATTTGTAAGATTATTTTTTTTGTGTGTTTTAAGGATCTATTTCATTACAAACAGACATAAAATGATTAGTTATACTGATTTTCCCATGTTTTGTTGACCACTCTATTCATAAATAGAACACTAGTTAGATCATCTCACTTGTTTTTTTTGTCCTATAATAAATAATAAACCATAAAAGATTGAGAAACAATTAAATTCATAAATAGTTCACATAATAATGAGTTGTTTTGTTTGTTTTTATGGCGTTCCCTAAGAAGTCGAGCCATGATTTAAAAAAAAAAAAAAAAAAGGAGCATGAGCAAACAAGTAGTAAAAAGTGATACTTTATTAAAGAGTAATGTAAGCAAAGCAACAAACATAAAAGCGAAAGCAACATAAAAGCATCACATAAAAAGAACTGGCGTCAGGAAAAATTAATAAAACATCAACACATAAAAGCAAGTGTCTAAAAGTGAGATTCAGAAGTGATTTAAAAGAAGATACTGATCTAGTCAACAAACTATCACGGATCACGCTGCAGTAAAGCTCAGGAGCTCTTTCACTTTGGGAATCAAAACCAGAAAAACAAAAACATAATAGCTTTAATTTAAATTCATGACCAAAGTTAACTAACCCAAGTACAAATCACATCCTTATCAAAACTTAATCAGTTTAAATAGAAATCCTGCAGGTTTGCCCCAGTCTGTAAAAGTGCAGGAAAGTCGTAGGATTGTTGGAAGAAGCAAAACACCAGAGTTAAACCTTTAAATTTTTCAAATATAAAGTATATAACAGGGCTAGCATATCAAGTAGGCATATTAAAGTATCTTCATTTACTTAAAAAAAAATACAGAAAAAATAAATCTGAATCATCAACAGAAACAAAAAAGTAAACATCACCAATGATGCAGGTAATTGAAATGATCAAAGTTCATGCTCAATAATCCAAGTAAAATAATCCAACAAAGTTCAGTCAGGTCATCTGAACGGTTTCTTTCTTTTTTATTTTTGTTGAGATGTTTCGTCCTTCATCCGAAAGACTTCATCAGTCTGAAGAGCCACAATAAAAGTCTCACAAGCAGCTAATTCAGAAAGTGGACCAAACTGTTTGCTGGTGATAAGATGGTTTCTGCGGCCCACCCTCTCCCCCATAAATTCGTCTGAGGCAGTCATAGCCAGGTCATCTGGATGGCTTCTTGTTTTGTTGAGACAATTCGTCCTTCATCCAAAAGGACTTTGTCAGTCCGAGGAGCCACAATAAACTCAGTCCCACAAACAGCACACTCCTATAGTGGACCAACCAGTTTGCTGGTGATGTTTGTTGCGGCTCCTTGGACTGATGAAGTTCTTTGGATGAAAAATGAAATGTCTCAATCAACAAAAAAGGAAACTGTCCAGATGTCCTGACTGAACATTGTTTTTGTGTTTTTGAACCTGGATTATTGAGCATGAACATTGATCTCTTTGTTCCACTTTGGAGTAAGCTCTTTGGGGGAATAATCAGTTTTGTGTGTTTCCTTGACTGATGGCCTTCCAGACAGAAGGTGAAAAGTTTCAGCAAAAAAATAAACTGTCCACATGACCTGACTGAAAATTGTTGGCATGAATATTGATGTTTTCAACCACTTTGGATATGGCTGCCTCAGAGGAATCGACGGGGGAGAGGGAGGGCCCCAGAGACCATCTTATCACCAGTAAACTGGTTGGTCCACTATGGGAGTTTGCTGCTTGTGGGACTAATTTTGTTGTGGCTTCTCAGACTGATGAAGTCTTTTGGATGAAGGATGACATGTCTCCAGATGATCTGACTGAACAATGTTGGATTTTTTTTACCTGGATTATTGAGCATGAACTTTGATGTTTTGAACCACTTTAGCTATGGCTGCCTCAGAGGAATCGACGGGGGAGAGGGTGGGCCCCAGAAACCATCTTATCACCAGCAATCTGGTTGGTCCACTATGGGAATGTGTTGCTTCTGGGACTAAGTTTGTTGTGGTTCCTCGGACTGATGAAGTCCTTTGGATGAAGGATGACATATCTCAAAAAAAAAAAAAAGAAACCGTCCAGATGACCTGACTGAACACTGTTGGGTAATTTGATATTTTTTTTATTAAGGCTCCCTACGCACTAGATGATAACCTAAATAAAACAAGGCTCAACCCAAGATAAAATGGGGCTGAATTGCTGTACCTTAGAAAACCCTGTGGTGTGAAGGCAGTCCTGACCATGAATGAAAAGGTAAAGGTGAGCGAAGTTTATGTGCAGAACCTTGATCGTATCCTCTCTTTTTCTTCTCTAATCTTGCAGGCCTGATCACAACGAAACAAGGGCTCTGCGTTCGCAAATGGAGAACTGCCGAGCATGATGCAATATTTCCTGGCACTTTATTGGTTGGTGCAGCCACATAGTCAGTGTGTGGCACGATCCTCTTAGTTATTGTAAAATGACAACACACACATCTTCATACTTTAAACTGCTCTCAGACTCCAAGTTTACTTGGGGTTCTTAGAGTTTATAAAAGGAGGTAGGGATTTCAATCAGACTCATCTCTTATGGAGCCAAGTTTTGATTTCCATCCAGAAGCCTGACACTGTCTAATTTTAAGACTAGGCTTCAGATTTTCCTTTTTGACAAATCTTATAGTTAGGGTTGGCTTGGGTTTCCTGAGATATCCCTTAATTGTGTTGCATTTAGGCTTAGACTGCTGGAGGAGGGTAGAAGCGGAAATCCTACTTGAAAGGGTAGATGATCGTATGTGATATTAGAAGTCGTGTTGCGTCGTCTGTTGTGTTTAAAATGAGTGTTTATGTAATTATTTTCAGTTTACACACACACATACATATATATATACATATATATATATATATATATATATATATATATATATATATATATAGTACATGGACAGATAAGTGTTATTCATTCAATGCAGTCATATTTTTTCATAACTTTATTATGAGTAAGTCTGAGAGTTACCGGATCCAAGCAAATAGTTGCCGGAATGCACCCTGTCAAAAGAAGAGAGTTCCCGGATTCTGTTCCGGCAGGAGCTGGCTCAGATTAAGTACTGGTTGTAATCTAAGCATGAAGTCAGCACAGTCAGCCTTGCTTTAAATTTTCCAGAATCAAACCACATCGGTGTATGGGAGCGCTCGTGGATACGCTGTTGCCTACCCAGGACATCGATACACTGCTGCCACAATAGCAAACCACCAATAACTCATTAGGGTCTATCACTCATAATGTTGAGCCCATGATGTTTTTAATATTACCTTTCAAAAATTCTGCATAGTTTTAGGAAATGTAATTCTTAGCATAGAAGAGACAAACATTACATTGTGAAATGTTGAAATCTTATAGTTAGAAAAATATTTTATAATACATAAGAAAATGTAATTGCATGAAATGCACAAATCAGGCCACAAAATCCTGACTGAAGTCCTGCTTTAGGGACATATGCTCTGTGAGTGTGTTGTTTGATGAAAATGAATGAGTTGTTTTGAGTTACAGCTTAATAACAGTAGAGGTAGATTTCTGAAGATGGTTGAGGTTGGTGGACTATCGGCTCAGATTAAAGTTTCCACAATTTGTCTACACAAAACTATGAACAATGAGCCTGTGGTGTGTCATTACCTGCTCAGTATAAGTGGGCAAGGAGCAGTGCAGGTTGGCAAATTATTTGAAACTTATTGGTTTACAATTTTGGGGAAAAAATAAACAACAAAAACTAGAATTTATTTGGAGAAACAAAATGTATTCTCCTCCTGAGAAATACATTTTCAAGAAAAACTAAGTATTTCACCGGCTGTAAAGTATGACGACTTGTTAGCAGAATGCATTTTTTATGGCGACGCTTATGAAGCATTCACACTATTGTGATCCATTTTTCTTTTGTACATTTTTCGGTATCTTTCTCAAGCCAAAATTTTTGTGCTCTTTCAACAAATCATTTATCAAAACGCTCAGCTCTTTCAAGAAAATCTTGTTATGACTATTGATATACAGTAGGTGCAACGTTAGCTTTTTGAAATATTTAGCCTTTTTTGACACTTTTTTTTCTCATAGAAAATGAATTGAACTCATTTTACATTCTTCACATCTTTAGATCTGTTTACAACCTTTTACTGTTCCTTTCTCATTTTGTTCTGGTTCAGCTTATTTTAGCTTCCTTGTGCAATTTTAACCTTTTTTCAGCAATTTTCAGCTAATTTCAGCTTTTTTGTGCTCCTTTCAGATTCTTTCTGCTAAATACAACGTTTTTGTGGTTTATATAACTTCTTTCTGCCAGTTTCAGCTTTCAGCAAATATTTTTGCAAGTTTCAGCTTTTTCTGCTATTTCATTTACTATTTAGCAGTTATATGTTAATTTTAGCTTTTGCAGCTAATTCCATATTTTTTGGCACTCATTTAAACTTTTTCAGCCTAATTCAACAAAAACGGTGCTCTCTCCACTTTCTTCTTGTAATTTAAGCTTCTTTCTACGTTTTTTTTTTTAGCTATTTTTAGCTGTTTTTTTTTGTTTTGTTGCTACTTTGTTTTTTTTTCCAAATAATTTCCACTTTGTGCTAAATTCTGCTTCATTCAGCAAACATGTGCTTTCTGCTTTCTTATGTTAATTTGAACTTGTTCTACCTTTTCAGGTAGATTTTTAGCTAATTTTAGCTGTTTTCAGACAAATTCAACTTTTTGTGGTAATTTCTGCTACTTTAACTAGATACTTTAATTAACTTATTTATGCTAATTTAAGTTGGTTATGCTCCTTTCAGCCTTTTTTTTTTTTGCTTGTTTCAGCTTTTTCTGCTATTTCAGCTACTATTTAGCTGTTTTATGCTAATTTTTGCCTTTTCAGCTAATTCCATTTTTAAAAAAAAATCTCATTTCATCTCTTTCCACTTCCTTCTGGTAGTTTAAGCTTCTTTCTGCATTTTCAGCTAATTTTCAGCAATTTTTTGGGGTGTGCTAATTTCTTTTAAAGCAATTTCCCATTTTTGTACTAATTTCTGCTTATCCTCATTCAGCAAATTGTTCTTTCTACTATATTCTGCTAATTTAGGCTTATTCTTCTTGTTCAGATACATGTCAGCATGTTTTTTTAAGCCAATTTCATCTGCTTTTCAGCAAGTTCTTCTGCAATAAGCATTCACACTGCATTTTCACAGGAAATGCAATTTCTCTAGTTTAACATTATTTTTCCTCTCATATTTTACTCAAACAAAAAACAAGGTCTCAGAAGGATTACTTTTTTTTATTTTTTATTACATATATACCTAACTATATTCTTAGTGTATACTGTAATTTTTAAAACTGCATGTGCAACATGATTCTGGCAGAACACAGAATTATAGTATTCTTCTTCAGTTATGGTTCTTACTTGTGGCCCAGTTCAGAATGTACTCCGCTAGCTAACATTACTTGGTTTGGTCGGAAAATGTCTTAAAGCTGTTTAGATAAATTTAACCCTTTACTATAAAAATATTTAAACCAGCGTTGCCCATTAATTCTTGGTTTTTAAAAGCATTGCTCTAACTAAAGAGGACGTTATGATAAACAAGCAAAGCAACTTTAATTTCTAAACAAGGGTCAAATCTGTTTATTATCTAAACCCTTGAAAGTGGAGAGTTTGGCTTTTTTGTTTCTAAAGAGTAGGCATTGTACTTTGTAGACTAAAGGAGGAAAATAATCAAATCAAAATAATTTAAACAACCACCCACCACCTTGCATGCCAAAGGTTAAAACAAAGATGTTTGCAATCTATTAGCACTTGGAGATGAGTTTCAGCTACTACTACACCAGATTTGAACTCAATAATTATAAAAGTAACTTGGATCCATAAGGTGCTGCATGTGCTTGTATTTATTTTTAATCCTGGACTTCCTAGACCTGCAGCTGGAAGAGCCACCGTTTTCTGTTAAATGACACTGAAAGCTTTTGTGAAAAACTTTAGCTCTGACCCAATGACATCGCTGCAACAGCGAGCCTCAGGAGAGAACCTAGCGTCAAATTACCTCTCAGCCCAGACCTGTACTTTCTTCCTGCGTGTGTTTTTGAGAGACTGTATGTGTTTTGGAGGATGCGGGGTGGGTGGGAGACTGAGGAATGGGGTCTTTGCTGTCTTGACCACAGGCTGACTGCTCGCCCTGGGCCCCTGGCGTCAGTGTCAGGGAGAGGTGAATCAGACTATCTCCACTTGCAAATCTCTCCCCCGGGATCCCAGAGCCCTCACACTATCCCCACCTCCTCTCCCACCTCTTGCAAAACATCCTTTTAGAAGGAGTCCATCGGCCGTTATATCCCTCCTCGCCTACTTCAGCACACCAGCAGGGCGATAGCTGAGGGGAGGAGAGGTGCGACCAGGCCGCTCCGTCACTCACTTCCTCTGCTCTCCAAATACGGCTACCTTCGCTTTCAAGGTGACGCACAGTTTAGTTTCTCAAACCTGGGCTACTGGGGTTTATGAACTACAGGCCTTGCTTAAGTGGTAATTTAGGCAGGAATTAAGGGATAACATGTGTTTAAGAGAGGAAATCCTTTGAGTTTCCTTTTTATAATAGAGCACCTACCTCACAGTGCGTAATTAGAGCCAGATGTTGCTCTATGCAGCATTAAAGACACCGGCCTCTCTCTTTTCACCCTCTCAGCTACGTGAAACGTCTTGAAATTCTGTCATCATGCTGGCTTTTGTGTGCTTGTTTGCTTGCATCCACTCCTGCGCCGGTGCCACATAATCACATTAGTTAGATTTAATCTAAGAAGAGGCAAATTATGCGCTTTTCCCATCAAATTGTGCTGCATGACGAGCACCATGCAGAATCGTTGAGTACGACCTATCCTTGAGTGCTTTACATGGATGGAGCAGGACTAGTAAAAGCGTAAGCTGTAGGATGAAAGGGAAATACTAATAATGTCTCACATGTGTAATGGCAAATTGTTTGCTAACACCGGTGAGTAACACACTTGGTTTCCAGGATTGTGGCAGCAGCCTCCTAATAAGCAATATTTATGATAATAAACTTTTCTTGGACCTGTCTAAAACTTTTGACACTGTGGATCATAACATCTTGTATCATAAGCTCTCAGAAATTGGTTTCTCAGATCACGTCATTTTTTGGTTCTCTAATTATCTTTCAGATCGGAGGCAATGTGTTCAACATAATGGTGTTTCCTCCAGTTATTTAACAGTCAACATTGGTGTACCACAAGGCACAGTCTTAGGACCCACCCTCTTTACAATCTATATAGGTAATGTAGGTCAGAGCATCCCTGATGCATCCTTACATTTCTATGCTGATGACACAGATGTTCATTGTCGCGCTAAAACAGTTGCTAAGGCTTTCCAGCTTTTGCAATCCGCTTTCGACATCATCCAGTCAGATTTGTTCTGTCTCAAACTGGTGCTAAACGCCGACAAAACCAAAGGGATGCTTTTTTCAAACAGGAAGTCAGTCCCATGAGTTTTTCCCTCTGATTTTATCTTCAAATGGTGTCCCTATTGAGTTTGTCAATTCCATCAAATATTTCGGTATCTTGGTTGAATCGCATCTCTCTTTTAAACTTCATGTGGAAAACCTAGTAAGGAAACTGAAAGTTAAATTGGGTTTCTTTTCAGAAACAGATCCTGCCTGACTCTGAATGCTAGAAAATGCCTTGTAACTGTGACTTTCCGTACCTCCATTGACTACGGTGACATTATTTACATGAACGCTCCTACAAGCACCCTGCAGATGTTGGATGCTGTCTATCATGTTGCGCTAAGATTCATAACTGGCTGTAACTACCATACCCACCATTGCACCCTGTATGGCCATCATTAACTTCACGCAGACTCTCCCACTGGTACATTTTCATCTTCAAATCACTTCTTGGTCTGCTGCCTTCATGCATGTCCTCCTACATGTCACTGCATGAGTGCAGCTACAGCGTGTGCACTCGTGACATTATTACATGCAGTGTTTCCCTCGAGGTCTGAACTAGGCAAAAGGGCCTTCTCCCACTCCGCTCCTGTTTCCTGGATTATCTTGCAAAAAGATCTGAAGCTCTCGACCTTGACCTCTCTAAGTGGCTTCAAACATCTGTTAAGTTCATGGCAAAAACCAATGCAGACGTGTTCCTGTTTTTTGTTTTCTACCCCGCCTTACAATCTAGCTGTTTTTTTTGCTACTTTTCCTTTTAATTATCCTTTTAATTGCCATTTTATTTTCATTTGTTGAAAAAAAAAATTGTACGCATCCTTTATGACTGTCTATTGTTGTCGTTGTTGTCCACTGTTGTCATCAATCTTTGGTAAAATTCAGGTCTCTCTTGTAAATGAGTCCTCATTGCTCAATGGAATTAACCTGTATAAAAAAAGGTTGAATGAATGAAAAATAAACCAAGGGCAGGTCGGGTGAGCACTGTCAAAAAAACAACAAGTCAATCTTTGCTACCCAGTGTTGCCTCATCTCGTTGCCCGTCTGTTAGCACACTTTTTTCCCACTTTTTCCTATGATGTACAAAGGCGGGGGAAAAAAATCACATCAAACCCACAGATATCTTAAACTTCTACATGTCTGAAAGGGAAGGCAGGAGGGGCAGGGGGGCTGGAAATCAAAGGGAATAGCAAAGTTAAGTAGAAGCACGGGAACGCGTCTGCGAAACGTAAATATTTTGTCCTAATGGTTTGTGTGTTTGGGGGCAAAAGAAGCGCACATCTGATGAAAAGTGGAGATACACGCACCAATTCAGCCAGCAGAAAGCAAGGTGGGGAAGTAAGTAGGCAAAAGAAGAAAAAACAAAAAAACACAAGGGGCCGAGGTTCATTTTAATTTCTCATAAGGCATCTAAAATTCCCTGTGAATTTTTTTGAACTCTGTGCAATTATGCATGTTTATTCATTTTGATTAAAAAAGTCGTGTCCGCCACGAGCCCAAAAGATTTGTGCCGCTGAGCGAGTGACAGTCCATCAGACGCAGATTAAAGGCTGACTTTTCACTGCCTTGTACCTACGGAAACAGCAGGTAACTGAAATCATTTTAATATTTCACTCCTCTCACGGGACAGTCCTCAAAAATGAAGGAGGAATATACGGGCTTCAGTTTGAGTTGGCGTGACACGAGTAATACGCTGATTAGCTGCTTTGGGCCTCAACTCCTCTCCACTTCTAACAGCTACTTGACTTCTTTCTTCTTCCCCTTTGAATCTACCGGCCACTTGAGGGATTCACGAAGGAGACTCAGAAGACGTATAAGAAAAGGAGAAAGGAACAGGAGAAATGACTACGGACAGGTTAAAACCTGAGGAATGGAAGAAAAGACAGCTCAAAAAGATTGTATTACATGATTTTTACACCACAAAAGTACAAACAACGTAAGCCCAATTAAAGAAAAGTCCCCAAAATTGGAACAGTGTGGTTTCTGCTGACAAAAGGAAGGTGAGAAATAGTTCTGGTCAGAAGTGTTGTATAAAGTACCTCAAAGTGATACTTCAGTGAAAGTACAAGTATCTTACCATAAAATTACTTTGGTACAAAGTTAGTCTCCTTTAAAATTATTACTTGAGTAAAAGTCTTAAAGTATCTGACATTTAATGTACTTAAGTATCAAAAGTAAATTTCTCATATAAAATGTACTTAAAGTAAGAGTATTAAGTAAAAGTAAATGGTTATAATTTATAAAACAACATTTATTGGGTGCAGTATTCAATGACATAAACTTGGAAAGTTTGAACTGAACAATGAAAGATTGATCTTTAAAAAGTCTGATTGTAATGAAGTATATTCATTCAACCTTTATTAACAAAGATGTTAGAAAGCTCACGTTGTTGTGTAGTTGCCTTGTTTACTGAGCTAGGTTCTGTATGGTTATGACTTGTTTCTTTCTGAATTTAATAGTTCCTATGCTCTTAAATGCACCGTGGCTGTTCCAACACTACTGAACGCACCGCTTTGTGTAAAGTCCAGAGCTTAGTTGTTTTTTTGTTTTTTTTCTCTCTCCCAACATGGACGGAGCCTTGTTGTTAAAGCTTGTTGGTGCTTTACTGGTTTACTGCTGTGTGTAAATACCAGAAGAAACACAGCAAATAAATCACCCTGAACTGGTTATCTGTCTCCGTGTTTTTTTATTGGGAAGACTAGTGGCCTGACAACTTAACCTTGCTGCGCTAACCTGTTAATGTCCTGGAGAACATCAAACCTCTCCATTTTAGCAGCTACTGTCATTTTCACACCTATCAGGAATATACAGTGGCGCCACTGTGAGTCAACAAAAACCTATTGTAACGATTGATATCTACATATGCATCTAGCTTGTTCACAGATGGAACTACAGTTTTCACACAAGCGGCAAGGGAGGGGCTGGGTTTGCGATTGAGAGTGTCAGTGAGGGAAAGAGAAGGGGCCACGTGAAGTCACAGACTGGGAGAACAAACTAGCATTGCCCAATCAGATTTCTTCTAATTTTATATTGCAGGAATAAGTAACTAAGATGGTTAAGGGCTATGTATTGGAGTAAAAGTACACATTTTATTGAGGAAATGTATTGGAGTAAAAGTGAAAATTGCTAGAAATGTAAATAACAAAGTAAAGATATGTCAAAATTCTACTTTACGTAACAAAGTATTTCTACTTTGTTACATTACAACACTGCTGGACAGAAAGCAGAAAACATTTGATGTAACAGTGTGGGAAGCCTGGGCCAGAGAACATACATTAGAGGAGACCAAAGAAACTTTAAAGTATATTATTAAAAAAGAAAAAACAAGAAAACAAGAAACATCAATTTCCTTCCAACAGCTAAGCACCTACAGGTCATTATTTTCTGTGCCATCTTATAATGTAAAAGTCCAGAGTCCTGTTTGGGAAAACGTCTTTCTGTTAAATGAACTATAAATATAGACTTGGACAGACTTATTTCTCTACCTTGACCTCTAGCATTAAAGCAGTAACAATCTGTAAACAAGAAGGTTTGATCATGACAGGCTTCCACCATAAAGTCATTTAGTCTTTGCTTATGATGTTGCAGCAGCCACAAAAATTACTCTGGTTATTGGTGTGACTTTGTTTTTATCTACAACATAGTTTCCTCTAACGACAAACAAGAAAGTGTCAGTTAATAAAAAGCAGCAAACGTCCTCAAAGTTCACACTTTGTGTCACTGCAAGGTCCCTGGTAAATGTGCTAAAGAATAAAATCAAAGACAAGGACAAAGGACAAACAGTAGATATTTAATCCATGTTCACGATTTCTATTTTCATTACAAATATGTCATTTCTTTTGGCATTTATTGTCAATGTTTTATGTATTTTCATTATTAGTCTATTAATTGTATGTGGTTTTGTGCACAATTATAAACTAATTTAATTTTGAAGGATTCAGACTTAAAAAAAATGTCTGAAAGCACCAAATGCTTTCCAGGAACTTATTTGATAATTCTTGCATAAATATGAAATTATTAAAACTATTCCTCCAACCTGTTATTTCCCGCTGCCAAAAGGTGGTTGTTAAAGGTATTTTTTATGGCTGGGTGTGCAAGATCATGTGTCAATCTGTTACCAAAGTTTATCATGAACCACTGAGCAAATTTTGTTTAAACTCTCAGAATGGATGTACATCTACAACTGATTCAGTTTAAGAGACAACTGCATTCAAGATGGCTGCCATAGCCAACTGATCTAAAAAACACCAAAATAAGTATTCCTCAGTCAATTCTACAAATACTGAGCTAAAGTTTGGGGTAGCTGAGACAGATCCCTAACATACATTGTAGCCCTGACATACATTAAAAGCACCAACAGGTTGCCTCAGATCTTTGTTTAAAATTCTGCCATTAACTATTTGAAGTCAGTAAAGTCTGTCTGATATCAAAATATGTCATGAGCAACTTGAACAAAAAAAAAAACATTTATTGCCATTGCACCTGAGTACAATAAAATTTGGGCAGTTGCTGTGGTGAGCAGGGATGCAATCATGTGTGTAAAAGGCATAGAGCAGGAGACTCAGGACACAGCCCTGTGGGGCTCCCGTGTTGAGGCTGAGGGCCTTAGATGTGTGATGGGTCACTCGAACCCTCTGACTGTGGTCGGAATGGAAATTGTTACCCAGGAGTGTAGAAGTTCCAGTTTGTCGACTTGGGGAGGATGGTGTTGAAAGCAGAGCTATAGTCTACAAAGAGCATCTGCACATAGCTTTCTTTATTCTCCAGGTGGAACATAGAAGCATGGAGGGCTGTGCTTATGGCAACCTCATTTGATCTATTGGTTCTGTAAGCACATTGGTGGGGGTCAGTGGTTTGTGGGAGGAGTGAAGTGATGTGAATTGATTGTCTTTAGTTAAACTTTAAGAAATTTTCACTGAATTGATATCTAAAACTGATTGTTTTACAGAAAACCCAATTCTACATGGCCACCATAGCCAACTAGCCTTAGAAAACACAAGAATGGTTGTAACTCAGTAAATCCTACAAATACCAAGCTATGGTTGTTAGTGGCTAAAAGTGATTCTCAATGTGATCAGATCATGTGAAATATCTCAATATTACATGAGATTGCACGTAATGTTATTTACAGTATTTCACCATACTGGCCATAACTCCATTTTCAACATACAATAGTTTTAGTCTAAAACACTGACAAGGTGGCAAGTGATCTGCCTTTCTGGTTTTGATAATAACTTGATTTGCTGTATGTGGTTTTTTGTTACGTATTGAAAAAAAAAAAATCATTTTTGACCGATTTACAGGCGTAGAAAAATACCTTAATTGTTCTCAAAATAGGGCAGGACGGTGGCGCAACTGGTAGAGCTGCTGCCTCTCAGCGAGCAGGTCCCTGGTTCAAATCCCAGTCCGGGGTCCTTTCTAGGTGGAGTTTGCATGTTCTCGCCGTGCATGCGTGGGTTTTCTCCGGGTACTCCAATTTCCTCCCACAGACCAAAAACATGCATGTTAGGCTGATTGGTAACTCTAAATTGTCCCTAGGTGTGAGTGAGAGAGTGAATGTTTTTTTGTCTCGTTTGTCTCTATGTGTCCCTGTGATGGACTAGCGACCCGCCCAGGGTGTACCCCGCCCCTCACACAGTGATTGCTGGACATGGGCACCGGCGACCCCCGTGACTCAAAATGGAAGAAGCGGGTAAAAGTTAATAGATGGGTGGATGGATGGATGTTCTCAAAACAACATTTAAACTCTCACCAGGGAATTATTTGATGGTTCTTGCTTGAATCTGATGAGTTGCAGATTATCCCTCGACTTGTTTGTTTACTGCTTCAGAAACAGTTACCTTGCATTCTTATTAAATCTTCATCTCCAGTGTGCTGTGTAAAGAAAGGAGTACACGCTGCCCTGTTATCTGCTTTGAAGAAAGACTGCAAGTCTCCAAAGAGCCTTTTCCACGCTCTCAGCAGGATAAACGCATGTATATTTAATCTACTTGGTGATGATAATGTGACATTCATAAATTTATTGCAGCAGATGACCCCACCTAGAAAAAACAACATCCCTGTGCGGATGGAAAAGGAGAAAGAAGCAGGGAAGAAAAATGATAGGAGAGGAACGATAACAACATCTAAACACTCTGACTCTCGAGGCCGGGCTAATGAACGTGCGAGGACAGGAATAGAGAGTGAAAGAGCCAGGGCCTTCTTCCAAAATATCCACTCCCACATAGGTCAGTGGACTTTTGGCTACATCCTGAGTGGTGCAGGGGGAGGGAAGGGGGAGCTGCTTAAATGCCTGGGATCTTAGGAAAGAATTTGTCGGGGCATGGGAATGGCAGTGTCACGGCAGTCGCCAGAGAACGCTCTTAAAAACGCCGCCACGACACTCGGGCCTGCTTCAAAACACTGTCACTCCTGCTCAGTCTCAGATTCCTCTGGTTTTTATGAGTTTGTTTTCCAAGGACAAGAACCCTGTTTGCTTAAGATGTTCTCTAAACAAACGCAGTGTGAATAAAGAGGATTATTTACCGATGTCAAATTAGACCGTGATTCCTGCAGAGGAGACACGAACCAGCTGGAATACCTTTTGTGGAATATTCCTATTGAATGCACATGTATTTTCACATACAATGTAAAAGTTAGGGATTTTTTTCTTTCTCAAATGAAAGAGCTGTTTAATTATTGTCTTTATTGGGTTGTGAGTGGTTGCATTTGCTCAACGGTCAGCGTCACGGTCTTGCAAGTTTAAGCCCACGCTGTGTCACGAAGGGCATCTGTTGTAAAACAATTGCCAAATCTTTCATGCAAGTTCACTGTGGCGACCCTGAAGAAGAGAGCAGTCGAAACAAACTTTTTTAGGTTGTGGCTCAGTAGTTAGGGCAGTCATGTTCTAACAAATGTTCGAGGTTCAATTCCACAAGTATGCAATCACATGTCCAAGTCTCTGTGCAAGACACTGAAATCCTCATTGCCTCCAGTGTGCTTCACTAATGTATGAATGTGATTTTAAAGTACTGATTAGACTTTATAGAATTATTTATTCAGGTCAGCTTTGTAGAGATATAGTAGAGTGAACGTGTGTATGGGTAAAATGAGGGCACAGATTGTATTGTAAAGTGCTTTAAGTAGCCTGGTTGGCTAGAAAAGGTGTTATACAAGTCCAATCTATTTACTATCAGGCATGAGGAAAAACAGCAACACTGAAGTATAAAGCAACCACATAAAAAAACTTGGGACTTTTGTAAAATGTAATTTAAAAACTAACTCAGACTAAGACATTTCATAATTTTATTCCAGGTCTATGTTTTCCACATTCCATTCGCTTACAACAACAGTCAGCAACCATCTAAGAACTCAGAAGGTCAGTTTCTTAGGATTTTGGAGGGGAATGTCCCATTCTTGTTTTATGTAGGGCTCTAGGTGTCCAACGGTGCCAGGCCTTCTTTGCTGGATGAGCTAATATGTTGTTGTAAAACGCATCTGCTCACACAGACTCATGGTCGGGCTGTTGTTCGGCGTATTGTTTATATGCTAGTGCTTAGTGTATTTTTATTAACGGTTTTCTTTGTTCATATCTTAGATCTTAATGCTGTTTTACATTTTATTACTTTTGTTGGATGTAACTGGGACCCTGTGTACACAATTTCATTCCACCACATGTACCACATGTGAAGAACCTTGAATCCTGGAACATTGCAAAGTAGATATACATCTGTGTCATACAGGTACAAGGATTTTTTTTTTTTGACTTGTGGTGCAAACAGGCACAACGTGGTGGAATGACAAAGAACCTTGAATCCTTGAAAACCTGTATACACTTCTCTGCATTGAGGGTGCATTTCTAGATGTGTCAGCTGTCCATTTCAGAGGCACTAATACACCCACAAATACCCTCAGAGAGGCAGGCTTTTGAACTGTGAGTTGATAAGAGGCTGGATGTCCCTCTTCTCATCTGACCACAGAACAGTGTTCATCTTCACCCCAGTCCATTTTTAATGAGCTTTGGTCCAGAGAATATGGCAGCATTTATGGGGCTGAGATGGGGTAGATGTAGGGCAGCGGACCAACTCCCAGCCATTCCCACATGTCGTGCTGTCTCTAAGCAAGACACCCAATCACTAATTGCTTCCCGGGCACTTATATAGCTGCCCACTGCTCCACCTGGGTGTATCTCAGGTGTGACGGGTTACATGAAAAGAAACAATTTTGTCATTGTATGGGAACATACAATGATGACAACATATAGCACTTATATATGTATACCATTTCTGGATGATGTTCACATACGGCATCTTCTTTGCATGATATAATTGTAGGCAACATTTGTAGATAAAAAGGTGAACTACGTTTACAGAGAATGACTTGTGGAAATGTTCCTGAATCCATACAGTGATGTTCAGGACAGAATCAGACCTGTTTCAAAGAGCATGGTCATCCAATAATGACTTTCAGCCTTGTCCTTTGAACTCACAGATTTCTCCAGATTCCTTCTGATTGTATGAACTGCAGGTGATGGGATATTCAATGCTTTCCAGTTTCCCATTGCAGTGTGTCATTCAGAAATGGTCCAACTATTTTTAGACACAGTTTACTGCAAACTGTTGAACCTCTGCCCGCTTTGCTTTTGAGAGATTCAGCCTCTTTAAAATGCTGTTTTTATACCCAGTCCTCTCACTGAACTGTTGCCAATTGACCTAATCAGCTGCTAAATGCTCCTCCAGCTGTTTCTGATTTATACCACTTACTTCTACAGCCTTTTATTGCCCCATCCCAACCTTTTAGCAACGTGTTGCTGCCCTAAAGTTCAAAACTAACTTATTTTGTCTAAGAAAAACAAAAGGCAATTCTTTAGTTTGAACTTTACGACACTTTCAATGTGCATACTATGTTGTATTGTAATCTAAATATAGTTTACTGTGATTTTCTAATGATTGCATTCTGTTTATATTTACATTGTGCACAATGACCCAAATGTGGGGTTGTATAAATACATGATACTCATCCTCACAATGGACTATAAGTTGAAATGCAGCTTGACCTCTTTGTGTGTATTTTGTTAATATAAAGAGTTTGAACTCTTAAATAAAGTTTTGATTTAATAATGTATGGTATTAAACAATAAAGGGCAAATAGAAAAATTACATTTCCTGCAAAAATGCAGAATGCTTTTTGCTGAAGAACTTGCTGAAAAACTGCTGAAATAAACTTTTAAAAAAAATGCTGAATTGTGGCTGAAAAGAAAGAACAAGCTTTAAGTAGTAAAACAAAGCAGAATTTTTTATTTTTTTTGCTGAATTAGGTTTAAATAAGTAAAAATGAGAACAAAAATTAGGAAATTTGCTAAAAAAAAGAAGCTTAATTTAGCAAAAAATAGCTGAAAAGGCAGAATAATTTTCAGTTACAGAAGAAAGCAGAAAGAGCTGAAATGAGCTAAAAGAAATTGGAATTAGCTGAAATGGCTAAAATATGTATAAAAACAGCTACATTTTAGTTTAAATAGCAAGAAAAAAAGTCTGAAAGGAGCAAAACAAGTTGAAATTGCCATAAAGAAGTTAATTAATTAATGTAGCAACAATTAACTTGAATTTATCTGAAAACAGCTGAAAGTATTTAAAATATACTAAGAAGGTAGCTGAAACAGTAGAACAAGTTTAAATTAGCAGAAGAAAGCAGAAAGAACACGTTTGTTCAATTAGGCTGAAAAGCAGAAATGAGCACCAAAAAGTTATCTGAAATTATCTGAAAAAAGCTGAAATTAACACACAAAAAAAAAACTGCTGAAAAGTAGCTATAGAAAGGAGCTTAAATTACAAGAAGGAAGTGAAGACAGCACATTTTTGCTGAATTAGACTGAAATTTTTTTAAATGAGTGCAAAAATTGTGGAATCAGCCGAAAAGACTAAAATAAGCATAAAATAGCTAAATAGTAGCTGAAATAGCAGAAAAAGCTGAAACTTGTGGAAATAAACTGAAAGGAGCATAACAAGCTGAAATTAGCAGAAATAAGTTAGAAGAAGCACAAAAATGTCATAGCAGAAAGGTACTGAAAAGAGCACTAAACAGCTGGAAAAACATGAAATTAGTAGAAAATAGATAAAAGAAAAAGTTAAATTTGCACAAGGAAGCTGGAAGAAGCTGAACCAGAACAAAATGTGGACAGAGCAGTAAAATATTGTAAACGGATATAAAGATTTGAAGGATGTAAAATGAGCTCAGTTCATTTCCTTAAAGAACAAATATTGCCGAAAAGGCTAAATATTTCAAACAGCTAAAGTTGCACCAATACCAAAAGTCATAGCAGGATTGTCCTAAAAGAGCCGAATGTGTTGATATATGAATTGATGAAATAGCACAAAAATTGTGGAACGCAAAAGATGCCAAAAAATGTACGGAAGAAAAGTGGATCACAATAGTGTGAATGCTTCATAAACATTCACTCTGTTATTTTGCAGATGCCTCCAAACCCATCTGTAGCGATGTAAAACACATAAACGCAGCAAAGTGCACCGTAAGAAAAGCTGGAATCAAATAACGTATTGGCCGGATGATAGAGATTTCCTTTTAGTTGATCAATATGTGTGTTCATGATTAGATTATGTACATATGCATGAGTCGGCGTGCATAAATGCATGCTGACGAGTGCTCAGGAATGTGAGCAAATCCTCCGCTCGCCATGATTAAATTCCATTTCCAACTTTGAAGGTGCTCTCTGAACATGGGAAGTGTGTGTGTTGTTCGAGCCCAGTGTGTATGCACGCAATAATTTATTTATGTTTTGAGACTAAATCTAGGTCACTGGAACCTCACTGTCGTCGTCCTCCTCCTCCCTTAATCCCCGTGTTCCCTGAGCGGGAGGGAGGTACTGGTAACTAACCGCAGATAACAACAACGCTGCACTCTTGTAATTTATTATAATTACTGCCAGGTCCAAAGAGGACAGTGTTCTTTTCTCTGTCAGAAAACGAGGGGGGATCCACCCGACTCCCACCGAGAGGAGTGCTGGTCAGATTAGAAAGTAAACAACACAAAGAGTCAGACGAATATTTATCTGAACAAAGTTGCTGATGCTGTTGTGATCGCAGCCGGGTTTCTCACAGTCCAACTCTCATTTGACTTGAAGAGGAGCTCTTTTGTTGCCTTCAGTGTCGCCCATCTTCCTCCTCCCCTTGCTTTTAGAAAAGCTCATCTTGTCTTTATTCTAAACACAAAATGGACATAAAAAAAAATACCATTCCTAATTGTTCGAGTCAAGGTCCGCTCTGGGAATACTCTAAAGAAAGTACAAGAAGATTACAGTGATGGACAGGAGGTTTGAGGATATTTATTTCAGCTGGGAACAGTGGAGAAAACTGTGAAACTGTCATTATGATTAAAAAATCCGCATGTGTGAAATCAACAATAAACCGTTCGAAGCTCATTGAATGCATACAAAAAACTAAATGGTTAGTTTTGCACTCCTTTACCTGTATAGTTTTGTTTGTTAAAGCTGTATTATGTTTTTTTTTTTTCTTTCTGTTGATTGAAAAAAGAAGTATCAATCATAATAAAAAAAAAAAAAAAAAAAAAGACCAAGTCATGCACGAACCGGAAAGTGAAATTTCACTACAATTCATTGTTTGCGATGGCACGTTAGGGCAGTGGTTCTCAAATTGGGGTCCGCGGGCCGGTGCTTGGGGGTCCGCAAACAAATTATTATTATTATTTTTTTTATTTTTTTTTACCAGCACGTACATATTTAATAACCTGTTAGAATACACCAAAATGCAAGAAATCACATCTACTTTATTTTAAATTTTCTCGAGGAGAACCCCCACACCCCCACCTATTCACCCCAACAGCTATTTGCGTTCCGGCATGGATCAGTTTACAAATTAAACCCTGTAACTTGTTGTGACTACTGCTGTTATGATTCTGTTCAGTTTTATATAAAGAGTTTTCTGTAATAATTTTGAAGAAGTGGCAACACATACGTTCATTACGTGAATAGGTGAAGTTTTAAAGTGTTTTTTGATGCTGTTAATTTTCTCAAAACTGTAATTTTTGGAAGTTGAAGTAAAAAATTTAGTAAATTAAGTGCGTCTTGAATGAAAAATTCTCCATGTCTACAAGTATAAAAATTGTATTAACACTATTAAAGAACAGGTTTTAAGTATTTATGCTACACAAATATTTCCAATGCATTAAAGAGATAAATTGAAGAAAATTATTTAATAAACATGAGGGTTATGAGGGGGTCCCTGAAAACTTTTCTCCCCTGTAAGGGGTCCCTGAACCCAAAACGTTTGAGAACCCTGATTTAGAGGCATTACAACCGTAATTTAAAGCTCTCGGCTCCACACAGAGGGTTGTGGTAGCTCTGTGGTCTGTGGTTGCATCAGGAAGGGCATGCGGCATAAAAACAATCGTCAAGTCTTTGTGGAAGTTAGTTCGCTGTGGCGATCCTTGAAGAAGAGAGTAGCCGAAAGAAAAGAAGAAAAAAATAATAATAATAATTTTAAAGTATTAACAGTTTAAACAAATTATAAACTCTGAGCAAATACTCAGTGTGAATGCTGACTCAAGCATTTACAGTTTTTTATTTATTTGTTTCTTATATTCCATTTTGCACTTCTGCAAAAAGTGAGTTTTTGGAACTAATTATTACTATAGTTTGATTAGCAATAGTCTGCTAAGACCGTCAGTATTTGTTAGTTTTGTACCTATTTTATCGTTAAGCGTTATGCTGTAGTTACATTAATTTGTTTGTAACGACCGTTTCGCTACTTTTACATTCAAGTTACAAAATTAGCTAATTTGATCTTTTAGCTACATTTATGGTAATTTCAAGTTCAAGCTAAAGTCTTGTCATTCGCATCACATGTGGTACATGAGGTGGAATGAAATTATGTACACTGGGTCCCAGTTACATCCAACAAAAGCAAAATATAAAGTATAAAATAAATAGTAAATAAGGATCTAAGATATAAACTAAACATTAATAATGTAAAACAATATGATTTAACAAAAGCAGCCCAAACATGAGTCTTTGGTGAGCAGATAGGTATGAATGAATACAGCAGGATGAGATAATCAGCAGCATGAGATCAGCAGCATGGATAATAAGCAGCATGGGATCAGCAGCATGGATAATCAGCAGCATGAGATAAGCAGCAGGGATAATCAGCAGCATGGATATCAGCAGTATGGATAATCAGCAGCATGAGATCAGCAGCATGGATAAGTCACATAGCACCAATTAAAGTGGCATTACAGTGATTTTTTAATTTAAGCTTTCTGCTCTAGTTTTTAAAAATATTTTTTTGTTTGCATTAGGCTAGGATATTGGTATTCTTAGCTTTAACTACAGCATTATTATTTTAGCTCTAAGCTATTTTGTTGGTAAATTTAGCTTTTATCAACAGTTTTGCTCTTTTTTGCTTTTAGCTACAGCAGATTTGCTAATTTGATCATAGTTAAAACTTCGTTAAATGAAACGTTTACGTATAATTTTGTTAATTTCAGAATTTCCCCATAGCGTTGTATTTTCTTTTCTTTAAGCAATTAACCTAATTTAAACTTTTAGAAGAAGTTTTGTTCATTTTAGCTTTTAGATATAATTGTGTTTAATTAGACTTTTAGCTATAGCCTTGTAGATTATGGCTCTAAGCTAATATTATGGCAATTTGACCTTTTTTGCAGTTGTTTTGCTAATTATATCCTTTGGCTACAACTTTTTATTTATTTAAGCTTTGTAGCTATAGCCTTGTTGATTTTAGATCAAGGTGACTGCTATGTTTATTTTATACCATATTTTTCGGATTATAAGATGCATTATGCGAAATAAAACGGATAAGTCAAACTTTATTCAACTCATTTACAATAACCACATAAAATCAGTTCGAGGTCAGTAAGCACAACCAGAATTAATACATAAGGCGCACCGAATAATAATGTGTTATGTGGTGTCATCATTGTTTGTTCCCATACAATGGCAAAGTTGGCTCTCTGCATTTAGCCCATCCACCACCAGGTGGTGCAGTGGGCAGTTATTGAAGGCGCCCGCGGAGCATTTGGGGATAGGGTGTGCTGCTCAGAGACACCACAAGATGTGCAATGACTGGGGATCGTACCTGGGACTTTCGGGTCCCGAGTCGGCTGCCCTGCCTCTACCCCATCTCGACTCCCTATAAAGCTCACTGTCGATAAATGAGAAAATTAAAGGATTTTAAATGTGCCGTATAGTCCGAAAAATACGGTATTTTAGACATAATTAGCTTTTAGCTATGGTTCAGAGGATTTTAGCTTCCATTTTGCTTGCTCAGACTTCAACAATTAATATTTAGCAACATTTAGTAAAGTCCCTTAAATTTTAGGATTCAAACTGCAGTTTCACAAGAAGTTGAGTTGATTTTTTATTTATTTTTTGCATTTCTTTAAACCTTTATTAACATTTTTTTTCAATAACTGTATTTATTCAGCCAGAGTTTGCGCTGCAGATCGTTTTATTTATTTCTAACTACTTTCATCACAGGTCATTAACGCTTTGATCCAAGTCGCATTGAGCTTTTTGTCCGTATCAGTTCAGACCTGTCCCATCGCTCCGTCTGCTTTTAATGCACCAGATGAAACCGAACGAGAGCAATAGAGAGAATCACCTCCTACAGCTGAGAGTAAAAAGCTCGGAGCGGTAGTTCAGCAGGAGCAAGGCAGTCAAACATATTTTGAATGAATCTCTTCCTGTTTTTAAAGCAGAGATGTTCACGTTCGCAGGTATTTGTGCAGCCGCAATTAACGACTGCGCCTCCGTTCGTTTTTGAGGAAAACGTCTCAGGATGTACACAGATCCCACGCTGTGACAGTAAAGACACCGTGACTCTGGTTATTAGTCGTTTCAAAGGAAATTTTACTCACGAACACCCTTTTATTTGATTTTTTTTTTACCCTAACAGAGCCATCACTCAGATTAGGTGCCACTTTAAACACACAAAAAATATTTTTTTGCAGTCATTAGTTTGCAATTATAGCACAACTATCAGCCAGCTTTGCAATTATCACTGCAAATATGCAAATTCTGGCTGATTTCATGGCTCGATTTAAGGGAAACAATGCAGCAAGGAATCATCCCGTTTGCCAAGTTTTAAAAGACGCACACACACACAAAAAAAAAAAGATTAAAAAAACAGGAACAAAAACAGTTCTTTTGAAATGAACGGTCTTGAAATGAGCCGAGAAGTTAATCAACAACGTGTTAATTGAATACAAGTCCTATAATTGTTGTATTAGAAGCGCAAACAGTACTTTCCTTGAATATTGTTAATGCATTTTTTTTTTGTTTCACCTATTAGAGATTCTTGTCTCTGAGTTAATTTCATTATGCTAATCAGGCCCTCATCCGTACAGAACCTCCGCTTTGATCCGTGTTAGTTGTCGTGATCTTCAAAGACGACGTCACCGCTTACTTTAAATGAATTTTACATTTTTTAAAGAATCTTATGGAAATGAGTTGGACGCGTGGCGGGGGAGGGGCGGTAATTAATTTTTTACGATGCGTCTCGGTGTTTTCGACACGGGGAATAGTGAACTGGGCTGGATTTCAGCTCGGCGTTTTAGCGGGAGGAAACGTGGAGGAAACGGTTTCAGATGTGGATGAAGATTAAAGGATCCACGACTTAATTTGGACTGATGAACTTTAGTGTTTAATATGCTCTTTTGTGCTCTCAGCATGGACAAAAAAGCTAAACTTTTCCTTCTCTTCCTTTTCATTTCCTGTCTTTAACTCCCCCCCCCATTGCTCCCAAATCTTCCCATCCTGATATTCTCTCACGGTGAGCGCTTCCTGTCCGGCCCCATAGCTGCGAGGAAGCGTCCTTCTTCAGGAGGAAGGGGAGAAGAGACGGACCCCCGAGGTGGGGGCACCACCCGCGAACATGTCTGCATTATTAAAAACCGGACAGCGCTGTGAATCAAAGGCCTGGAATTTGTCTGAAAAGGCTGGCCTCGGGCAGTACGAGTGATCAAAAATTTAAAAAAAGAAAAGAGTGAGGCTCCTGTCAGATTGTTTGTTTATTATCCCTGTAATGTTTCTGGGCAACGTGGAAAATTCTCCTGCAAAAACTTGAAATCCCAGCATCAGCTCGACTGGAAGAACGCGAAAAAAATAATCATTAGGACGTGGAGTAAAATGCAAATAAAAGGAGAAGGCATAAATTTAGACACCATGTAAGGCCTGAGTTTAATTGAAAACAGAACAAACTTATTAAATATTGAAACTGAAATTCTCATATAATTTTACCACCACGTTGCATCACTTCTTGTTATTAAAAAAAGGGGGCGGGGCTTTAGGCGATAATTTGGTATACTCTTAAAGAAAAAACCTTTCCTTCCTTTGTTTAGAACTTGTACTTTTCAAATTCACAATGCTTAAATTATTTGTAATGGGCGACATATCTGCAGTGCAGGCAAGCTAGTTCAGCAGCTGAACACTTTCACAGAAGATCATCGTCTGAATGTTTATGAAGCATTCACACTGTTGTGATCCTTTTTTCTTATGTACGTTTTTCGGCATCTTTCTCATCCCACAGTTTTCAAGTTATTTCAACATATATCAAAACATTCAGCTATCTTATCATGTCTATGATCTATGGTAACTCATTTTTTGTTGTGCAGCTTTTCTACAATTTAGGGTAATTAATTTCATGCAATAAATAATTTTAGTCCTTTATTATAGTTCATTTTTGGTTCTAGCACAGTTCTTTCCATAATTGGCTCACAATTGCTCAGCTTTTCTCTGCAGAGAAAATAATGGCTTGGACCCACGGAGAGGTCCAGGTCTGACAAAAACACTACGGCGACCACTAACAAAAGGTTACATACTGTATATAATCACCTCCAGATCTTTGCTAGAGAACTTTGCTAATGATAAGGACAGATAGCTTTTTAAAAATACCCAATCATGTCAATTAAGGTTTGGCTGTTACATTGTTTTTTTTGTTTTCTTAATTAAACATGTTGGTCAAGTTATATACATATATATACATATATATATACATATATACATATATATGTGTGTATATATACATATATATACATATATATGTGTGCATATACATATATATACAAATATATGTGTATATATAGGAGGTCCTGCCCCAAGTGGAGGAGTTCAAGTATCTTGGGGTCTTGTTCACGAATGAGGGAAAAATGGAGCGTGAGATCGATAGGCGGATAGGTGCAGCGTCTGCAGTGAAGCGGGCGCTGTACAGGTCTGTCGTGGTGAAGAGAGAGCTGAGTCAAAAGACGAAGCTCTCAATTTACCGATCGATCTACGTTCCCACCCTCATCTATGGTCACGAGCTTTGGGTTGTGACCGAAAGAATGAGATCTCGGATACAAGC